>NW_011948420.1:2113351-2379927 GCF_000503995.2 Ceratosolen solmsi marchali
CCTGCTGATTTTGCAAAGATCAGTAATGTTTAAGCACACTCCTTATTATAGAGTATGTCTCGTGTAGTCTGGCGTTTTCTTTATATGAAGAAGATAGAGTTAACACCTTTTATTTGCAGCATAGGAGAATTGACACGTCTTCCCATCGTGGTCGTACTTACAGCTTGATCACTAGGGTATCAATAGTAAAGGCCTTCCTCCTTCTTCCTTGACTTTTCCACTTAGACAGCGCTTGTATCTATGTCGTCCCTACTTATAAAGCCTTTGACCAAACATCCCCGCTTAGAGAACGCCTCTGCCTTAAGTTTCTCCAATCAGAGCGATTCACTGTCTCAGGCATTTCTAATCAGAGGTTAGATTTTAATTTTTGTAACGACTATTTCCAGATGTCTAATGAGCTGGGCTTTTTCAGATGTCTAATGACTTGGGTTTTCCCAGATGTTTAGCTACCACGGTTTTTCGTAGATTTTTATTTTATATTATAGATTTGCATATATTATATATTATAGATTATATATTATATATTATATATTATAGATCGATATATTATAGATTCGCAGATGTTTAACGACTTGAGTCTTTTCAGATATGTGACACTCGCGAAAGGTTCTCCTAATCTTGAACAGTTTTCAATGAATAAGAATTTTATATTTAAAATGTTATGTTATATGTATGTTTATATTTAGGTTACGCTTATTAAGATAAAATCAGTATCAAAAATATTATGAATAGAATTTTACAGTAATGTCAGGGAAGCAAAAATAAAATAATTATAAATAATAAAAACAATAGGTTAAAATTGATTGATTGAAATTCATAAATTTCTTTAAAATTGTTGAAATTGAGAAAGAAAACAACGAACAGACTTCTTTCTATCGTTTCGATATTTCTGGGATTTAAGTAGAAAAATAGTATATTTATATAACGATATTTTTGTAAAATGTAATTTGTTAAAAATATAATTTTTAAACAAAATCTATATCTTCTATAACGTTCTTATATATAATGAAGATGAAATTAGTCTATATATTTATTATTGAAATCGAAATTTTATTCGTATTTTATCGATCTAAAAGCAAAAAACAATAAAAATTAAAGTTAAGTTAAAAGTCTAGACTAAATTAAGTTTACAATAATCATACATGTAGGAGCTGCTTACAAATAAAATTGATTTAAAAAATATTGCAATAATATTCAAAAGAATTGCTTAATATTGTATTATTTTATAAGCTAATACATAAATTAAAAATAGATTGTTTTATAGTTTATATATATAGATAGATTATTTAATTACTAATTATACAATAATAATTGTTTGTCTGTATATTAGACATTTCGAGTACAATCAATTTGACTATTTTTTAAATTTATTGAAATTACCTGTATTTTAATTTCCATATCATCTTCAAGGATTTGAGATGTTGTCTGAAACCGTCCAAGTAAACTTCTTCCATCAGTATCTGAGCTATGTATGAATATAACTTTCATATAATTAAAATATCTTAATAGTTCCAGCCATACATCTGCTTGATGAGAATATGGTGGTACAGTTCGCAGAAATGAAACATGAATATTCTAGAAAAATAATATAAATAATAAATATATAAAACTTTAATTCAACTATAGTATTAATAGATAAATAACTAAATCATCTAAATAAATTTCTGATTTTAGTACTTCAAAAGAAAATACAACAAATATTATTATAGAAATGATTTTTCTGTATTAACCTCTAAAACAATACTAAAAGTCAAAAAATAAATTTTGAATTCCTGAAAAGAAAATCGTAATGACTTTTAAAATAATTTAAGCTACAAGACCTACATTTATTCCAATAAGAGTACATCTTATATATGTGTTTAAAAAATAATGATATATTAAAACGTATAAATTTTTCACCTAAAAACTGTTGCAGCCTTATATTTGTCTTGTTTTATACATAATTTCTTATTTTATCACTCAAAACTACTATTATTTTATTATTAGTAATTTACTATTACACTTTTTTATATTATATTACATTATTATTTGTATACATATACATTATTACTGTATTACTAGCAATGGTAAAACACTCATTTAATAAATTTCTTCTTATTAGATAAAGAAAAATTAATTTAAATAAAAAATTAATATATAGATATATATTTCTTACAATCCAATAATTGGATAAAAAAATATTGCAGTTTTAAATTTGGGAAAATACACTTTTGTTTTGCACTTTATTTTTACTGTTAATTATGTTTATTCATATTTTTCAGTGTTTTACAGTTACAACATTTGATAATCAATCAGTTAAAATGATTGTTGATTATTATTAACTAATAATATAATAATCTATTATGATACTTAAAAAATTATTTTGAAATATTAAAAAATTTCACTCGAAGTGCATTTATTATTAGAATATAAACATATAGATTTATATTCATTTTTAATATAGTTTATCGAAGTTAAATTCAATTGAAATATTAATAATTAACCATAATAAAAATGTAACAGCTAAAAATATAGTATTTTGATGTCAAGAATTGTCACAATGAATGTAAACAGAATACAATCAAAATTAAAATAATCATTAAAATTACTTTTTTTCAAATATAAAAATCTTAACG
Organism: Ceratosolen solmsi marchali; assembly: GCF_000503995.2. Taxonomy (NCBI): domain Eukaryota; kingdom Metazoa; phylum Arthropoda; class Insecta; order Hymenoptera; family Agaonidae; genus Ceratosolen; species Ceratosolen solmsi. The sequence goes on from NW_011948420.1 coordinate 2,115,967, forward strand.
ATTTTTTTTTAAATACTGTTCTCTCCTAATAAACTTCAATTAATTTAATAAAGTTACTTATTATCTTTACTAATTAAGATATAAAATAGTAATCGAAAATATTAATTAAAAATATGGAAATTCATTCAATTAGTGAAAATGCTGAAAACGTAAATAAGAAGGTTACAAACAAAAGTATATAGAAAACAATGAATATCAAAAATAGTTTTAATATATATTAAATATATTTCTGTAATAGCATCAAATTAATTTATTTTTAATTTTAAATATTTTAAAAAATAATAACAAAATTACTTTATTTAATAATTATTCCTTGACAACAGAATTTCAACTTAAATTAACAATATAATCATATTAATAACTTATAATTGAAGTTAAAATATACTTTAATAAAACATTCAATTTTTTAAAGAAAAAAAATGTTATTAAAATCAATATTATTATAATATATTGAACTAGAAACATAACTAATGCATAAGAAAACAGTCATTAATTTCTATTGTCAATATAGATCTAACACTATTTTATTTTGTAGGCGTGTATTTTAATACAATCTATATATATATATATATATATATATATATATCAATCTGCAAATTTATTTAGAAAAAATAGATATAAAATATTCTTGGAATTTTTATAAAGTACAAAAGTGAAGCAGAGAACAAAAATATTAATGTGCAGACCAAATTAACAAAGTATTGTGCGTAACAGGGGATGATTAATACTATATAGAAAGATAATAAAATTATTAAAACATCGATATCATATGAGTTCGAAAGTTAGAAATTATGCCTTTATAAAAAAAATAATTTAAATTGTTCATATTTTTATTTTGTATGCTTATTATGTACAATATATACAGCATAATATTGATAATGTTGATAAAATTTCTCAATATACTTCAAATTTCTTTTAAAATTTAAAAGTGAAAAATACAAAATATTATTAACAATATTACAATAATATTTAAATTTTCCAAAAATGAACATTTCATATTATCTTAAACATCAAAATTTGTGTATATGATTTTTATTGTTTACCTTATCAGAAAAGGCTGAATCCCTTGAAGATATACCAATTACAGGAATATGATAAAATCCACTTGTATAAGATACTGCAGCAGATGATAACTCTCCAATAGGTGGATGCGATATTATAATAGCGTATACTCTATTTGCAATGAGAAATTTACATACATTTAAAACAGTTCTAATTGGATTCGAATCCATTTCAATAACAACATGTCCATATGTGACTCCTTTATTGACATATTGTGAATCAAAATTTAAATTCTGTAATAAATCATAATGATTATTTATCAGTATAAATACTATAATTCCAATTATGATTTCATTCAATGATTAAAAATAGTAATCTGTAAGAAAATAATGTTCTATATAATATTTAAATTATAAATTTATATTTTTTTGTCACAACCTGAAGGATTAAGAAAAGCTAGTTGACTAACCATTTTCATTAATAAATATTATGCTTACTGTTCGGGATTGAAGCAGTCCCATGAATTTCAAACAAAAGAAAGGTCATTTACGCAGCCCGGCGTACCGCATGTGCGCCTAGACTAACCGCGCGTGCAGCAAGGCTGGCCACCACGTGCGCCTAGGCTGATCCGCATGTGCGGACCGAGGCGGGCACTCGAGAAAATGTTTACAAACAAAACTCGGCAAGTCCGAGCAAGTTTACGATTTGAAATATTATTTACTGCCAGCACTCACAAAAAAGGGACGCCTTCAAAACTTCTAGAAGCTTCGTTTTCTCACGCCAAAGGAAAATTTCTGGAAGGGACGCGCATCGACACTGTTGCCGGCGCTGAAGACGCCGTATGCACATTTAAGCGCAACGCGCCATGAGGCGACGCTCATTCGTAAAATCACTTCGCTCTCCATCAAGCGTAACTGCCGGTCAGTGCAAGTATACTGTAAAGACGCCGCGTGGCCACATTTTCGGCAACATAGTAAAGAGTACCCGCGTGCATAGAAAAGATAATCGGCAATTCTTTAATAAGTGATTACAGTGAAGCCAATGGAATTGTAATCAAGGGAAACATTACATACACAGCATCGAATCCATCCAACCTGCAGTTCACCAGGTACATCTTTATATTAATAAATAAACAAGTCACATCTCGCGCTATTGTCGATCGGGCACACTTACGCTCTCTCGAACTAACCGTTCGACATCGTACAGGCCCGCTAGCACAAACAGGGCACACTAGCGCTCGTCCGAAGAACACTGCGGAGCCGCGCAGGCCCTGAACAGCTGACGCAAGAGTCACTGTGGTTCACACACATTGGTTACACATGACCAACACAGATCGACTAATAGACTCTACAGATACGGATTATCAAATCCTCCACGAATTAGAAATACTACTTCTAATTGTTTTTCCTGTGACTAGATTCTACTGCTGTCCCTTGTACATAATCAAAACATAATCGATTACATAATAAATTCCATTTAAGATCTAACAACTCATCAAGTATAGCTATTCATCAATCAAGCATACTAGATTCAACTACCATCTTCTCATGCTGCCTCACAAGCATGATTGACTGACGACATCAGCTGACAGTGATAACATCAACATAACCTCAAAGTAACACAGCAATATCCAAAGAAGCCTTTATAGCAGAAAAATCACAAGAACACATATTTTGAATAATCCAACAGAATTATTTATCTCTACACAACAGTGCAATATTATTACAATTGTTTACACTCATTAAACCTTGTATTTAAAATAAATATATTATATTTTTCAGCCTTGTCCGTTATTGATTTCCTTAAAAATTACCCGGCCGAGAGACTAATCCACTGAACTATTGAATTGGCAGTTCGAGCCATAAGCTAACCCTTTAAATGCTAGTGTGAATTTTACGATATCGCTTGCCAGATGTTTTATGACACTAGTACAAATAATTGTGAGCGAAAGGGTTTGAATGCTAGTGTGAATTTTACGATATCGCTTGCCAGATGTTTTATGACACTAGTACAAATAATTGTGAGCGAAAGGGTTTGAATGCTAGTGTGAATTTTACGATATCGCTTGCCAGATGTTTTATGACACTAGTACAAATAATTGTGAGCGAAAGGGTTTGAATGCTAGTGTGAATTTTACGATATCGCTTGCCAGATGTTTTATGACACTAGTACAAATAATTGTGAGCGAAAGGGTTTGAATGCTAGTGTGAATTTTACGATATCGCTTGCCAGATGTTTTATGACACTAGTACAAATAATTGTGAGCGAAAGGGTTTGAATGCTAGTGTGAATTTTACGATATCGCTTGCCAGATGTTTTATGACACTAGTACAAATAATTGTGAGCGAAAGGGTTTGAATGCTAGTGTGAATTTTACGATATCGCTTGCCAGATGTTTTATGACACTAGTACAAATAATTGTGAGCGAAAGGGTTTGAATGCTAGTGTGAATTTTACGATATCGCTTGCCAGATGTTTTATGACACTAGTACAAATAATTGTGAGCGAAAGGGTTTGAATGCTAGTGTGAATTTTACGATATCGCTTGCCAGATGTTTTATGACACTAGTACAAATAATTGTGAGCGAAAGGGTTTGAATGCTAGTGTGAATTTTACGATATCGCTTGCCAGATGTTTTATGACACTAGTACAAATAATTGTGAGCGAAAGGGTTTGAATGCTAGTGTGAATTTTACGATATCGCTTGCCAGATGTTTTATGACACTAGTACAAATAATTGTGAGCGAAAGGGTTTGAATGCTAGTGTGAATTTTACGATATCGCTTGCCAGATGTTTTATGACACTAGTACAAATAATTGTGAGCGAAAGGGTTTGAATGCTAGTGTGAATTTTACGATATCGCTTGCCAGATGTTTTATGACACTAGTACAAATAATTGTGAGCGAAAGGGTTTGAATGCTAGTGTGAATTTTACGATATCGCTTGCCAGATGTTTTATGACACTAGTACAAATAATTGTGAGCGAAAGGGTTTGAATGCTAGTGTGAATTTTACGATATCGCTTGCCAGATGTTTTATGACACTAGTACAAATAATTGTGAGCGAAAGGGTTTGAATGCTAGTGTGAATTTTACGATATCGCTTGCCAGATGTTTTATGACACTAGTACAAATAATTGTGAGCGAAAGGGTTTGAATGCTAGTGTGAATTTTACGATATCGCTTGCCAGATGTTTTATGACACTAGTACAAATAATTGTGAGCGAAAGGGTTTGAATGCTAGTGTGAATTTTACGATATCGCTTGCCAGATGTTTTATGACACTAGTACAAATAATTGTGAGCGAAAGGGTTTGAATGCTAGTGTGAATTTTACGATATCGCTTGCCAGATGTTTTATGACACTAGTACAAATAATTGTGAGCGAAAGGGTTTGAATGCTAGTGTGAATTTTACGATATCGCTTGCCAGATGTTTTATGACACTAGTACAAATAATTGTGAGCGAAAGGGTTTGAATGCTAGTGTGAATTTTACGATATCGCTTGCCAGATGTTTTATTGCATTTTACTTTCTCGCATTCTCAAACAATTTCCTTTAAAATTATCCTGCCGAGAGACTAATCCACTGAACTATTGAATTGGCAGTTCGAGCCATAAGCTAACCCTTTAAATCCGAACACTTACTGAATCAATTATTTTAATAAACAATTATTAATGATAAGAAGATTTACAAATTAGAATAGATAGTTTATACAAATAGAAATTTTAATAAAAAAGGTCTGTTACATATTATTTTAATAGTTAATTATTGCTTAGAATATAGATTATATATAAAATAACGCCTTATTAAACACAAATTTTTGTTTTACTTATTTTTAATGATTGAATTTTAACTATAACTTCTATTATAAAATATGTTTTTATAGTAAATTAATCTTATAGTTCCTTTTATATCGACAATAGTTAGATATTTCAATATTTTTATTTACAATTATTAATTCACATAATTTCTATATTTTGTAGTGGTCGCATAATTTAGGATGTGCATATTGAATAAAAAGTACCAAAAATTTGAATAAATTTTTAATTGATTGTACAAATTAGACAAATTTTAAGTATTTTATGATCTTCGTGTTATAAGCAGGTAAAATATATTATTTAATGAATTTATATGTTTCGAATATAATTCAATACACTAGGCAGATGTATAGTATTTAAATATTTATTATGATAATGATTTACAATACATTTACATTTACACGTACGCACATGTGCACACATCCATCCACATAGATATACATATAAATTAGTCACATCTTTATTAGGTAAGATTTGTAACTTATTTTGGTTTTTATAGTAAATCGAAGACTTTTATTTTAATTATATATTATATAAATAATAAAATAAAAATAAAATTAGTGTAAATAATATTAATTTTTTTATAACTACTTTTATTTTTTTAATTTCTAATTAGTTTTACTAAAAATTAGACCTCGCAAATTATATTATGTTATTATCTAAAAACTAATTTTGTAGAATAAGATTAGAATACACGTTCTTATCAAGATCATTACAAAAAATACTCGAGATAAAGATAGACTATATACATCTAGTATATAAAAATGAGGTTTATCACTAGCAAAGTATTATGGCTCGATTCAACCATAAAATATTAATTTCTTATAGTAATTCGACCATTATTGCTATTTCAAGATCATAATTAGAATTCTATAGAACATAAAATAATAAAATACTCATTTTCTTATATTGTATTTGACTGAGGACATCCAACGGGATTGATGAATGATGTATAAAATAAGTGTTGATGTTTCTGTTCTGACGTATCAATATCAAAGCTCTGTTATAATCTTGTTAAACTACATATTGATATACTTCATTCAAAATAGTGATCATACATAACTATGAATACAAGTATTCCAGATTTTTATGGTTAAAGAACTTACATAGTCAACTCCTGTATGAGTGAACAGTCGTAATGGCGTCACTCTAGAGACAAACGGTTGGTCCATTAATTAATGAGTATGGATTCCCCTTTGTCGAGCGCACACAACGCACCGCCAGTTGTAGATTTTCACAGGAAATCTCCCATCAAGAATCCAATATTGTTGGTGAGTGTGTGCTAATATAAGTTGCGTGTCTCCGTGGAGAGTTCGTTTATGAAAATGAACAATAACTAGAGCTGAGAAGTATGAGTGTTGCGGGAGAATAGCCGGTGCTTGTTTTCTTGGGTGAGTGAAGCTCTGTTGAGTCTTTCACCAAACCTAATTATTCCTTGATTATCGACATCCACAGTTAGTCGATTGAATGCATGAGTCCTTGTGAATGTGAGTTAGATGTGTGTCGGTGGAGTATTCGCACGCATTAAACCGTTTCTTACCGCTGAGTCAGTTGACTGAGCATAGTTCTCTGATAACTGTTAAGTATTTAATGTTTTTCTTGCCGAAGGTTGGAAGCGTATTGCGAATTTAGGGTGATCTGTCATTGATTCGAGCTGTTTTAGCACCCTCAGCCGAAATGTTAGAAAGGTCTTTAGTTGATCGAGGCGCGGATATGAGGTTTGTCTAAAAATTGAGTATTGGGCTAGGAGGGCGAAATATCTACAATTAGAGGAAGCTTCCAGATGGTCGGTTGGAGGATTGCGGGCAAGTGGACTGGGTAGGGTAGTGCATATATTCAACAATTAATACTTTCTTTATTATTGGTGTTTATTGCTGTTATTTCGTTCAATTACACTATAATGATGATGGAATCTTATCTATCTTGCTGTTCCTTTCTGGCTGCCACGTGGTGGTAACGTGCAGGACATGTATAGGTAGAAGATTGTAACCCCCCTGGTCGTCTTTATGTGGTGCGCGTAGTGGTGTAATTGTACACGTAGAAGTGCTAGATCGTACCCCCGCGCTTCCTTGTGAACTGGCACGTAGTAGTAGCTTGAGTTTGCCTTGTTATTAGCTTATTGATAACCTTGTAGGTTCTACAGGTGTGCTCTTGGTGGCACTTCATCTGGGTCTGCAGATATTGTCGCGTACGGCTTGTTGTAGGTCTATCTTGTGCGAAATAAACTTGCCCCTTATACGTCTGTAGATTGTGTGCGCTGAGTAGCTGTACAGTTCTTTGCTTCGTGAGTTTTATTGTATATAATTATCATTATTAAGGAATAGAACTTTTACCTGTAAGTTCTGCAAATTCTGTGTTCTCGATGGCACCTCGTGATATCTGCAGGCTTTGCCGTGTGTGGTAGCTTATAGGTTTTACCTTGTGTTGTGCTCTGTGCACCACTATTTCCTTATTTCCTTTTCCTTTTTTTGGCACTGCTGAGAGTGTGTATTTTGCACTTATTATCAGTAGGATTTTCCCATAATACCCTTTTTCCAGCTGTCACACGACATGACTTTTCTTTATATTTTTATGACTTATTTTTGTCAGATGCTTCACGACTTGGATTTTCCACAGTTTTACAATTCCCAACAAGGTGGAAGTAACAATTGATATCTCCCACATTTCCCTGGTGGTACGCTCGACTTGTACTATGTACTATGATATAGCTCCACAAATCTTCCGTGATTTCCAATGCTAGTAACTGTTTTGTCGATTCATCGGAGCTGTTGATGAGTTTCCCTAACGCACTTGTACCCCCCTTAATTGGGATTGAAGGGGATTGACTCGAGTGAGACATGATTGAATTAATAGAACTTAGTATTGTAACAATCAGTTAGCAGCTCCTAGGTTGGAGCAAGTGATTGATTACTCAGTGGGAGTCCAGAAATTAACTGTACTACTGGCCCTTCCAATGCAGCGCGGAGGTAATGAAGCTTTTCAAACTTGCTAATATCATTGTTCATCAGCAATCAATCATCAATCCATGATTGATACCGTGAAAAGATGGCCAAACACAAACCTGTTTTCTTGCCTTCTGGAAATTTTAGATAGATTTATATTTGGAAGTCGCGTACCTTGTGATTGTGCCTTGGTTGGCGTGTCTTCTTTTCTGATCTTGTAGGTCTGGCGAAGGTTGTTGATAGTTTGTTGCACTATCGAGTATTGTGTAAATTCTCTAGGTATAGGCATTCTTCTCAAAGTATTCGTGACTCCAAGTATGCATATTCTTTGATGAAGGCCTTGTGGATATCCTTCATATATGAAAAGGCTTTAAAATTTCATTATTGAGTTTTTGTCTTGAATTCAAGTTCAGTGGATAATTGTGTTGGTAAGGCACTTCGAAGTGTGCCTTCCAGTGTTTCGATTTTGTTATTCGAAGGGCCAATGTTCGATAATTCAATTTAATTTGTTGCTCATCTTAAAAAGGGCTGTAGAGATATACAGTGTGTGCAGACTTCGTAAAAATATGATTTATTATGGTTTATTGACAATTACATTATTAATGAGCTGCATTCACTTCTCGAAGGAGAGTGTGAACTATGTTCAATCACAACGATGCAGTTGTTCCTTGTCGATGGCAATGATGTTGTTGCTGATCGTTTAAGGATCAGCAATAGAATTTGCATCATACTTAGTAATGAGTATGGCCCTTGGAATATAAAAAGGTGGCCTTTGCTAATGTTGTAAGGATTAACATAGAATTGTGCACACTTCTTAGAAGGGTGTGTGGCGTGTATGCTTAGAATTAACTAAAAAAACCACTAGATTTTGTGTGGGAGAATGCGTGAGCAAGTGGAGGAGTTATTGCACTGATTCAATACTTAAAACATATAATTCTTATTGCTGTTTATTCCATTTAATTTCATTTTATTTCCAATGTAGGGTTAATTAATCGTGATGAGGTTATAAATGACCTTTATATTTCTCAATAACAATGTGGCGATGTGGTATACTTCTGTTGGAAAACCAGAAGGTTGTGAAATTCTTGATTCTCTGGAGAAACATGATAACTAATGAATTACTGTGGAAAGAAGTAGGCTAGAAAACTAATGTCACTTTTTAAAATACTATCACTTGAGAGGTTATGGTTTTTTGTTGTGCTATTGAACAAACACAACTGTTCTTGTCTGCGTTGTGGTCTTGGTACGTGTTGCAGTTACCTCTAAATAGTGGGCCGTGTGAGTGAACACGTGCCTAAGATAGAGGTTAGAGGAATGCGCGCCACTGAATGGCGCGAATGGCTGGTCTTGAGAAGTGAGCATGCGCGGGAAGCTTCTAAACTCGGACAGCTTGCGGTCCGTAACTGAGTAAGCCGTGATGTGAAAAATCAACACTAGAGGTCTGGACTTACTTAGAAGTTGTAGTGTGAGATTTTCAGTTTCTCCTCAAAGACTTGATGGGAAGCTTCCATGCACGAACTGCTTGCACTTGAACTTCCTTTGTCTCCTTTTACTGAGATGACAAGAATCTCAGCCCTTGTGCGATATGTGCTTGATGAGACTAAATGTAACTGGATATTGAATCACAGAAATAGAAAGATATTTTACAAGACTCAGCTGATCGACTTTTCGTGAGAATAAGTGGTGGTATATTTCAATTGTCCTTGTTAAATAAATTACTGCCTTGGTTCACTAAAGACCCCTTCTTATTTCTTGTGTCCAATCAGAGCGCAACTTTGGGCAGCATGATTGATCATGCACGCCTTCATTTCCACTTCCTTCCGGGTTTAGTCATGAAGTTGATAGATAGGGAAGGTATCAGAAAGGGCGGGGGCGTCTACTATTGATCGTCTCTCCCTTCTCTGAGACTTATCGTTATGGGAGGTCCTCTGGAAGCGCTGTCGATTGGCTAGTCTGATCGGCAAGATTCAGCATAATTGAGGGCAATGCAAGCATTGTCTAAAGATGCCGAATGCGCACGTACGCTCATTGCCCGATGTCGCACGTGCTGGGTTTTGGGTTGCAGTGAAGGTAAGAAATGTTTTTATGGTCAAGAGTTTTTCGTATATCTAGCACTTCCATTTTTCTAGTACAAGCAGATTCGACGCGGTCGTGCCAGTAAACAGTTAGCTCATTAACGCGGGAAACAATGAACGCATTGGCAATGCGAAGTAACTAGCATGACTGATTTTCGGGGTTTTCTAGATGTACTGACCTTTCCGTGTCTTCGACAATAAGGCAATAAGTTTAATGACATTCTAGCTTGATACAAATGAGCAGGAATTTTACCGAAGAATAACGACAATTTAATGATATTGTTTTGCCAGATGTTTTAATTCATTAAAAAAGGTCTCGCAATCTCGAACAGTGTGAAGTGCTATTAACAGCTCTTGCTAATCTTGTAAGGATTAGCAATGAATTATGTAATGTTCTAATTGAAAGAGTATGGCTTATGCTATTCTTACTCACAGCGATACAGTTGCCTAGACCTGATCACGTAGTGAATAGTTACCATCAAGGGAAACTTCTGGTATACTTTCGTGATAAGGAGTACTTTGATACTATGCTTCTTGTAGTAGAATATTTTCTTGTAATGCAGTCAGCAACCTGAACTGTCTGTTAACTGATGCACACTGGAGAATAAAATGTGTTCCTTCCGTAATGACTACACTAAGTGAGCGCGTTTCTCGAAGCGTGCTTGCCTTAAATATCTACGCGACAGCCTAGTTAGTGCTGATAATAATAAAGGCGGTTGTGGTGTAAAAGCAATGGATGTGATTGTGGTTCTAGAAACAATGGATGCGATTGTGGTGCTAGAAGGATGTCCAACGACACTTTTTTTCGGATATAACGAATTTTTCCAAATGTACAACGACAGATAGGGATTTTCCCAGAAATACTAACCTTGGGAAATTTGCAAAACCTAAACACTGGAGAGATTCTCAGAATCTCTAGCATTGTGTAATAATAATCTGTTTTACGGATAAATAAAATAACATTAGATTTCGCTTCCTTGATCGTCTTTTAATATTAATAGCAAATACAAATACGAATTTGTATTTAATGTACTGAGTATTCATTCTATTTTAATTCGAAGAAATTTATGTGCTAACAATTTCTAAAAATATTTTACATTTTATTAAAAAAATATAATTCAAATTGGTATTTTAATGTAAATTATAAAGAATAATTTACAGCTACACTGAATCTTTACATTAGTACATTAAAAAATAATTAAAAACTATACAATAATACTCTCCGTTTTCTTTCATATTTTGTTAATAAAATCAGTGAACAAAAAGTAAGAAAATTTGATTCACTTTTTTCTTATTTTCAAAACATACACTTTTTAAATATTATAACTAAATAAATGCATTAAAAATTATAAAAAATTATTATTTTATTAATTAATATTATTTTAATATTTGCTCTTTTAATAACGTTTATTCTTGATCAATTTTAGACAAGGATGCATGGAATATATATATATATACATATTTAATATTACGTACATTATTTATATTTATGTTTTCATTTATTTAGTAATTAATTCTAAAAGAATTTAAACTTACATCTATTGTTTCATTAAAGAAAGCTTCATATTCTGAATTGGAAAGCATACCGCCAATATTAAAATATCCAGGATTATTGACGGTCTGTGATAAACGTCCTACGATAAAAATTGGACGTACAATAATGCAAATTAATATAATTATTAAATTTCTGTTTTTATTCTTCATTTTTATCTGTAAATTAGAACATTTTTAATAATTTATTAAATTTAATTCAATAAAATATAAAAATATGTAAAAGTATATCGTTTTATTTTTATTATATTATTATTATAATATTATTATTATAAAAATTTTTATTTACCAAATTTTTAATTTGATTGCAATTATATAATAAAAATTATATCACTTTTTTTGTAATTTTTCAGTCTGATTGGTACTCATATTCCACAGAATGAAATAGAAAAAGAATTAAACATGAATACCTACTAAAACTGAGAGAAGTAATTGTTTAATTTGAACCAATTCGATTTTAAATCAATCAATTTTGAAATTGTTCTTAAATTTATAGTTTATTATAAAAATATAATTATGTTAATCCATAATATTACATAAATTGAACTCGGATATTTTAAATATACTTAAATTTATAGTTTCTATCTCAATTACGTCCATTGTTACTGCTATGTATGAATTTAAATAAACTCTTTTCATTGTGAAAAGAATGAAATATTATAAAAATACAGCTTCTCAACTGTGTCCTTATTATTACACTATATTGACTCTCGGTAAAATATACTAATATATTACCTTTTTTTCGTATTACTAATATCTGCACTGTATAATTTAAATTATTCTCATTTAATTATACAGTCAATGCATTTGTTGACTAGCATTGTATTTTTTATATAATTAACGCGACTACAATACTATCTTGAATAACATGTTATATCACATTATCATTGTCAATTGTTCACTTTTTACAAATACTATTGCTTATCTTAAATAACAAGTTAAATAAAAATAATGTGGATTGACTTTGTTGTGTTTATGGTTCTCTAAACATCAAATTGAACATTTAAAAACAAAATTTTTATTTTAAATTATTATCATTAAAAAAGAAAACGGATCATTCGAAATTTCAATATTAAATTTCGAAATTATTGGAAACCTAAATTAATAAAGTAAACGACTTCCTTACTTACGCTTTTAGATTAATATTTACATTTACAGAATTATTAAATTATGATAATTGAAAATTATACAAGTTTCTACTTACTCACTAAATAAATTTGATACTCATACTTGCTATTTATAATGCAGAAATTTAAAATAAAAATGTAAAAGAGTTTTACGGATACTGGAAAAGAACCGCGCATACGAGTATTTAGAATCAATCAGTGCTAATTATTCAACCTGATTTATTCTCTGTTTCTCTAATTGATAAGCTGCATATTATTAATAAATAAACTAATCGCCCAATTATTTTTAACATACCTTTATATTTTAAATATAATCTAAATACAAACATGCATTATATGGTATGTGTTGGAGATCGCGAGACATTTTTTCAATACAATATAACATCTGGAAAAACAATACAATAAACACGGGAAAAACCTACTCTTTAGGCATCTGTACAAATTCGCTCCGCTCGGTAACTACTTCAAGCAATATGTACTAGCGGGCCCCACCACCTTCCCGCTGTCAACAAGTTGTCATGCTGTCGCCAGATGCGTTAGCGGAAACGAGAGCTCTTCTTGTCATGCAGACGAAGAGACGACTACGCCCTTAATTAACTAAGAAGCCACAAGAGGCGCTGCTCTCAACTGTAAGGGAGGAGTCTCTGATTGGACGAAAAATAAGGGAAGGGGTTCAAGTGAAGTTCATGGTCAGCAAATGTATTTAAGGGGCGCATTTTTCAATATTCAAACACTCTCGATAAAGTCCTTATTCAAATAAGTGTCAAGTGGAAGTCCATTAACGCAGTTCAAGGCAACAGTCGTTACACGTTCTAGAAGAACGACGACATATGCCCGTAAGTCCATTAACGCAATTCAAGAAACAGTCGTTACAAGTTCAAAAGGATCGAAGACATATCCACCTATTGGAGTCCGAAGACAAGTCGACAATTAGTCTTCGTAAGTAGTATCACCGCTTGAATAATCAACTAAAACTTAAGATTCAGAATACGTCATCGACAAGCAGAACCAAAGAAGAAAAGGCTCTCACCAGAGAGACAGTGCGGAATAATTCCAATCAACTGATGCGAGACTTGCCGGCCTTACCCTCACCTTAGTTCAAAGTCTGACGCTTATGAATCCACAGCGTGCCCTTCAACTCTCGCAGAAGACACAACAAGTAGCAGTATCCTTCATGAGGTAAAAGCCCTTCAAACTCTTACTTCCATCTTAATTTATTGCAGTACGCCAATATCAGGACAAGGTACGCTTGCTACGATACGAGCATATCTATGAAGTAACAACAGTTACATGTGTCGCGCTACATAACAACTATAACCTCAATTACGCACATGCTCATCCAAATAGCGCGAGTGTCGACGAATCAAACTTCGCGCTATTCTGTGCTCATATTCAAACCATCACGCTGCGTAGATGAGTATACGTTTACCATCGCAAACACATTAATCCACCCCAAGAGTTATTTCAATAATTAATAATAGTAATACTATACAAGCCTTGTCATCAAATAAATAACAGAATAAGCAGCATACATCAGCCATATTTATATTGTATTATTATAATATCCCTTCCACTTATGACCTTTCATCGCTATCATACTACACCCGTGCTCTCCGAGTTGTCAACGGCATCAATTTTTATCCTTCGAACCGGTCTTGGTAAAACAAGCAGGAACGGCGAATACATTTTGTACAGTATGAATTAGATGTAAGTTTGTTCCGATACATAAACTATAATTTAATCGTAAATAATGTAAATTTTAATTTAATACAAATACTAATTATATACAAATGTTATATATATATGTAAAAAATCAATTTCTTCGGTCCTTAATACCGTACCAGATAAAAAATCGCAAACTTTGACATTTTAATATTTTTATTAATACTATTACTTATAATTTATTTTTTTATCTTATTTTATTATAATATTATATTTCCATGATTACTATAATATTTAATAAAATTAACAGAATTACTTAAATCTTATTTCATTAGCATAGTATAAATGTTAAAAATATAAGGTAATAATTATTAATGAATTTATGGTGATAAATGATTAAGTTAAACAAATGAGTAATTGAACTAAATAAATAATAAAAATATTTGAAAAATTTCTTATACAAAATATTATTTAAAATGGACACAATTTATTACATAATAAAAAACGATATTAATATGGAGAAAACAATATTTTAAATATTTTATTCAATAAATTTATATTATAATAGTATTTGTTAAAAATTATAGTTGGCTAAGATTAGACTAAAACTTCCAGTGGTGTTCGGTGGGAGGATTGCTGGCAAGTGGAAGGGGACGGCGCATTTATTAAATATTTGACACATAGTGTATCTTGGTATTTTTTCTCTTTATTTATTTACATACTACACAATAAATATGATTCTAAGATGGTAATGAGAATCTGTGGGGCTTTGTTCCTTAGTAGTTTCACGTGGAGACAGCGTTCACTACAGTCGAGGTTGAAGGTTATGAAGCTCCGGGTCCTCTTGTTGAAGTGCACTTAGTGAAAATTACTACACTGTGAAATGCAAGGGCGTAAATTCTTGACACTCCTTGAATAGTGCCACGTATGACCCTTATTCCGGCGTATAGCGGTCAGTACCGCCTTAGTGCTTGAATCCAGGGAACAGACCTAAATACAGCGACGTCTAATACAAAAGTTTCAATTTTCACTCTTGTCTTGCGTGCCTATAGCACCCACTCCAAGTGTCAAGATTCAATTTTTACTTTTAATTTTTGAGTTATAGTTCCGATCGCAGTGATATTTTAGTGCTTTCAATTCAGAGAACAGACACGAATACAGTGACGTTAAATACAGAGGATTCAATGTCTTACCCACGTGTGTGGTGAGTGCGTAGGTGGTGCGCTTCGTATTTAATAATTACTCTTGAAATTCAATCTCCACTCTTGACTGCTTAGCCGTGGCTCACTTACATTAGTTATAAATTATTTGGCTTCACCGTTGGCTTATGATTGTATTATTGCTGAATCTGACTGAAGTATGTTTGTATATTAGTATAACTGATTGACTGATATACAGCGGAGTTTCATGTGAATAATAACTGATAATTGAATGATTGATAAAGATACAGTGAGCAATAACTGATGATTGAATGACTGATAGATACAGTGAGCGCCGGTGTGTGGAGAGCTGCTCTTTTAATTGAAATTTGAAATTGAAATTGAAATTGAAATTGAATTTTAATTGAATATGTGGAGGCAGCTTACAACGCTGGCAACAGTGCTTGCGCTTGTTGCTAGACCGAAACTCTTGATGACGTCAGAAACTAAGCTCCAGAATATTCGAGGAGTCCAATCGACGTTGTTATGCGGAAATATTGTAGGACACTAGAAAATAAGGCGTAGACTATACAAGAATTCGCAGAATCAATGTTTACAAACATAAGCGTCCGAGAGCTTGTACTTTTCCCATTTCTAAATTATTCGAAATTGCTTGAATTCCGAACAACAGTAAATACATACAATTAAATACATTCATATAACAAAAACTATTTATTGTTAGTAATATTAATAACATAATTTTTACCTTACGGTTTTAATTCTTGAAACATGCCAATTTTACGCTCTACGTATTATGCATATTTGTTTCATTGTTATGCTTCTTTATTCAATTTGTATAAGCGATGATCCACGAAGAAGTAGATAATTAAATTGGATTTCAGAAAAACATTCAGAAAAATACTGCAATATATGAATGGAATTCATCGAATTCACGAACAATTTTACTAGACATAACGAACAAACACTTCTATATATAAAAATTTTGCTACAAGCAAGGAATGTTTTTCATAGTTTATTCAGTATGAATACTTTCAATTTTTGTGAATGTTTTTATATGTAACATACCCGCATATTCAAAAACCTTACAACGAAGTTGTAAATATATACAAAAATAGCAATCTATACTAGATTTTCAAGATTTAATTTAATTTTTTTTATTTTTACTATTTATACTAAAATTGTAACAATTTCAAACTTTTCTTAAATATGTGATGTACAAAGTATATTAAACTAATATAATTTTTTTAATACAATTGATATGCCTTGTAAGCTTATTTTAAAAAATTTTTCATTTAATTTTTGTATATTTATACTCATTAAATAAATTTTAATTATTATAAAATATGTTGTATGTATTTCAATTTATTTTGAACCATTTAGAATTCATTAACAGAAATCATTTTTACTCGTCAATAGTATGGAATACAATTTGTGTGAGAAAAATGATTTCTAATCAATATATGTAACAGTCAATCCACTTAAAATTGAATATATGAAATATAAGAGATATATACGATAAACTTATATTCTTAATAACTCAGGAAAAATCACAAATATTTCATATCAATAGATTATATAATAATTATATTATGTATATGATTAAATATAAAATACACTTAACTATATAAGTATTCATTATAAATATCGTAAATAAAAAACAATTTTTTTATAATTTCTAAAATACAATTTTTTATAGACTCATACATATATTGTACAACTTATTACGGAAAACACAAGTATTTTTCTGTTATTTACCATAGTAAGGCAATCACCCTTTTAAAAAATACTTAATGTGACTAAAGTAATATAAAAGTAAATATTATATTGATTAAAGTAATTTAATTTTAAAATATCGCTTAAATTATATTATTAAAAAAATATATTATATACAGCTATTATAGTATCAATATTTGAACTATAATTATTATTAAATTTATAACGAAATATATTAATTTAATTATCATTTGTTTTTGATCCATGTATATTAAATAATTGAATTACAAATTATTTTTATTGTATTTAAAAAAAAAATTAATTAACAAGATTATGATTAGGATAAAATCCTAATGAACTTTAAAAAATAAGATAATTATTAAAAATGGTAAAAATTCCAAAATTTGTTATATAAATTAATCATAAAAATGTAAGTTCGTTTCATGCATTGATATTTACCATTTTTTAATTGATTTTTTATTGTTATTTAGTTGGAATTACAAACTTTTTCTAAAATAAATTACTTTAAAGGGTTTTTTTATGTTCTAATGTTATTATATTAAATGAAGTATTGAATATTTAATTAAACTTCACAAATATGATCAAAGATATTAAAATAAACTATTAATTTTTTTAGAAACACCTTTCTACTTATAGAAAGAATATATATTCTAAGTACCTCTAACGTAGAATGTTTACAATATTATCCCATTGAGCTATCTGGATTCTGCGCATTTGCTTTATTTTTTTTTTACATATATCTGTATAATTCAACTACACTTCAACATATTTATTTTCATAATATAAAATTTAATGAGAAAATCACATTACTTGAAAGAGTATTTTAATGTTTTAACTTTTCAAACATAATAACTGCAGGTATAAATAACAAAGTTCCTGTTTTTATATTTCAAATTATTAAAATTAAAATTAACAAAAGTAAATAAATAAATCTAATATAAAATATAATAAGTAAAATACATATTTAATAAATATTAATAATTTTTATTACGATTTACAATTATTTTTCTATAAATATAAAGATGGTAAAGATATCGGACAACGTATAGCATAATTATAAATGATTGTAACAAGAAATAACTAAAACGGTTTGTCGTCTTGATTCAATTTTTCAAAAAAATTTTTTCAAAAATATCATTGAAATAATATGAAACTACTCCATTAGAATTCCTGTTTTTAATAATTATAGAATTTTCTGATAAAAGTATATATTGTTAATTTTAAGTAAAATATTAATTATCTATAGTTTTATTTAATGATATTATGCATTAAATTTTCCTCTAAAAATATAAATTCTAATGAAAATTTAAAAAAATTTTTCTCAAATAAAACTATATCAACCTTAAGAAAATTTTGTGTTATAAATGAATCATTAAAAAAAAATTAAAAATTCTTTTTACCACATAACAATTTAAACATTAAACATAATAAGAAATAATAGAAATATTGAAAAATTGTTAATAACATATATAACCTTATTAGAAATATACTAATTCTATTAGGCTAAGTTAAATTACCTATTTACCTGATCTGAATTATTGTAACTATTTATTTCAATTACAGCATAGATACTTTACACTATTGTAAGTTTAATATTACATTTTACACTTTACTGCAATGAAGAGTTCAACAATACAACTGCAACTCTAGCTTGTAAATATAATCAAATGAAAACTTATTAGCATAGATCGATTTTTTATTTTTATACGTGGTACTTCGTTTTTAATATTAGATGTCTATTATTATAATAATTCATTTTATCGTGTCTTTAAAGACAAATTTAACCACGTTTCAATATATATTACTATACTTGACAGTCTATCTTCGTTAATAATCAGTATTACCTACGTAATTAAGTTGATTAAATCCAAGACTTTTTTTAAAAGAGGGGGAACGAATAATAATAGGACATTAAAATATAAAGCGATAATTTATTTGAAAAATCATTAATTAATTGTATTATACTTTATAATTTAATTTATTTTCCAATCTATGTTTATATAAATACTCGTAACCTAATTAGTTACGTGTATGGTTAATCTTATCTCGTATACAAAATAATGGTCTCAATTTATTATTAATTCCAACATATAAAATATTTTTAGATTTTGACTAATGATAACTTTACTTTCCTTTATCACTTTGCCTTATCAGTTTACTTTTTTTATTTATTTCAATTGGCATGCGTTAACCATTTTTTATATTGTTCCTTCTATGTCGATATTTAGATATTTTCTAGATTACATCTTTCTCATTTATCCATCCAACATATATAATATATATATGTTCAATTACTTATCTCCACTATTTGTTTATGAAACATCGATATCCTACTTGCAATGCAATTATTCATTACTTTATAAACATAATTTAAATTTTAATTTTAATACAAAAATGCATAAAAAATAAATATTTTAAAAATAGTGATAAAATTAATACAACATTTTATAATGTTTATAAATATTTATTATAATATATATTAAAATTATAATTACTATATTAAACACATTAGAAGTAATTGAACTAATTAAACCAATATTTTATTACCTATAATATAATATACTATAATATATATTATACTTATGATAGCTTTTCAAATCACTATTATTAATTGGTTTAATTTTGCATTAGATTTTGTATTTATTTGTTTTAATTCACATATTGTATTATAAATATTTATTTTAGTATTCTAATTTACAAAAAATTTTACGTCTGAATTTATTTTCACTATTTTTTCTACATGTGTATATAAGATACAATATTTTTTGTCATATTTTAATTTAATTCTTTCTTATTCTTATTATTTTTTATTATTAATTTTATGGTTGAAACATTGTTCTTTCTTTTAGAATTTTTTTTTTAATTTTCGGTATATATTTGTTAGACCTGTCGTATTTTTTAATTAACTTAGCATTACGTTCAATAAATATCAAATATACATAATTTAATTATTTTTTAATTTTAGGACAAATATTTGATACCTTTCTACTTAATCAGATTATCGGTGATTTTTTATTTCAACTATACTCTATATAAATATTTATTTTATTAATTTTCATTTTCTGTATTTTAGTCTAAATATTGATACTAAAGTTGATATTAAAATGGCGCGTTTTTATTATAACCAATAGGGTTAAATACTACTATGTGCATGTAACAAAAGAATCCTTTCCATTTTAACTTGTTATCAGTTAATTGGAAATATAAAAAAGTCGTTAAATAAGTATAATAGTAATTGAAAATTTTTAAAATGTCTATTTTTGTAGTAATGAATAAATTTTGGCAAGAATACTTGAAATCAACATCAAAAAAATTGAAAATTATTGATTCATATTTATTATATATTTTTATTACTGGTATTTATCAATTTATTTATTGTTGCCTAGTCGGTACATTTCCTTTCAATAGTTTTCTCAGTGGATTTGTTTCTAGTGTGTCATGTTTCATTTTAGCAGGTATATACATATACAATATCTACTATTAATGTAAATGAATAATTTAAATAGAATTAGTTTTCCTTCAAATTACGGAATTTTACGAGTAAATTTTGATAGTTTTAATTTATATTACTATAAAACAAAAATGAGTAAAATACATTATTTCATTTAAAATTTACATGCATACTTATTAAACGTACACATAATATAAAACAGTTCACAGGGTTGGAACATATTTTTAATAATTGAAAGCTCCATTTATATATACAATTAGTAACCAAACATAAATTAAAGATAATGTAAACCAGTAAAACTTTACTTTTATATCTTTAATAAAAAAATTGTAGCTATTATAATTAAAGACTAGATATCAGCTAATTTTTAAAAAACCATAAATAGTATAATAAAAAAATTAACTATCAATTAATATTTTAATAGAATAGTTATTTTTTAAGTAATATTTCTATTAAAATAAGGTAGATTTTTTCACATATTTTTAAAAGCTGAAATAATTGTTAGATAAAACTATAAAATTATATTAGGCTTTTATACTTGAATTTTATGATTATTTAAAAAATTATATAAAAGATTATAATAATATTTTAAACATTTAGAATTTTTTCTATTATTTAAGAAAAATATTTTAGTGATATAAATAAAATATATACAATTGTATTAACAATATTTTTTATTAAATATAGGTGTTGTAATAAATATATATACAAATTTCTTTATTATTATTTATCAAATATATCGACAAGTATATCAACGTTTAGATTTAATATATTTAATACACAGTTATTATAATATTTACAATTTAATTCAATTTAAATAAATGTTGAAGTAA
Organism: Ceratosolen solmsi marchali; assembly: GCF_000503995.2. NCBI lineage: Eukaryota > Metazoa > Arthropoda > Insecta > Hymenoptera > Agaonidae > Ceratosolen > Ceratosolen solmsi. The sequence continues at coordinate 2,137,324 of NW_011948420.1, forward strand.
ATGTATATATTTTTGTTTAAAATTAACACACAATTGTATAAGTATAAAAATAATTCTTTAAAAAAATGTACTAATTTTAATGAGTAATTTTAAGATAAAATTATCCCTTATTCATCTTTATATATGTATATTAAAAATTTATTGAAGTATATATATATTTTCTCTTTCAGTTTGTCTACGACTCCAAGTAAATCCAGTAAATTTAAATTGCTTTAATGGAATTGGACCTGAACGAGGTTTTGCAGATTTTTTATTTGCACATGTCATATTACATTTGATTATAATGAATTTTATTGGTTAAATGTTTCCAAATACAATATATTAGATTGACTGCTTTAATTGATTTTATATAAATCACTTAAATTTTTATATTTTATACAAATACTATCACTACAAGACAAAGTCAGTCAGTTAAAACAAATTAGAAAATAAAAAATGTGATCGAATAAAACACAATTTGTGTTGTAATTAAAAAATATATTTGAATAGATTGATTAATTGGCGTGAAAATTATTTTTTTTATAAAATGCACTTTGAAATAATAGTATTGAATCATGCAAAAATTTAATGAATTTATAGAAAAGGAAAAACTATATATATAATATAATATATACATTGATACAGATATACTTAAATTGATACTTAAACTTAACACTTGATATAGATACTTTGAATAGGATTTAAAACGTTTTTGTATTCAAATAGATTTTAAATTGAAATAATGTATGTAGTGTAATGTTTTGTTTTGAATATTAAAAAAGATTAGATTTTTCTGAATATGCTAATGAATATTCTGGTAAATGCTTATATTGTAAAATCCAGGATCATAATCTCCAGACAATGCAAATGTTCTGTTAAGAACTGAAAAGGAAAAATTAAATTCAAATTGCTTTTATATATAAATATGACAAGCATTGACAGCTTTCATATATATCTATACTTAATAAATAGAAACAACTTCAGTTATTAATGATTCTCTTGTATACAACTCTGTGCTAAATTTTAGGACAATGCGATGAATCTTCTTTTTTACATTTAAAAATTTCATTGACAATATTGTATTTCTTTATTTGTTATATGCACTTATATATTTCTTTTGTTTTTTAATGTTAAAAACTTTTAATTACTTAGTTGTCTCTGCTACTGTAGAAATTATAATTTTGAACTCATGATTGTTATAATCTTAAAACTTTTTAATGAAACACTCAAAGTGACTTCAAACTATACTTATGTAATATTATGAATGTGTATTATTTAAACTTTATTAAAATTACTAAATAATTTTACATGATATAAAGCATTGCACCTGGAAGAGTTCTTGCTTACACCTGCAATCTCATTTATTAAATTATATTACTATAAAATTCATTTCAGTTGAACCATCTATTTCAGTTAATGAAAACTACAAATTATTCAAGACCTTTAATCAGCATGTGATTAACATATTAAAGAACTTAGTTGTCTGAGATTTTACCAGAATTCATTTTATTTTGTAAAAGAAAAAAATTAATTTATGAATTAAATGAATTAAAAGCTTATAGATTGTTACTAAGTTTATTAGGAGAATATTAAGATCCCCTAGAAATAGAATACATTAATAATGTGTTTGATTATAATGAGGAAAACCAAAAATGTACTTAAAAATAGTGTTACAAGAAATATTTTGAAAAAATAGACTCAGGTGGTAATTATAAAATAATTAACTAATTTATTACAATTTATAAAACTTTAGCAACTTACCTATTTCAATTAAAAAAGATTGAAGAATATTTTTCTTCTATCCAACACCACATTAAACACATTGATCCTTTGTTTGAAACCTATATATATACTCGTATTTCTCATTCTCATTATTTACGTACACTCAGCACACTACATAAAACTAATGCATACCTATAATATACATTGCACAATATATTTTTGTGATCAAATAGTACGATGTTTTAAAAATATAAAAGTGGTGAGTATTCATTTATATGAAATGTTTATTTAGATTAATTTTTTAATAAGAGCTAATTTCAATAAAATTCATAACTGAAAAATTAGCCGAAAATCAACAGTAACTAAAAATGAATTGTATAGATTTTGTTAAATAGAAGCATTATAAACAAAGAACTTGATATTTTAATGTGAAATATAAAAATAAAATTTAAATAATATAATGAATACTTGTTTTTCATGAAGAATATTATATTATTAATATGAACTGTTGCATAAACATTTAAATGTTATTCAAATATATTATAATTATAAATAATCAATTAATCGATACTTAAATTATAAATATCTGTTAAATAAAATGATGAGTAAAAAAAGTATATAAAAAAAATTTAATTATGTAGAATAAGACTACACTTGAATTTGTGAAATACAAAAATTACATATTGGTTTATCGGAACTATAATTAAATTAAATCTATTGAATAAAATATTAAAGCTGAAAGTAGATGAATAAAAAATATTAATAGTTATGAAATTGATTCATCAGGAAAGTAACTTCATTATCACTATCAAGTAAAAATTTTTAAAAAGAACAATTGTTCTTGTATCATGCTTAATAAAAATAAATAATTCAATATTTTTAATTGTACATGTAATTTATAAATATAAATAAAATATATTTTATTTCGGTAGTACGATATTTTTGATTTTATGTTGGCTCCTCTTCCTACTCATTTACACTTATAATACCATAACAATATAACCTTCAATTATGAATATAAATGATTGAATTTAGTTGATAAAATGTTAATAAATATTTTATTTACGTATATTTAAACGAATATAAACCAATGAATAACAATATTTCTAGATAATAGTTCTTATTAACAAATATTTATTCATATTCGTAATATTGATTTTAAATTAATGGATAAAAATTTCATAGTATTTAAATTGAGAAAATTCTATAATTACACGTAAGTACAAGTATAATTATGATTATATTAATTTTATATATAAGATTTAACTTGTTTTTAATCTGTAATCATTTGTTTATGTATGTTATAAATTAATAAATAAGACATGGTCAAGTATACATACAGTAAAAAATATAAAATCTTCAATTTTGATGAATAAATTCGTTGATTTTAAATTAATAATAATAAATATTAAAATATAAAATTTATCATAAATGTTATATACATATTGTAATTAAATATTTTTCATATTAATAATTACATAAAATTATTGCCTTTAATAAGAATACAAATATTTATAATTTAAAGAGTATAATTCAATTTATTTAAAAATAAAAAAAAAATAAATAATTTAAATATTTTAATGGAACTGTCAATGTTTCCACATCTTCAATGAATTCTTAACAAATAATAGACATTTGTTGATTATAGTTTTAATAAATTTAATAATCTAATAAATTAAATTTTAATCGGAATCAAACTTGAATAGATTTCTAGCTAGATATATTTATTGTTAATAGAAAAATTATTTGTCCATATTCTGTAAGTATATTGAATTAAAGTTCTCACATTAATGAATAAAATATATATTAGATAAAATAGTTAAATTATATCAAAGCTAATATAGGTTATTTAAATTATTGAAAAAAATTTGAAATTTCACATTATTCTATACATTCTAAAAATAGTTTAACATTAATTTATATTGAATATTCTATACAAATGTAATTTTTTTTATTCTTATTTTAAAAACAAAATAAATTCTAAAATTTATATTTTGATTCATTAAAAAATTAATGAAAAGTTAAATATAAAAATGAAATTTAATATTTCATATTTAATTAGTATGTAACTAATTTTCATTAAAATTTAAAAACTATTAACTTTTCAAATAAATAGATAAGATACTAATAACTTACAAGGAAAACGTAAAGTAATTAAATGATTTAAACGAATTTAATTTACTATTATAAAGTAATTCTTTTATTAAAATTGTAAGAAATCTAATAACAGTAAAAATGTTTGAAATGCTTTTTATGTAGTTTATAAAAATTGACGTACAACAAATCATATTAATGTACAAATTTTTATATAGTTTGAGTTACTGTTTAATTTCAATAGTAAAACTAATTATATTTTACATTATATACAAAGACTTGTATTTATAATTGCTAAATTTTTTATTATTTTTAAAGATTATATTCTGTAAACCTTAAATTAATTAGCCTAGATGAAAATACTAATGCTCTTTATTAATTAAAAATATTTAATTACTTTCTAAATATTTTTAATTTAGTAATAATTCAAAATTAAATTAATTATATTCTTTATATATTTTTAATAAAATGATAGTTTGTTACAATAGATTATGATGCTAATAACCAATATAAAAAATATTCTTTAAGCAGTTGGGTTTATTAGTATTTGTCTAAATTTTTTATCTGTTGATGACATATAAATAAATATATATTTGTTATCATTTACAGAATTAATATACTACATGTATTCATTAGAATTGCTAGATTTTCCAATTAATATGCTGTAAATAATTTAATGCATATTTGTAAATATGTAAGATATATTTATCAATATATTATAAATAGAGAAATTGGGAAAAAATATTTTGTTAAAATAAAGCATTTGAAAAGGTACATTATGATTATAAATTTATATTTTAAATTATATTTTAAGTGTTTTTTATTCAAGATGAGTTGTACTTATAAAGCATGACTAATTTCATATATTTTTGTGGATTTCGTAAGTTTAATATATGAAATTAAACTAATAAAGTTCTCTGTCACAATAATTAAAAAAATTACATTACTCAGTATAATATATTTAATATAAAAAATAAATTATTCTTACATATTTAAAATAAAAAAGATTCTTGTGTACTTTCATTTAATAAAATTATTTTTTTACAGTTGATGTTCATCAAAATAAATACTATATTTTTTATCATTATTTATCAACAATTAATTTGGGCAATTTATAATCTAAAATATTTCATTCAACTCTCACTGTCATATACAGTATAAAACAGGTTAAACAAATTTAAATCTTAAAACATGTAGCAATAATAAGATTTTAATAATCTTTTTATATGTAGATAGATCAATTTTTGTTGGTATTGTGAAGGATCAACCATGTAAGACATATGTTTTCATTATATTTCAATAAGCCAATTATTATATTAGGTGAAAAAGATAATTTTTTGTTATAGTTTCGTCTACATTTGTTTTTATCTATAATACAGTTGTTTCACGTTAATAATTTTAATTTAAAATTTTATAGATTTCTAGACTAATTTTTGGAAATGAATATAAAGCTCCTGTTAACAATATCTATTCATAAATTAATGAAATAATTCAATACAATTTATTATTGTTAATATAATAAAAAAGTATATTTTATTTTAAAAATATTTTACAATTTTATTTTTAAATTATATAAAACTATGTTTATGTTTTAAAATAAGAATTAATGTATGATTGATACAGTAGGACTAATGTATAACCTTTTGATCGCCTTAGATATCTGTTCGATTTATTTGAGCTTTCTAAAGAAGTTGTATTAAACATAAGAGGGATGTATAAATCGAAGCATATCTAACGAATTTAAATGTACATATAAATTTAAAATTGTTATCTGATAAAAACCTAAACTTGTCTCTTATAATAAAAGTGACGTAACAAAAATGTCAATGAATATAATAAAAATACATTTTATCTTATTTTATCAAGTATATTAAAATGTAATATTTCTATTTTATTCTATTTGTATTTGTATTTCTATTCTATTTGTATTTTAAATATTACTCCCATTCAAACATTAAATATATTCGTTGCAGATTTTAGACAGTAATAAGTAAAGTGTATTTAAAAGTTTAATAATAAAATGTGCAACTGAATTGGTTTTTATTATAAGCTAATATCTTTGAACTGATTTAGATGGATCATCTTCAAAAATAAATATCTGTTATTTTATATATTTGTCATTTTTTATTGCATACCAATGCAAAGAAAATTGTTTACCTTAACATTTAACAATAAATTCTATCCACTAAATATTTAATATATTATTTTCTCATTAGTGAAACAATCATGCTCAGCATACGTACAATCTTATAAACCCCTGTTCTTTTAACAGTTTTATGGTAAAATTGTCTTAAAAAATTATTTCCAATTAGGCTATAATGTTTAGATGGCCAATGTTTGATAAAATCTTAAACATCATGTAAAAAAATATTTCATAAATATTTCATAATTTTAAAATATATATAAGCAAAATGAACTTGAGAAAGTGAATGTTTAAAAATAGGGATGGTATAATGGGAATGCTTTGGCATTGTCGTATATATATAAGTACTTGTTATTTAATTCTACTTAGTAATAAATTATTACTAAGTTTTTGCTCAAAATATTTATTTGATTTGTTATTTATACCATATAATCGGTTTATAATCTTAATTTTAAATTTTAAATGAATGCTAATTCTATAAAAATGTATTATTTACATAACTATTTTGAAAATATTAGCTCTTATGGATCAACAATTTGACAACTGGATATCTGATATACATAAAAATTTAACTTCATTTATCTCAGATATAGAAGATATACTAGAAAAGTTAAATGTATAATAGTCTCTTCTTATAATAAAATAAGGTTGTATCAAGTTATGAATATAGACAATAAAACATAAATATTTTTCCTATACCAATAAATGATCATGAGTAGCGAGCTTATATTATGAAAATTTCCAAAACACAGACTGTTTTTTAATTTTTCTATAGAACATGCATAATGAATAGTTAACTGAATCTTGCATCTATGTATATATATAGTTTTTCTTTGAGCCATGATTAATAATAATCGAATAACATATAACACTATTTTTTATTATTGATCTTAAGCTCTTGTTACATTATACATGTTGTTATAATTTTTTTAACATATATAACAGAAAGCTCATAATGAATATTTAATATTTTCAATTTATATTCATTAATAAGTAATAATAAATGAAAATTAAAAAATTCTATTCAAATTTGTAAAATCTGCAAACAAAAACTTTAAACTTATTAAAAATTCATAATTCTACTCGTAATTAGAAAAATTAAAAGTGGAATGTAACTTATAATATATTTAACTTATACCAGTTTCAATTACAATATTTTTAATTTCATTGTACTACTGTACATAAGTACTTTGAGCTTCATACATTTGTTCTTTCCAATTTACATGCTGGATTAAGTTTAAGTAAATTTTTACAAAAATTCATCCTCATACACGTTTTCAAACTTTGAAAATTGACGAGCTCAATTTTTTTATATTAGTTTTTTTATGAATTTTCCTTGATTTTTATATTCAGTTATATTACTATATAATTTATTTATTAGAAATAACAACTTACTAACTCGGTGTTCTAATCTTAATATTATCGTACGAAACGATTTGTAATTACTGTATTACTTTGTTTTTGCTTGTCAGTGTTAAATTTATACATATAGTTCACCGATACTAAATATAATAAATTATTATCAATTATCAAAAAATTAATTTTTGGATAACATTTATGAATCCTCTTTATAATTTCATTTAATTTTAGTATTGTTTCTATTATTACATTTAAATAGAAGAATTACTATTGACAGTTAGCTTGTATGTTTTTAGTTCATAAAAACGTATTTAGAATATTTAAAATCATTTTTCTACAATATTTAAACCATCTGATACTTATATTAATATTTGTTTCTAGATGCTTATTTTGGAGATACTAAACAATAATGTTATGAAAAATGAACAATCTAGTTTGTAATTTTTAATAGTTATAATGAATAATTTATGTGTTCAATCTATTTTAAAAAGAGCACTAAAAATAAGGTAATATATAATATAATATATGAATACATATTTAAAAATTTACATATTTAATTAATTTATATCATTATTATTAGATTAACTAAATCAAGTATATCATCACATTATAATTACAAATTTATTTAAAGCATGAAAAAGATTTTTCAGAATGTTAAACAAAAAAGGTATTATATTGCCTTCATACACAGTAATATTTCTTATTACTTTGATTATTACTGGCTATTTTATTGTTTGGTTCATCAAAGGATTTTCTGATATTACAATAACTGTTTCCGGTGATCTTCTTCATTCAAAATATGTATTAATTTTATCGAACCATTCTGAAGTTACTCAGCCATATTTTCTAAATGAACTCTCTATTAATGATAAATCAACTTTAATTAATATTAAAAATTTTAAATTTATTATTAATCATAATACATGTAAGGAAGCAAAACCATTTTTATTAATGTTAATACATTCTGCTCCAGCTAATTTAAGAAAAAGAAATGTCATTAGAGAAACGTGGGGTCATCGTATGTCCTCTATTACAACTTTTTTTTTGGTTGGTTATTCAGAAAAACATAAATCAGAATTAGCGAAAGAAAATACATTATACAAAGATTTAATTCAAGGAAATTTTCTTGATACATATAGAAATATGACTTATAAACACGTTATGGCATTAAAATGGGTTACATATTATTGCTCAAGTAATATTTTTATTTTATTCTAATATACTGAAAAAAAATTAAATGATATTATTCTGTTTTAGATGCAAAATATATTTTAAAATTAGATGATGACGTTTTTGTACATGTAGGTGCTTTACTAAAATTCTTAAAGCAAGAACTATCACAGAGGGATGTTAAACGTTTAATACTGTGTGATTCAATTACAACCTTAAAAGTGAGAAGATCTTGGCGTTCAAAATGGCGTGTATTACCAAAGGAATATCCAAACAAAGAATATCCAACTTATTGTGCTGGTTGGGCTATTTTATATACAGTAGATACTGTTTTTCTTCTTTATCGAGAAGCTCAAAAAGAACCCTATTTTTGGATAGATGATGTACACGTGACAGGAACACTAGCAAAAAAAATCAACTTGACTCACATATCTGTAAATTCTATGATACTTTCAGAATATATGATGGCTATCTTGTTGAAAAGACAAAGAATTAAAAAAGATTTTATTTTTGGTCCACCAAATCTTATGGAAACTGGAATAAGAGCTTTACACAATGCAGTTACTACTAATATTATAATTTAATATAAAATATACATAGAATTTTTCGTTTATATAAATAAAACTATCGTAGTATCTTGTATAATTTTATTATTTTCGTTAAATTATATTTAATACATTAATGAGATGCAATATCGTCTAATCATTCCAATCCTTTGGTCTAGGAATTCTTACGTTTGTCCATTCGGAAATATTCATCTGAATAAAAATTTGAATATTTTCATATGAATATATTCATTTAATTTAATGATTTATGGTACAATAAATGTTGCAATAAGTTTAATTTTATAATTTATATATATATATATAACCATGCATATACACAATATTTTAAAAATACATCTTTTATTCTTATAGGTGTTATAATTTCATAAAATAAATATATATTAATTATATTAATACTATTGGTTATTTAATATAATACATTTTGTCTTTATATTTTAATGATACTACTAATGTATTTATAAATAATCATGATTATTATATATTCACGACCAAAATAGAGTATTGGAGAATAGTTTTAATGGTTAAATAAATTGAAATAAGTAAAATATGCAAATAAAAATAAAATGTGCAGTGAAATAGAACATAATACAACTTGGTTAAATATGTGCCACTAATATGAATAAAATTTAAATTATCATACTGTGATAATCTAATATAATTAATAAAATTTTTAGAGATAAATAATTCTTAATTAGCGTTTCATTTGCTTAGAAAATTTATTTTCAATATAATCTTGTATACGTAAAAAGTATTTACTAGTGTATCAATTCATTTGGCAAATAAACTAAATGCTTTATTTGTTTTATATATAAGTACACGTATATATATATGCAATTGTATCTTATATTAGTACTCAAATTTAGAATAAATTATTAAATTTATTCTAAAGCCATAAAAATTTGGGTTGTTTACTAAATTGTGAATATATGTTGTGATTGCTGTTTTATCCTTGTGTTCCCAGGGATACGGATTTACAGGTAAATATTGGAGATTAAGCACTCTCTTATTTGTAATATAATGTGCTCTTTAGTGTGAATGAAGAAATTTGAACAATGACTAATTATTGAGCTTTATTCTGAATTATCGTTATACTCTAGGTTATATGCAATATATTATAATAATGCATTATTGAGATATGCACATTGGTAAAATTCTGTAAAATTTTCGCAAAAGGATCTTAAATGAGATTATTGATATCCGTTTTGGACAAATGAAAAAAACAATAGTAATTTTCTAAGTACACATCATAACGTCTCGACAGTAATAGTAAAGATGATTCGACAAATTTAAAAGATACAGATAATTTCACCTTTTGGTCTTAAATATACTGAATAACATTCCAACGTGTGTTTCACATATTATAACACTATTAATTTAATAGACTGTACATATTAATTTCAAAATTTAATGAAAATCTTTCAACTTAAAAATTTATTATGCGTTTATTTAACTTCATTGACATGTTAAGAACATTGTTTATATTTTGAACAATTGCAACCATGTTTTAAACTAATAATCAATCATATATTATGATTCTATATTAAACATAGAAGTAAATATGGTTATAAATTCTTGATATCCTAGATTTTTATATGGTAGCCTGACAGTATATATTCATACACATTATGCTTTTTATTATATACACTTGAAATAAATTTGTCTAATTACAATACTATAATTAATTTATTTTAATAAACATTTTATCATACTAGCTAGCTTACTACTTATTTAAAAAAATGGGTTTTAAATAGTGTTTGCAATTTAAAATTTACTATACCAATGATTTTTAATTATTGATAAGCTTAAAGAATCTCAATGGAAGAATTGATTATGAAATATGTATTTTATAATGAAATTTCTTTTTTCCAAATCTACCTATTGATTAAAATTTTATTTAAAAAATAGTAATTTACTATTTGCAAATTATATGTATTAAATTATTATTAAATTTTTTTTAATTAATTCATTGAAAAGGAATGATGGTTGCATATAAAATACTATAAAGTAAAATAAAATTAAGACTAGAAAATTAATAATATGTAGTTATGCATAAAATATTTTAAGTTAATAACAATATATTTAGTTTAGAGGTTCTATATACAAATTGTATTTCCTATCTAATGTTATGAAACTTTATTTTACCTTTTGAAATTCTTTATATTGTTCTTCTAAAGTTAAATCTTCTGGTGGTTTCATAAATACGCCACTTTTTTTAACTTCATCTCTAGGATTGAAAGTTTTTGCCAAACCGTATTCATACCTATAAGAAATTATTTAACGTTTTAATATCAATTTTAACATTAAGAAATTGATAAAAAAAAAACAATTGTATATTAAATATACTTCAATATAAATAATTATAATAAGGTATTGATTTATTAATTCAATTATTCAAATTACAATATAAGTAAGTTTAATACAATAGAACATTGTTATTATGTCCTAAGTAGTATATTATTCAATTTTACATTCATTAAATACCTAATATATATATTATTATTTTGCAAAAAATAAACTTTAATTCAAAATATTAAAAAAATAAGAAAAAAAGATACAAAAATAGATTAGGATTCAAAATTAATCGAAAAATGCTTTAGTTTTATTCATTAAAATTTTTATACTTAAAGCTCAAAATAAATACATACTAAATTTACAAAATGAAATCACCATTTTTTTCAAGATGTATTTAGAAATTGTATATTCTTACAGTAAAGGAATACATTTATAAATCTTCTAAATAAAGCGAAAAATTATAATTAAACATAAATCAAATAAAAAACTTTGTTGTGTGCAAATTCCTATCCTCTTTTTTATATGCTATAATTAATTTAATTGAATATTGATTTTAAAGTGTTACCTATTATTTAACAAATTTGAACTGCAAATGATGTTTATATATAATCTATATGATAAATAAAAAAATAATTTTTTATATCAATACTTCATAAATTCTCTTATTATTTTACTATATGTTTACTATTTGTTTATTTTTTTGAGATTAAATATTAGCTTTGATTAAATAATACAGCACACTAAAATCTAGACAACAAACATGATAAATTTAATACATAAAAATAATTGAGTATATACAAAGCAATTGAACTCAATTTACATACAATGATATTGAAAAATATTTTTATTTTCATGTTACACCTATATCCACATTTTCTTTTATTCTATTTATATAATAATTGTAACAATGCTTAAGATTCATAAACTAGATTATTTGGAGTTTTTCAATTACTTTTTCAACATAATACATATGCAATATTGTTTGGTAATATTCCTCAAAAAATACTATACATGTAATATATTATAATATATTTATAAATTAGTTTTAAAATGCATTGATAAAAAATCTTCTATAACTTTAAGTGTAAAATAGAGCAAGATATATTTACAGAAACATGAATTAAAAATATAGTAATAAAAGGTAATAACTAATTTGAATAGATAGTAATGTTACCAGTTCAATAAACTCATAATTCAATAAATAGCCATTAAAATTGAAGATGCAATATTTTATTTTATCTGGTTTTATATTTTATATAATTTATTTTATCTGGTATATATTTTATCTGGTCTATAGTATTTTATCTAGAAAGCAATATTCATCGATAATAATTTTTTAAATATAAATTCAAATCACGTGAAAAAACAATAAATAATGTTGACATGAAAAATCATTAAATTTGGTAGTACAATTGTTACATGTAATTACCATTATAATAAAGTCTTTACTATTATTTGCATTATATCATATTTAAAAATCTAACATTAACTTTTAATACTTTCATCTGTAGTATCTTCATACAATTTTATTAAACAGAAATAGGATTTCATAAAACTTCTTTTTAACAGACTAGAAATTGTAATTCTAGTCTGTTAGTACATAATAAGATATAGACACAAGAATAGAATTTAATTTATATTTTAATATTCAAATATACACATTATTAAATATATTCTTTTATAAATAATTATTTTATTTAATTATTGGGTAAATTGATAAGAATTCAAGAATGTTAAAAATATAAATTATACATAAACTAGATAATATAATACATAGAATTTATATGCATGTACATATATCCATATAGTTATGCATACATTTGTACCTATAAAATACAATATATAAAATGAATTTTGATAAAACTATTTTTAACATTTTATATATTGTTTATTTTACATATTACTACATAAGACAATAAAACTTAAGAACATAAAAAAACCTTATTGATGTAAATTCTTTTAGAACAAATGATCCTCCAACAATAAATATTAAAAATGGAAGTCCCTGCTGGAAACTCTTATTTTGTAAAATTCGATTTATTTTGTAAAAAACTCTCTGTAATTTTGTAAAATGAATATTACATATACTATAAATTTCAAAATAATAATAAATCAAAATTATATGTTTAATTACCCCATCCATTGTTAATTAGAATTAACCTCCTATATCATACAGGGTATATTTAACTTTCTTCAAAATATTGATATAATTATATTAATAATCAAACAAAATAGTAATAATTAAAGGGAGTAATAACATTAGTTTACATAACAAAATTAAGTACTCATTATATTGTCAATGCATACTGTAAATTCAAATACAAACAAAAATAAAAACTACTGAATAACTTTGGTGCTATTTTCAAATCTTTTCTAAATTTCTGTAGTGTAGATATTTATACACCATAATAATAAAAAGCACAAATAATTAGTATATTACGTTAGATATTGGATGTTATAAACAACATTCCTTTGTATATTACGTAATACTATAGGTCAGTATAGATAGAAAAAAATCTGAGTAAATATGATTAGATATTTACGCTTTTATAAAATACAAACACAATAAAAAATTGGTTTAAATTATGACACATAAAATTCCGTGTAATACAAATTTAAAAATTGTACAGCCATGTTTATATCCGTATACTTGTAGTACGACTGCTCCAATAAAACGAATAAGAATTCGTATCTGCATTAAATTGAAAATGATTTTTAAAAACTATTGCTACATGAAGATAAATGAGTACTGTATTATTTAATAAAATATAAAAATGAATGCACAAAAATATATGAAAAAGTTGTATTCAGTTCAGTTCAGTTATAATTATATCAAATTAGGTATATAAAGTCATATATGATAATTATTAAAAAAATCTATTAAACATTAAATAACTAGCCTATATATGATAATTTTTAAATTTAACATAGAGAAAGTTTATTTGCATTAGTTTCTGATAATTTTTTTATATACGTATGTATTATTAAATTTTATTTATTATAGTCCTTTTTCGATAACTAAGAGAGAATGGAACAATAGTTGTGCAGATTCAAAGCGGGAAATTGATTGCATATTAAACGTTATTCAATACATACTATGTAATACATTCTTTTTTCAATTTAACTACAAAAAACGTATTTCTGAAAATCATCAAACCTGTAACATTATAAGTCAATACATATAATACATATTCAATACATTTTTATTCAATTCGTTCAATGCATATTAGAAATTAAGCTAATTATTGTATTATTTCACATTCATTAAATAAAAATTCAAATAATGAACTATTGCACTTATAAACTGTTGTTAAATTAATAGCATATATATCATAATAAAGATCAATGTATAGTTTTATTATATTAAAAAGTAACTTAGAAACTTGTTAATATATTTTGTTATAAAAATCAGCATATTTTAAATTAGAACATTTGTTAAAAAATATGCGAGTACTACACTAATTTTTCTTTTATTAATCAAAGTTATACTACATATATTAAAATAATTTATTTCATCTTTATATATTCATTATGTAAGTTGATTGAAGATAATAAAACTTTGTAATCATGATTTGAAATGAATTATAAATAATCATTGAATTAATATTTAATTATTAATTATGCATTCTAATAAGCAATGATTTAAATATTATCTTTAATCTTAAAATGAGTATCTTCTCCATAAGCAATTATTTTATCGAATTTGTCTAAGGAAAATTTTATAAATATTTCAATTTATAAATCATTTGTTTCATTAGCAATATGTTCAAACTTTTAATAAAATCTTAAAAATGTATGACATGAATTGAATACCAAATAAGAGTAAACTACGAAGCTTCGTATTAATTAAGGAAACATAATTGTTTTCAATAAAAATATAATTTGTTACCAATAAATTTTATTACATGGCATACTTGAAATAGACTGAAGAATTAATTAAAATTAATTATACACTCTTCATAGGATATTAGAAGAGGGCAATATTATAATAAAATGTATAAAAAAGATGAAATAGTGGTAAAATAAGATTGAGCTCTACTCATTTCGTTTGGTTAATCATTGTATTATATTTTAATATAAAATCGCAATAACACAAAAGCATTTATTTTCGGCGTTTTTACCAGCCCGATTTTACACGCGTATTAAAAGTTATTTTTCAACACAAGTAATAGTTTTTTATACCAAATTTTAATTATATACATGTATATTATTTTAAATATAACTATGTTTGCAGGCAATACATATATAATATTATAGCTTACAATTTTATATAGAATTCTAAAATCCTAAAATTCAAATAAATATAAATTATTATTATTAATATTTAATATATATTATTAATAAAATACAAGTAGCAGAATTTATTAATTACTTTCATTGATTATAATATATATATACGTATAGACTGATAAATAATTTCATTATAAAAAAATATAGGAAAAATAGAAGATTAACGATTTATTATATTAAAGAACAATTAGTTTTGAGTGTTTTATTTAAAGAGAGAATAGTTTTATTGATGTACTGGTTATGTTGAATGTATTGATTTTTTAAGAGTTCATAAATTTGGTTTTCATAAATATATATTGAGAATATTAAAGAAGATGGTAAAAAAGTCGATATAGTTATTTTAACAGATTGAAAAAGAGAAAAGGATAATATGATCATCCATCTACAAAATATTTAGGTTAAAATGTTTTTTTACATATGCATATATGTATATATTTATTTATTTAATATAATTGTCATTATTATTATGATTTTAATGTCTTACTTTTTGTGCGTTACTTGAATTGCATTGTTAGCGATAATAAAGCAATTTATTGAATAAATTTTTTATTTTATTATTACCGTTAATAACATATAGAATTTTTAATATTTTATTCGAGACATGTAAAATAAATTTATGCTCTATGAACAATTTTGCGTATTTTTTATACTAAATTTTAAAGTGTGGGATTGTTTGAAAAGTTTGAACTTTCTAATCTGATTTTAAATAAATAAAATATAAATATTCTTTTATTGTATATAGATATAAACATTATAAGTAACGTTCTTATTATTCGAGAATTGGAAAGTTAATTTTTTTAAATTGAACGTGTTTTTAAAACTGCTCTTTTCGATTATCACATTTTTCTACAAATTTCGTACATTCTTTTTACATATTTATACGATATAATATTTTTTAAATCGTATTCTATACACAATTTTTTATATAAATTATATTTTATATAAATTTCAATAATTAAATAGTATTTAAATTTTCTTTAAATTTAGGTTTACAAATTTAAAGTTGATTGGATGAAAATGTTTATATCAGACCATCAGTCTATAGCAAAGAACACATTTATGCTATTATGTAGGCGACAATTAAGTAGTGTATTTTATTATATTTCGATCATAAGCCAGAGCAAATAAGCAAAAGCTATTTTGGATTATTAAATATTATTTGGATATACCAAGTGAATAGTTACGCATGCGCATAATATATGTGCGTAATTTTTTGGTAGGTTACAGTATTTTATTTAAAAATTTAATTTATGTTGCAATCAGAAAATTAAAAATAATTTCATTTAAAAAATATAGAAATATAATTACTTTTAGAATAATTTTTTTCCTATGTCAATTAAAAATAGTATTTACAATCACTGTTTATAATAATTCATAATTATTATTGCTGATAATTGATTATTACACCATAATTTGTAGGCAAACTATAGGAAACATATTGAAGCCCCATCTACAGCTATTTGATAGTACTGTGTAGCAGTATATGAAATAAATATGGAGTGGCCTAATAGTTGCTTACGTGAATGACGGTAAATGTTATTACATTTATGTTGTGTGTCATTATTGGTCGAGTCTCCGTTATAATTAAATTATTTTCAGAGTATTGAATTTAATAGCAATTAATGTATTTAGTAAATAATTGTTAATAAAAAGACGCTGCAAATATATTTACTAATATTTCAATCAATTTAGTTAAATGTGAAGATGCAGAATGTTGAAGAACAGCCAACCTCAAATAAGCAGCAGGATAATAGACAAAATCAAGAAACAATTGTGTCAAGAGTTCCTTTTGTACCTGAAAAATTTTCATCTGCTCATACATCACAGTTAGATTACAATTTGAGTTCTATAAATCAAGATCCTTGTATAATAGTTACAACATCGCTTAATCTACCACCTTATTTTATGAATTCAAATTCTGTAAAATCTGAAATCAAGACATTTAATGATTTGCAGCCTCGTTTCATGACAGATTCATCGGATAGTGATGAAGAGAGTGTTTCAGAGGTAAATAAATTGCTATTTACCAATAATGACAAGTTTATTTATATTATTAATAATATGAATAGAATTATTTTAATTTAAATATATTTTTTTATTAAGTAAAATAATTTTACAATTTAGTAAAAAGTATTGAAATGATTGTTCATAATTCATTTAGTAAATTTAAAAACGACTTCAGATTTAATTTATTAGATTACTTTAATCACAATCTAAGTATTCTTTAGTAGCTTTATAAATGAAATATAATTTGTACATAAAATAAAGTAGTAATATGAAAATTTTATAAAAAATAATATACATAAAATTAATTATTTTAATATATTAAATCCTCAACCATTAGATATATCTAAATAAAAATATGTCAAATATTATTATATTAGAATTTATAATTATTGATATTATGTAATTGAAACTATAAATCTGATATTTTAAACCATATTTTTAATAAATTAAAGAAAGTGAAAAGTAAATTATTAAATAAACTGAATTTAGCAAATGTTTTGCAGAAAATATAAAACCAATATTTAACCAAAATTAGTATAAGTATTAATAATTTTTTTTTAATTGTATATTACTATTTTACCTGACTATTAATTGTTTCTCGTTATACTTCATTGATTCAATATTTAACAAATTGTATATACCATATTCAATAATTTAAATTGTATGTTAATAATAAATATTAATAGTTTAATCATTTTCAAACAAATCAAAGTGAAAGTACAAATTTCTGCAATTGTTACACAATTATTAATTTTTATGAAAAATGTATGCATAATATACTTAGTATAAAAAGTTAAAATTATTAATCAAAAAGTGATTTAAATAATCCAGTATTGGTAAGCATTTATATTTTTTAATTTTATAATGTTATATATATTGAAGCATGAAAATATTTTTTTATTTTAATTTTTGTTACAATTTATATTTGAAAAAATTAAGTTTAATTGAATAAGAAACATGTAAATGTTCATCTTGAAATTTATTAAAATATAATGTAAAGATTGAGTACTTCTAACAGTAATGATCTTTACATTTGTATTTAATTAAATGAATAATAAAACTAATAATTCTATGTTTATAGTTAAATGTAAAAATAAAACTTTTTGTTTAAAAATTTTACTATTATAATTTTATATTATAAGTTATTTAAAAAGTTTTTTACAATGCATGTACTTATATATGATTCTAATGTAAACTGTGTAAACAATAAAGCTGAAATAAATCATCTATTATAATAAATTAATCAAAATTATAAAGGAAATAAATTGGAGAAGAAAACATAGAACATAATCTGAATTAGCTGTTGGTAAAAGATGAATAGACAACTAATTATTAAATACTATATTGAACAAAATTTATGCATGAATCATTTTATTTAATCCATGGAGAATTATTTAAAAAAACAATTTTTATAAATATTTGTTAATTTATTTGAACATAACATTCAAATGTTGATTATATATTGATATTCTAATTAAGAACTAACTTTTTTAATATACTCATTTTAAAAGTTTTATATGAATTAAGATATTCAAATTAATATATAATAAAATTAAATGTGCATTGATTACGTAAATTTAAATCGATATTTCCACATTATATAATAAATTCTTTGTTAGTCTTTGTAAACAAAATAAGAAAATATATTTTCTTAAACACATGAACGTTGAAATATTTAGATAAATAATATTTTACAGGCACTACTTATATATTAATACACTTATATTTTATTTTAATTAACATTTTGGATTTTCAATGCAAGTATAATATTTTTACATATTTTTTATTTTATAATAAATTAATTCAATGTTGATTAGTTATAACTGTAAAGTCAATAATTTTTTATTTCAATTTTATAGTACTTTAATGTAGATTACAATAATTGTTGAATTAACACCATATATAGTTGATAAAGCATTACATATATTTTTAATTAATATATTAATTTACTTTTTAATCATTATTCATTGTTTTATTTAGTTTTACTATTAATAATAGTTCAGATTTTATTTGTTATTAATGAAATATTATTTATAATCTTAAACATATTTTTTATTTACAATATTATGTTATTAGTATATTTAATATCCCAATATTCATAATTAATTTTTATTTTATGTATTTATAAAACATGTAATTTAATGTCTTGAAACCATCTTTTATTACTTAAAAAATTCTATCTAAAAAGTAGAGTAGTAACATAAAAAATTTCATTAATTTAAAAAAATAAAAGTCCGAAACGTGTTATTTTTAAAAATCCTTAGATTGACCGAAGTACAAAATTCGTCATTCAAAAATATTAAATCAATTAGATCAATAATATAAAATGAAAACAGTGTTTAATAAATGATTAAAGAAACAATAAAGGCTGTGTCACATACAGAAATATTCTATACAAAGGGGTTGTAAAAGTATCCATAAAAGAAGTCATTCTATAATCAAAATTGAAAATAATAGATATAAATTAAAAATAATAAATATGAATAACAAATATAAAGGACTTATGAATAATCAGTGTTCTTAGAAAATATCAAATATTTGTAAATTACTCTATTCTTTAAAAATTATATAAAAAAAATTATACATTAGATATCGTAATTTTTTTTTAATTTGTAACTATAAAAAATAAACAAAATTAATTTGTATTTAAAATTATCATCAAATTATTATTAAAAGTAAAGTAATTTACTGAATTTCTAATATAATAAGAAAGCAGATATATTAAAAAGTTTATCTTATATTGTTCTGAAAATTAAATATATGAGAAATCATCTATAAATTTGTATGTCCAAGTATACTTTAAATTCAGTACTTTGTGTAATACCAATTTATTATTATATTCTAAATATAATTATACCATATTTATTTTATTATATTTTGCTTAAAATTATTAATTGTTTTATTTTTTTTAATGAAAAATTTTGTTAAGAATTTGGTGAGCTTTCATAAATAAAACATTTGTATATATTGTGAGACAGGTAATAATATATAGTAAATTAATTTTTCTCTGTGGAAGATTGGCAAAAATAAGAAATTAAATTCTTGAAATTTATTAAAAACAATTATTATTCATATTAAATTTAAAGTTTAAACAAATTAATATATGCATGTACATGCAAATAAGAATATAATTTTTCTCGTTCATATAAGTATAATAGTTTAATAATGAATATCTATGTATTATTGAAATCGAAATTAACTAAGCTGTTGGTTAAACAAACTAACTTAAATTTCAGGTTTGTTTTAATTAATTGTTTTATAATACTACTATTGAAATACGAATCCAAATGTATATTACATTAAATATAGAGAGTTATAATATGTAAAAATCGGTGAATACGAAAAATCCTTATCGAAATATTAATATCACACTTGTTTGTAAGAATATATATAAATCTTATATGTAATTTAAAAATTTTACAATATTTTTATTATACATAATCATTTATACATCTTGGAAAATTGTAAAGCCGACGAATATAGCTATTGATCTACTAAACTACATTATTATATCAGTTGACGTTCTATGTATGACATACTTCCATCATTTACAAATATTTAAGAACATCGTTTGTGTAAAACAACAAAAAAATAATCACAATTGAAGGATATATGAAGTTATTGATCATAAATTAAAAAATATTTAAAAATTCCAAATTTTAAAACGAGTTTAATAAACATCGTTTTTAACGTCGACAGCTTCCATCACCTATATAAATTCAAAAGCTTGTCAATAAAATATTATTAAACAATAAAGGATGGAGGACAGAATAATATAACGCCAGAATTTTAGTCGGAATGTCATATGCTTCGCTATACTAAACGGGCGAATATTTATTAGTGAAAAAATATTTAGAAATATGTTTGAATTTATTTATTTACTGGTTTTCTTTGCCTATTGAGAGAATAGTAATTTATATTTAATAATAGTTCATTTCAACTACTTTTGTAAAATGTTAATTCTCATACTAAATTTAAATTAAAAATTTATTACTAATGCCTATAATTCTTTAATGCAGGTAAATATTTGTTTGCTTTATATGTATGAATTAATCTTAATATTTTTATTAAATTTTATTTTCTGTATGTACAAGTGTCTTTTAAGAAATTTTTTACCATAATATAAAATTTGCTGATTTTTTCAAATATTTATATATAATTTTACATAATTTGTACAATTATGTAATGAAGAATTTGATTAACTTTTATTATTTTTTACTATTGAAAATTTAATATACATTTAATGATATATAAGAAAGAATAAAATCTAATCAAGCCTGTCATATTGAAAAATTTCGGCACTTATGTCAGGTTTTTCAGATTTTCATAATTCACTGCATAGACATATTCACTTTCTACTCTATGTTTTAACTGCACCTAGAAACACATTGTTATGTGCCTCTGAATTTACTATGTTTAAGGGTCATCTGTATTACCAATCAGAGGTTCTAATTGTTTCTTAACATTAATACGTTCCTTTTTCTAATTTATGTAATTATATCAATATTCATATATCTAATATTATTAATTTTTGTAATACAAAATAATAAGAATTTTAGCAAATAAAATTATATATATTTTTTTACTTGTTTTTACATTTAAAGTGCATAAACTTATTATTGTGTGAGTATACATAAATATAATAGAAGCATAAGTTTTACAGCTAATAAAATTTAATTCTATCACGCGTTATAATATGTAACGTAATACATCTAGTATATTTCGTAGTCTATGGTTACGTAGTTCGGCAGTTTTTCCTGAAAATGTTTATGTGAACTCTAAAAAAATGCATAACTTCATTGTGTAAGTTGTATGTTCTTTTTAGTATTATATGAAAAATTATATGGATTGAACATTTAATATTTTTTAACAAGTTTCGTTGCATTTCATACATTTGATATTTAATACAATGCAACAATAAGTAAAGAAACTATGTTTAATAGAACATTTTCATTTTACACAACATTAATATAGGTATTGTTATTATTTAAATATTAATTAATAGATTATTAGATTATAGTAGATAAAATAAAATTATAAATAATTAGTCTAAAAACTTCAATTAATCATTCAAATAAAAATTAATTATATATATGTGTGCGTGTGTATATGCATATATCTATATATGCATATGTGTATACATATGTATATGCATATATACATATTAAATGCATATCACTGGTAATGTAAAAAATTCTTTATAAAATTAAAACTAAACATTTGGAAACAAAAAGCAGAAATTAGTAATCATACTCCAAATATCATAATTTATTTCTTTTATAATTTTTTCATTTACATTTAAATCAATGATTATATTTAATTAAAATTAATCAATATTTGTTATTAATTTAGAAATATTAATTAAAAAATAATTATTAATAAATTTATAATATTACATTTGTATTACCATTGTTTACAGAATGAAAATTACAGAGTATTAATAAAATTTAATTATTTTTTTATATATTTTATACATAAATAATATAGAAAATGATTTGTTAATATTAATTATTTTCATAATAAGATTTTTAATTTTATGATCAGTATTATCTGCTTAATCCAATATAACCATACAAATAAGTCACATGTGTTTTTATTGTAATTATTTAATATTTCAAATAAAAATTAATGAAAACTAATTTTCTAGAAACCTAGAAATTATATTTTGATGTAAATATTAATAATTTTAAATAAGAAAACAAGATTTAAATTTTGTTATAATAAAGTAATAACAAAATTCAAATAATTTATTTTACTGAATAGTTGATTTTCTTGTTTTAAATTACAGTAGATAATATAAATTTACAATTGAAGTAAAATCATCCAAATATATAACAACTATTGAAAGATATATTCAAATATGTTACAAAAACAAAATTTTTCAATAAATTTTGTCATTCACTGTTTTGTGTACTTTTATATTTTTATATTTAATAAAAAAAAGATAAGTAAAGGTAATTTATCTCTAGAATCTTAACCTTTACAACTTGATAAAAAAATGTTTATCTTATAAAACTTTACTTTTGTAATAACAAAATAAAGATAATACACTAATTATTGGTTTGAATGAAACATAATTTGATTTTTTAATGAAAAATATAAATTATAAATACTATGCATATACATATGCATATACTATGCATATCAACAGTTTTTGTTGTATAACTATAAATTATTATTATAACCATACAAGGAAAATTCAGTATGAATATTCTTTTATACATGTAAGTAGGATGTTTTTGATAAATTCAAATAAATTCTATTTTTTAATTTTTGGCAGAAATAGCATGAACATTGATTTTGTAATCAAAGATAAAATTTTACGTATTGTATTCATTATATTCTTTTATTATAATTTGACAAATGGTAAATATTTAAAACTTTGGTTTTATATTATATACTTACATGTGTGTATATATATATATATATATATATATATATTTTTTTTTTAACATGAAATATAGATTAATATTTTATTAATAAATCCATAATTTATCTACAAGATTCAGATTTTATTTGACAAGTGGCCCTTATTTTTTTTATTGAAGAGTTATCAAAGTAGCTGGTATCTTTTCTAGTGCAATTTCTTGGATATAATTAAAAATTTTTTGAAAAATTATTAAATAGTTTAATTAATGATTTTTCATTGCATACGTGAAATTTTTTTTGTATATTCTTTATTTATTAGAATTATACAATATTTTTATATATTAGATGGAAACTAATATAACGGCATAATTTGACCTTTGAAGATTTTAGAAATCAAAATTAAATAGTTTTATATAAAAAATAAAAAACAAAAACTAATAAAAAAAAGTTGCAGAATATTATAAAGCATATGTTTATGTAAAAATTAATTTTAGCATGTAGATATTTGATATTCTCAAATAATAAATAGCTTTTTTCAATATTTTTTTTTGAAAACTAAAAATAACTGTTCAGCAAAATTTGCAAACAATATGACATTTAATTCTGTTTTAATTTATAAATTTTTTTATAACCCATTTCCATATTCCATATCCATTAATGAAAAGCTAAAAAAAAAGTCATTTTACTAGAAAAACTTGATATATACATATGTATATCAAAAATAAATACTTCCTTACACAGAAACTAAAATTATATGTATTAGTATATTCATTAATAGGTTTGAAGTATGCAATTTTTTAAGCAATTATATATAATAAATATAAATCAGTGAAATTAAATTTTTGTAATTACAAAAAGTCTTAAATATTTTGAATTTGTATTTATTATTAATTGTAAATTATATGACAAAATTGAAATTCACTTTTTCACACAATATGAAACTTCTACTTGTAATATAGTTATTAAATATTGACAAAAAATTGTATAAATTTTTATTTATTTATGTTGACTAGTTGGAGTTATTAATAATTGCATGGTATAAATATACAAATATTTGGAAATGCAACAGATAACATGTATTTATAGTATTGAATATATATTAAAGGAAAACAAAAGGTATTGCATTTTGTATAAAATTCTAAATAATTTACAAATAGAAAATTGAGTGCTAAAAGTTTTAAACATTTTTTCAGAAAAATTTTTTTTTTACCCTTTTTGTTTACTTTTTTTTTATAATCAATTTCATTTTTTGCACTATTTAAAGTAATATTATTTATTATATTTCAGTTGAATTAAAAAAAAAATTAACCATTTCTTATATTACAACCATAATTATTTTGATATAAATTTTAACTTAAACTATTATTTTTAGCTGCAAGTGGTTTCTAAAATTATTCAAAAAAATATAAAAATTAGTTTTAAATATATAAAAAAAGTGTTTTTCTACCATAAAGAAAGTTAACCCCTATATTTAGTTTTACTTTTAAGTTTATAAATAAATTTTAATAAATTGTGTGTTTGCTATTATTATAATTAATGTAAAATCTCTATTACTATATTGATTTTAATAAATTGAAACATAATCAATAATAATTTGCTATAAGAGCAACTGTTTGAAAACAACTGTTTGAATAATTTTTTTAAAAAAGTAAAACAATAGTTAATATTTAATGTAAATATACATTTTTATTATATCTGATTTTTATTTAAACCAAAATAATTCAATATAAACAGAAATTTAATTCGAGCTTTCGCATTAATCAATCAGAAATATAATATAAATTAATGAAATTCTCTTTTTGTTAAAGTAATTTCACAGAATAAAAAATTGTTACTTTTTATTAAATGTTTTACTGCATAGGAAGAATTTATTACTTCTCTTTAATCTCACCTATTATTTGGTATTTTATATTGTGAGTTCTATGTATAAAAATACAATACTATCTTATTTATCTATAATGATTAAAGGTGTAATTAAAAAAAAATTATGGAACATATGAAAAATGTTATTTTTCAGTTACATGTTATATAATTATATATTACTTGAATTGTTT
The DNA here is from genome assembly GCF_000503995.2 of Ceratosolen solmsi marchali. Classification (NCBI taxonomy): domain Eukaryota; kingdom Metazoa; phylum Arthropoda; class Insecta; order Hymenoptera; family Agaonidae; genus Ceratosolen; species Ceratosolen solmsi. The sequence continues at coordinate 2,163,369 of NW_011948420.1, forward strand.
TCTATTATATAATGTCAATTATATTTTTTATAGGTGGAGTGTTTTGCTATTGATCAAACAGATTTTGATCAGGGAAAACAAATAGAAAATACGAAATTTCTATTGGCATCTGATAATTGTGAACATTCTGTTGATCCAGAGACTCAAGCACGTTTAGAAGCTCTTCTTGAAGCTGCAGGAATAGGAAAATTATCCTCTACTGATGGAAATCATCTTCCAGATCATGAAGTACTTAGACGCTTAACTTCAAGTGTATCCTGTGCTATTGATGAGGCAGCTGCAGCATTGACACGTATGCGTACTGATAACACATCTCGAAACCAGAATGAAAAACGATCATTAATTGAAGCTTGTTCTGACGGTGACGTTGGAACTGTTAAAAAACTTTTAACAGAAGGGCGGAGCGTACACGAAACTACTGAAGAGGGAGAAAGTCTTTTATCGCTTGCGTGTTCTGCTGGTTATTACGAACTAGCTCAGGTTCGTTTTTAAACATTTGAAACTAAATTTGACATATTTATTTTATTATATTCATTTCAATTTTTATTTGAATAGTGGAATTACAAGTATAAGTAACCTTAAAACGTGACCTCAATTTTATAACTAAAGAACAAGTATATTTTTAGCAAAAATATAAAAGATATTCGATATTAATTATAATTGAAAAATATAAAAAGGAATAAGAAATTATTTTATAATGTTTTCAAAATGATTATTATTGAATAAGGCAAAATACTTTATTTGGAAGCACTCGATAACTAATATTTTAAGCCCTATTTTAATAAAAACATACTCAAATATACTTTATTTTGAATTTTATAATTTGACATTTTTTTACAAATGGAGGTCGTATTCAGTTTTTTATAATTTGATATATTAATTATGGTTTTTCGCGTTTGTGTATATTATTTTATTTTTTCTTTTAATACTATTTATTAAGAAATATTGTACGAAAATATATATAATTTTTCATAACTATGTTTCATGTAATCAATTTATATAATTAATACCATTATTTAATATAATTAAAAATTTTTCAAATTTTTCTAGATGGATTTCAAAATGTGTACAATATATATTGTTTCTTTTTATTGCAGGTGTTAATAGCAATGAATGCAAATATAGAAGACAGAGGAATCAAAGGAGATTGCACTCCTTTGATGGAAGCAGCTAGTGCTGGGCATGTAGATATTGTCAGTCTTCTTATAGCGCACGGAGCTGATGTTAATGCACATTCTACTTCAGGTAAACATATTAATTACTATTAGATGTAAAACTGCAGTTATTTTTTAATTAATACAAAGCTGTAAAATATTGCTGCGATAAGCATAATATGCATTGGAACCTCAAAGCATATACTAATTTTAGAATTATATTGGGGTACTTACTCATAACTTTCATTAGTTCTGTACATTCCAAGAATGTTAATAAAAGTTTTTGTATATAACCTGAGAAATAGTAATATTATATATAAGAATAATAAATATTTTAATTTATACTAGCATAAATATTTCAACATGTAACACCTCTAGTGAACAATGTTAATAAATTAAAAAATTGAACCAACACAGTAATCAACTCAATAATTTACATAAAATATTTACAAAGTTTCTAAAAGTTATATTAACAATATAATGGCTTGTTTTAATTTCACTTTATCAATATAAGAATAGTAATTGTGACAATCTAACACATTATTACATTATATCAAATAAATTATAATACAAAGTATAATTTTAATAGCTGTTGCATATTTTTTTATTGTTAAAAAATTTTTTATTGATATATTTCACTGTTAGATCAAAACATTTCTTATTATACAATTTATATGAAATAACTGCATATAAGTAATTTCATTTAAATTTAATTTTCATTCTGTTTTGTTTATTTTGTGAAGGTTTTTTAGGTTCTTTTTATATTACTTGGTCTAAATAAATATTAAATATCTTCTTTCGAATATTCAAATTACCTTCTATCTTACTTTTCCTAGCTTTTCGTGTTTTCATTTAAGCAATTATTAATTTTGTTGACTAAATTATTGTGATTTTAATTACGTTGAACAAGAATTAACAGATTTAAAAAATTAAAAAAGATATGTTTAATATTAAGTTGTTCAAAATTGTGATAAACAAAATTTAATCAGCGCAGTTATTCGTAACCTATTATGTAAAACTTGTAGACTATTGAAGTTTATGTTAAAGTGATTACGGAAAGAATGATGAGCAAGCTAGTCTTTCGCTAATAATTGTATGATAAAGTCAAGTTATATTTTGCATAGCAGCATTAAAACGATGAAATATATAGAATATATTATAATAAAATTAATGTAGAATAATAATGTAGTAATGATCACCATAGTAATATTTAGGGTTATAATCCTCAATTATGTATTTAATCAGCCATATTAAATCGCTAAGACCTTTGTTAATCAGGTTTTTGAATGTTATCATTTAGAATAAATTATAGGCTTATTAATCTATTGAAATATATGTATTTTTATTATCAAGTTAAATTATAAATGTTTTCTTTTAGTAGTTTTAATCAGTAACCGACCGTTAAAGTGCTACACATTAAAACTGTATATCACGATGTAAATATTTTAAAATCGAATAATCAATTTAGGTCTTTTATTCAATCAATTTTTTATTTATTCGAATTGATTGTTAAAATAAATTAAATGGTTGATAGATGGTTATTCACAAATATATTGAATACTTAAACCTCATAAAATCTTAAAAATTTTGTTAAAAATATATTATATAATAATTGCATTATTATATAATGTTACATATATTACATTATATAATAATTGCGATTATTTTCTGTATGTAGAAACGCACCTTAATAATAAAATTAACAGTAGTGCCTGTATCTTTGTATTTATCACAATATCAGTATTGGCTATATATTGGTTTTTTTAATACATATTGACTATTTATTTACAAAAAGATCTTAAATAATGAGTTGCGCTAGATAAAAATACTAGGCATTTTGTACACATAGCTTCATAGTTATTATATTTTTATTGTTTTCATGGTTGAAGTAACTTATTTCGAAAAATTGTCACAACCTAATACAGAATGTATACGTTTTATAAATGGTTTACTGGTAACTATAATGAACTCGAACTTTTACTGCTATTGACACGATCTCATGTAGCTTATCTAAATCAAGTATTTAAATTATTGTTCAATTAATTCTTAAATAATGGTTAGTGTCAATTAATCTTATATGATATTGCTAGGAAAATATATGATACAATGACATTTTGAATATGAGATATAAAAAAATTTATATTTCATTTTTAACCAAAAAATAATGTTTTAACTTTAACTTTTAAATATATTTACGAAAAAGTTTATTGAAAATTTATTAAATGTGTGATTCGTTGTTAGCTAACATAATATTCATAAAAATAATATATAATGTTATCTATTTTTTTTTTTTTTTTACTTAATTCATATGAGTTCAACTCATAAATAAAATATATTTTTACATTATTTTTAGTTATTGTATTAAAGCTCATAGTAATAATTTATATAATATATTAATGTATTTTTTGTATTTTTTTTTTTTAGGAAATACGCCTCTAATGTATGCATGTGCTGGTGGTCACGAAGAAGTTGTTCGAGTACTTTTAGAAGCAGGAGCTAATGTGGAAGATCATAATGATAATGGCCATACACCTTTAATGGAAGCTGCTAGTGCTGGTCACGTATCAGTTGCAAAAATTTTATTAGAACACGGTGCCGGCATTAATACTCATTCTAACGAATTCAAAGAATCTGCACTAACTTTAGCATGTTATAAAGGACATTTGGAGATGGTTAAGTTTTTATTAGAAGCTGGAGCTGATCGAGTAATTATGTTTTATTTATTTGTTACTATTTTACGATAAAATTTTGAATTTAGTACCATATTATTTTAGTATTACGATTATTTTTTAATTATAAGGTTAGTTTTAATAATAAAATATATAAAATATCTATAATCAACAGTATATTATATAATATTTAAAGTAAATTTGTAATTTTTACTGTAGATCTTGATTTTACTTGAATTTTATTTATGAAGATACTGTAAAAAGATCCTGTTACAATCGAAAGATTAATTTTTTATTTAATATATATTCATGTGTGCCTGCGTGTGTACATTCTTTATATACAGGAACATAAAACTGATGAAATGCATACTGCTCTTATGGAAGCTTCTATGGATGGACATGTGGAAGTAGCTCGTTTATTATTAGATTCTGGAGCTCAGGTTAATATGCCAACAGATAGTTTTGAATCCCCATTAACATTAGCTGCTTGTGGTGGTCATGTTGATCTCGCTATGCTTCTTATTGAAAGAGGAGCAAACATTGAAGAAGTTAACGATGAAGGTTATACTCCTTTGATGGAGGCAGCCAGGGAAGGTCACGAAGAAATGATTGCTTTACTGTTGAGCCAAGGTATGTTTTACATTTAAATTAAAAACGTCAAGATTTAATAGTATAGAATATGTACCGAAGGTATAAAAATATAAATTTAAACTTAATTTAATTTTAAATTTTAAATTATGTAATAATTAATTTCACAATTTTTCTTCTAACCATGTAATATTAAAGAAATTATTTTTTGTTTTCGGTGTGAGATTTTCAAATATATTGTATATCTTTACTATTAAAATACTTTAGTTTAAATTTTATCTATAATCTATATAATTTAAGATTCCTTTTTAGAAATTATTTAATAACAAAAATTTAATTATTTTATAATATATAAAAATAACTTAAAATTATTTAATGATGCTAGTCTTGATTGTATATAAAAACATCAAACATGAGAATAATGTAAGATTATCAATGAAATATTGAATTTGTTTTTATTATAAAGTAATCACAATTAAAATCTTTTATATATAACTTAGAACTTCCATATTCGATATTCAGTGTAACTGCTTGCATACGTGCATATGTACTGTATTAAGAGAATTTTTAAATGATCAAGTTCTAAAATATATAATTTGAATAATAACCAATATTTTCTTAATTTTCAATAAAGAACAATAAAGAAGATTTTAAAAACAAATACTTCTTACGATTTATCACTTGAGAATTAACGTTAATCATAGAATTACAAAAAATATTTTACACAGCAATTTAAATATTATTAAGCTAAAAATTTGTAAATGAATTTTTTTATACATTAATGTATTTTATGCAACTTTTTCACACTGATTTAAAACGAACTTTCACTTGCAACTCAAAATTTTTAATTGTACAGAATTGTTAAATAATACAATTTCGAAAAATAAGTAAATTTATAGACGTACTTATTAATTGAAATATCCCTTGAAATAAACGCAAACAAGTATTGATAACATACATATATAATTAAATTAGCCAACTTATTAATTTCATGACTGAAACAAATGCATTAATTATGTACTTTTACTAAATCAATTAAAGATTTTAGAGAAAAAAAACGAGATCGTTATAATGAAAAATGATTGTAATAAAATTGAACAAAAATCCAAAATTGAAACTTTAAAAGTAATGATACATATGCGGGAGACGTAAAACAGCTTCAGGATAATTATAAAAGAAAAATGAGTGATCAATTTTTTGTTTAAATTTTTTCTGTCTAATAGTAATAAATGTGACCATTGGAGTTGTTTTATCGTAAACTTTAGTGCTAACTTTCGTGAGCAGTATGAAATTTGTTTATGTAACAATATGTAACAAACTACCAATCGTACTAGTACTGGTATTTATAAAATGCTTAATGCGTGATTGACTGTTAGAATAAAGTAAACTCCAAAAATATGCGTTAAACAAAAATTAATATGATGTTTTATAGAAACTGATAGTAGAATTCATGCGTAATACACTCTAGTTTGATTTTCTTACTGTTAAATAGAACACAATGTGCAATAAGTCTCATCTTGCAGTGCCAAATATATTAATTTTAAATTTGAAAATGTCGACTGATTTTAGGTCGTACTATTCTAACTTACGTATTTAGTCGGAATTATAGTAATACTGTTTTATATTAGTACATAAATAATATAAAAAAATCAATTGTTGAAAATATATTTTCCCATAGTCTTAAATCCTTTTATAATCTAATAGTTTCTTTAAATTCTATAGCAAATTTCTTAATTATGTTATACGAATATTTTATTTTTAATTTTATATAAGATTTTAAGTCCTTTATGAATATTAAGCTGATTATAATTGAATTGACGAAATAAATAAAAACTTTCTAAAAAAAGTAACTTGAATAAAAATTTGAAAGACATTCAATACAAAAAAGTTTTATTAAAATTTATTTATATTTTTTTATTATTTAAAATATACAATATTAAATTTATAAATTTTGAATTAATAATTGCCTTTTATACCTAAAATCTTCTTAAATTATTTACATTTGATTTTGAAAATTTTTGAAGTGAGATTTAAATTATAACAAATTAAATTTTATAATAACAAAATGTATTTATAAGGCTTATCTAGATGATCAGTCTCTGGGAATTTTTTTATTTTTTTTTTATGATTGTTATAATTCCTTTATTTTTCATGTTATGAGAAGTATAATTATTATAATTATTTTATTAAAAATATAAGCTATTTATATATAATTTTATTATGACATTTAATTAAATTATGTTTTTGTTTTAGGCGCAAATATTAATGCACAGACAGAGGAGACACAAGAAACCGCACTAACATTAGCTTGCTGCGGAGGGTTTCTGGATGTTACTGATTTTCTTATCAAAGCAGGTGCTGATATAGAATTAGGTGCTTCAACTCCTCTAATGGAAGCTGCACAGGAAGGTCATTTAGATCTTGTTCGTTATTTACTAGAAACACGTGCAAATGTTCATGCACAGACTCAAACAGGTGATACAGCATTAACATACGCTTGTGAAAATGGACATACAGATGTAGCTGATTTGTTGTTACAATTTGGAGCTTATTTAGTAAGTAATTTATACATCATTTCTGTAAAAATAAATTATAATAAATGTACAATTCATATATTTTATAGTATATTTATGTTTATAAAAACAAAATTAATTTTCTTAATCAAAATCGAATAGATGCATTAGATACAACTTGTAGGAGAGTATATTAAATAAAATAAAAATTTTATCAAATTATAAATATTAATTTCAAATATATATTAGAAGTATTAAAGTATTCAGAAATTTAATTGAAAATTATTTTGTATTAAATTGATACTGCAAAATTTGGTCTTAAAAAAACTATTTTGTAAGTGGTTTGAAATTAGAAATAAATATACAAAGTTGTTATTGGTATGGAATGAATATTTTAAGAATTTGTGACTAATACATACAGTACAAAATTAAATTAATTCACCAATATACATTTAATAATGTTTGTACTTTTTTTTATGTAATGAATAATTTAAAAATAGAATTGTTTTCAATTAACTACTTTGATAAAAAATAAAAATTTTATTTTAAAAAATAATTAACATTTACTTAAGCTACCTGATAATATTATCTAATTTTTTAATCAATTTTATTTTACTTGACTTTATATGTATATAACTACGAGTATTTATGAAAAGAGGGCAATTTTATTTTACGATATTCAAAATTTAATTATTTTATCAAAGAGTATATTTAATAGGAACACGAATCCGAAGGAGGAAGAACACCCTTAATGAAAGCTTGTAGAGCTGGCCACCTTTGTACAGTTCAATTTCTTATATCAAAACATGCTGATGTTAATCGACAAACGACCAATAACGACCATACTCCACTTTCATTGGCTTGTGCTGGAGGACATCTTTCCGTAGTAGAACTTCTACTAGCACAATCTGCAGATCCATTCCATAAACTCAAGGTATATATATATATATATATATATATATATATATATATATATTACAAATAATATATAAGATTAATAAACAATTACTATAGCAGCTATTAATATTTGATACATTTAAGGATAACTCTACAATGTTGATCGAGGCAGCAAAAGGAGGCCATACAAGTGTTGTTCAACTTTTACTTGATTATCCTCATAGTATTATGATGAATCCTCCTCATAATACAACAGCATCAATATTTTTAACTCAGCTACAAACTACACAGCAAACAACTCAAGTATCAACTCACCATTCACAGCAGCATAATACGCAACATCAACAAAATTTGGAAGTTAATCACAGTCAAGTAATGCCTTCTAAGCATAACAGTCAAAAATCGCTCTTGAGAAAAAACAGATCAGTGACAAATGTATCAGATGTTACACTCACGTCAGCAGAAGCACAGCAAGTTCGTAGTCAGCCACCTCGAAGCTCAATTATGAATGCGATTGAAGATACTAACATTCTTGATAAAAACCGTGGAAATTTTTCTAGCCTTTCAGAACCTAACATAAGTATGAATTCTTCGTCTGTGTCAAGTGTTCCAATGAATAATGACTGTCGAAAAAGTACTAGACATGAGCAAATTCTGCATAAACAACAAATATTGGAAGAATTGCAGGTATGACTATAATATTTAATTCTAATAATAGACTTAATTAAAGTAAAATAAAGTAATTTTTGATTAGTGAAAAATATTTGTATAAATTTATATTTAGTATATATAAAGTTATTTGAAATTAACGAAATGATTTGCTTAAAATTACAATACCTAAAAAAAACGATAAAGATATTTCTTTGAAAATACTTAAACGATAATATCAATTATGAAAAGCTTCAATAAATTATATTTAATAAAGCAATTATAAACATAGGACTTTAATTTCAGCGATTGAGTATAAAATCAGCATAAGGTTTAAGTTAATAACATGATATATTTTGATACTTTAAGAAAAATATATTTTATTTTATAATCAAAATGGTAGTAAATTATAAAACTTGAATAATGTTTAATTATTTATTAAAATATGGAATTAGATTATGAATATCAATACTGAATAATTTAACGTGTCAATTATGTTAGGAGATCGATACATCCACTCTAAGTAATAATACAATAATCATGATATACAACCGTTTTTGGTTCAATAACAAAACACATTCGAGCACCTCGTATTAAAACACTCGAAATAAAGAATACAAAGAATTTGCATAGTAAATAAGTCCAACGGATTTAAAAAACCAAGATAACAAAATGGAAAAATATATATAATATAAATTAAAGAAATTTTTCGAAAGCTAAACAAGATCGAAGTCGTAAAAGATAAAAGTAATATCTGTACCTAAATCCACACATAGCAGCAACTATGTGAAGTTGAAAGTTTGTCGATTGCAGATTTACACTAATTAAAACATACATATCTCTCAAAAATATTTTTTTCGTGTTACTAGAAATGTATTTTTATTAAAACTTTGTATCACATATTCTATTATTTAAATACCCATTTTTTGCTTCACAATAAAATGGTATTTATTTTATAGTCCTTTTTTTTTTTTAATTATTATAAAATTATTCTGATATCTCAAAGGATTTTATCCATGTAAATTTAGAACATTCCATGGTAATTTTGATTTTGTAAAACATTTCAAATAGTATATACGAAAACATTCTCTTATTAATTCATTTTTGTTTTTGTATAATCAGATGTATTAACAGATAATTTGCAGAAGTCTTTTAATGAATATAAACATTTAAGAAAGATTGCAATAAGTAATATACTTATAAAATTGTATCTAAAAATAAATTATATATAGTTTTTAAACATTTTCGTTTTTCAATAGTAGTTCTCTCACTTTCGCTTTCTCTCTCTCTCTCTCTCTCTCTCTCTCTCTCTCTCTCTGATTTTTAGGTGTGTGAATTTCTATGTATTTTCAAATGCTGTTAATTTGGCTTTTTATTCCATAATTATTTTTCTGTGGATTCTTCACACGAATGTATTGATTTTTAATACTTTTAAACATAATTTTAATATAATCAAATAAATGTTCAAGCAGCTCCATGATTTTATTTTTAATAACTAAATAAAGTAAAAACACGCATATGTCTATCTACGCTTTTGTAGAATTAATTATTTTAATTATTTTTAATATTTTATCTTTAAAATATTTAATTTAATTTTAATATGTAATATTATGTAACGCTGCTAATTAATAATTATATTTTATTTAAAACTGCCACTACGTAGATTTTAGAATGTATAACAAAGTAATATTTAGTTTTATTACTTAAAAATAGACTCTATTTAATTTTTGACTAACAATTTCAAAACGTAGATACCTATGATTAAAAAAATTATATTTAAGATCTATATTCATAAGGCTTTCATTCAATACTTTGATATCATCATCCTTCTATCTCCTTTATTTATTTATTTTATTTCTAAATAATACTATTTTAAGCATTTCATACTAGTTACTAGACATGTGATATATGAATATATGTATAATAATTAGATAAAGATTTGAAATATATTCTATTGGTATTGTATGGTGGTCTATTAATTTCATCAATTAGAAAAAAATTGCCAAATATACTTGCATTAACTTTTTAATGTAAAAGGTAATAATTATTTACAAAATACTAGCCAATATTTGCCTTTCTACATTATTCTGAAATAAAACTGGTTTTAAAATATTTACTGATTATTTTTTTCAATACTTATGGATTAGTAATTTTGTTTTAAATAATAATTCTCTTATTTTTTAATACATTTGTCTAAGTAATATGAATTTTATGTTCAAACATTAAGCTGTTGGAAGAATTTCATGAATTTGTGAATGAAATTTTTATTTTATAAATTCTTGAATCTTTTAAAAATTATATAATCCTACCATGATGTATTTATTATTCGGATCAATATAATTGAAATTTTTTTGTTATTTCGATTAATTATTGATTGTAAATAATAAATTTTTCACTTCTTTTTCTTATACATTTCACTTAAAAATTTTTACTCTTCATTTAGAAGATGTGGAATTTATAAAATTATATATTCCTCGTTTATAATTACTATAAAAAAATCTAATTATCTAATAATGAAAATATCTATCAGTCACGTAAACTTTATGTTAAGCACATTATTTTTATAGAATATTAATTCTTATAATTCATAATATGTAAAACTTTGTGTACTATTTAATTGTATTGATAATTTTTTAAACATAGTGCTTATTTCTTTAGTCGTTTTACTTTGCATTGTATTGATGTTATATTTTCATAACACTAATGGTTTGTTAATTTGTATTCAATACACTGTTCTTCCTGAACAGAATTAAATGAGGAACTAGCAGTTTGGTTCAAAATTATCAATAACTGAGAAAATTGAGATAATCTTCCGCAGAAAGTACTATATGCGTAGTATTCTGAAGGTAGTAATTCCTATTAAAATTACTTCAAAATCCATTTTGAATTACTTACGTAATTTAGCATTTTTGTGACGTTCGATGATTTTTTAGAGTACTTTAGTATTTTAATATTAATAAATATGATTGATAAAAGTATAAGTATATATTAGTTTAAAATGTTTTAAATCTTTAAAATGCGATTAAAGATATATAATTATGTTTTATTTCAATAACTAACACGATCGTTTAATATTTACAAATTCGTCTTTGCCTTTTTATTTTTTAATTGTTTAAAAGCAAAATACTAATTTTTTATTTCAATATTTATTAAGTTTTGAGGAAGAGAATTTAATTCATAATACTAGTTTCGTTTTGATTTTTTTTTCATATTTATTCAAATGTATATGAATCCAGAATAATAATTATTACTGTTAGTCGAGGTGACAAAAATAATTTTAAACAAATAATATTTATACCAGTACAAAAAGTACGGATATCCATATATTTAATTTATATTTCCACAAACAATTATTCTTGATGGATCTTTTTTAGCACTTTGATATTCATAAAAATGTTTATATATTTTACCTAATAATATTGAAAATTTTAATTATAAAAGTCAAATTACATAACTGATTCATTTTATCATTATAGAGAGTTGAGCGAGAGCTACAAATTAAAGGTGCTGGTCATTTATTCTTAGGATCATCTGGAATGAATGTTGATTCTGTCGATTCGCTTATAGATCAATCAGAACAAAATACTGCTTTATCCGATGTGACTAATGTTGTAAATATTGATCAGACATCACAATCAGCTGTATCTGCAAATGGTATATTTATATGGTTTGATTCATTTAGCTAATACTTATTTTACAGTTTTTAATAAAATTGTCGATTATTTAGGTTTATCTACGAATAATTCAAATGATATACCAAACGATTTGATGAATTATCAAGGAAATAATAGTATTCGTTCTGCATTGTCTTTATACGAAGGTTTTCAGGCTAATCGACTTTATCTAGAAGGTTTTAGAGAAGGCATAAAACTTGAAAAGCGACGTATATTAAAAGAGGTGCGATGTTTACAAGAAACACAATTACCACTGCCATTATCATCATCTGTGATTGAAAAATTTTCTATTGCAAGTAATTTTTCGAGTAATTCTTCAGTTTCTGTTATAACTGTCCCTGCCCCTACTGCTGCAGTATCAAATACTATTTGTAGTTCTACAAATACAGCTGTTAATTTAACATGTTCAAATGCTTCGTCATCAATTGGTGAAATTGCTGGTACAATACCTTCACAACCAACCATAACAAGTAGCGATGTTAGTCAAAATACAGCAATAAGTGATCGCCCTAAAGTTAAAGCAGTTTCTAAAAAAGATAATAAAAATGTTCGTAAAACAGTTCATGGAATGGTAATAAATAAACTTCAACAGCAGCATATGGCTTTAGTAGCAGGGCTTTCTTCTTCCGATTTTAAAAAATTTTTAGAAAAAACACGTCCCCATTGTATTCAACAAGTTCACCAATTGCAGCAACTTAATCAGCAATTACAACTACAACTTGATCAAGCACAAGTAGGTTTACAATAAATTATCGTAAGCTTTACCTGGTATTATTTTTTATAATTTTTATTACAATAATTTGTCTTTTTTTATAAAAATTATTTTTGTCTGTTATATGGTAAATTTATACATTTCTATTGCTATCTTAAGGATATAATATATAGTTTAATTGTATATGCTTAGTTACAAATTATTATTTTCTTCGTTTTATATAACAAGCAAATAAAAAAATTTTTCAGAAAAATTATAAAACCATATTTAACATGGTGTGGTTTTTTATTTTTTATATTTTTCAATATTATTATATATTTAATATATAGTAAATTATTCTTCATAATTGCCTATTATCAATTATTTCAATGACAAAAGTACAGTTGTGTATCCTTAGACATTATTAATATATCATTTTAATATATATTTTTGTATTTATTTTTATATTCTCAATAGCAAACGTCGAAACCAACTATAGATCAAGTTGATTCAGATTTCACTAGAATTCACCGAGAAGGAGCATGTCCATTTTTTTCTACAGCACAACGAACTAAAATATCAAATGATGAAGAAATTCTTAAATTAGAAGATGGTACACAAATTCCCATTGATGAAGCAGTTAATATTTTTGAATCAATTAGTTTTGACGATATCAATAATGGTAAGTTTTCTATTGTGATCTAATTAGTTACTTTTATTAAATTACGCAACTATTATTATTTTCTTAATATAATAATGTATTTGATCATAAACGTATTTGTGTATGCCCCATTTATAAATGTATATTTCTCTAAAATTGTACTCAGAAACCTAATGAAATAATAAAAATGATTAAGTAATACTCGTTGCAGTACGTCGTAAAACGACAATAAGTTAAACCTGACGTAAGTAACTATGATTTATTTTCTGTAATTTTCTGATAAATATTCTTTATTTATAAAAACTTCAATTACATACAAAAGGAATAATTTTGATATCTCGGATATGAAGAATATTATATATTTAAAGTACGCTATATCTATACAAATTATGTATACAATTTTATAATTAGTATTATTTAATTATCTATTTTAATGATTTAAAATGTTTATATATTTGATATATTTATTATACTATGTATTAAAAAAAACATTCCTAAAACTTAGATTATTTAAAATTAATTAGCAAATTGAAATTTTTTTGTACTTCAATTATAGGAGGTTATGATTATTTCCGTCATTTTTCATTACTTTTATATAATTCTGTAAAGTAAAAATATAGATAAAAATGTGCGAAAAATATTATAAAATATTTTAATAAATGGTTTAAAAAATTAAATATTAGCATTTTAAAAATATGAAACAGTGTACAAATACATAAATCATCAATAAAATTATTCAAATTAAGTTTTTTTTATTAAATCAATTTAATAACACTATATATTTCGTCTGATAAATAATATTTGTAGAAAAAAAAATTTAATTAAAATTAATAAATATAATTAATGTATTTGTAATCGGTCTGTCAAATGGTTAATAAATTCGGGTATAGAAAAAACTGAATTAATTTTATTAGAGGATTATTGAAAATACTTTCAATAAGGAATATGTTAATGTAAAATAATAGTAGTATTTAAAAAATCTATACAATTCTGTGTTAAAAAAACTAGCATATGCCAATGAAATTAAAAGTAATATCAATGAAATCGCTTATAAACTAATATTAAATATATGAATTTAGAATTATATCACGCTTTCATTATTTTTTCACGAGCGTTTATGCTGATTCACAATTCTATTTTTTCTACTTATATTTTACAGCTCCATTATTTTTTTAACATGCTTTTAGTATGTTAATTAAGTAATGCTATATAAATACACAGTATTTCTGATTGTAATGCTTAATAATTTTTAAACTATTAATGAGTATTGTTTTTTAGGTTTTGTAGTTCTATTTTATTAAATAGTACAATGCAAATGAAAATATGCATTTTTTATAATAGCGAGTAATCATTTATTATCATATAGGTAAAGCTTGTTTGAAGGGAAAAAACAGGAAAAATATTTATCGATCTGGTTGTATCTACTATATACTAAAAATTGTTAATATTAATTTCAAATCTTACGAAACAATGAATTGGTTCTTTTGTGAAATGTATTATTTTTAATATTAATAAGTAAATTTATTATTAAAAATATGTCCAATCTTGAAAAAAATAACTATAAATAAGAAAAATTAAATTTTTTGTTAACAACCAATAATTAACAGATTTTTTTATATATGTTTATATTTAATAGGATTGTCTAAATATGATGATACATACAACTTTGAATATTTTATTTCGTTTTAATATTATTTTAATTTTAGTATTCTGTAACATTTATTTTTACAGAATATAAAAATTGATATAAAAATAGTAAATAATACAGAGTAAATTTGTAAACATTATTTGCTTTTTTTTATTCTAATAGCTCGTAAAATATTAATGTTTTCTAAAGAGATTTTCAAGAATCTATAATTGAATATAATATTTTATAAAACCAAAAAATTTCTATACATTTTAAATTGGTTAATTATAAAATATTTATAGAAAGAATTTTTTATTTATACTTGCGTATAATGTACAATGATTCTTAAGGTATTACTTTGTTAAAAGAGCTTTTTCTATTAATCTTTGAAATCTAAAAATGAATTTATATTTAACAAACATGAAACTTCGAAATATTATATTTGTTCCTATTGGGCCAGTTATTGTTTGTCAAAAGGATTTAGAAATATTGAAATAAATGTTTATATATAGCGTGCAAGCAAAATTATTAGATACTTGTGTAAACAATTGATAAATGTAATTTTTCAAATATTTTACGTCTATAGAAGTACAATTAAGAAAACTAATCGATATTTAATTCTTAGTTACTAGCTTCATTGAATATGTCGTTATAAAAACTTTATGAAATTGTCATTGTAGATATAATTCACTCCAACTTTCAATAATATAATTAACAATGGCACTATAATTTCCCTGTAACTTTAGTATGATGAATTGGTACAAACTTGTGTTTTAAAGACTTATTAAATTTTAGGAACATTTTTTATAGACGTATTAATATATGTAGAGATTTAGTTATAAATAATTATGTCTACTAGCTTTGATTAAGTATTTTATCAATTTTATTATCTGATCTCTTTATAATTAACGCCATATACTTGTTGCTAAACATTCGTTGAAGCAAATTTGCTGTATTGCTTTTCTAGTTTTATGTCTATTTAGTTTTGTCCCTACGTTATTCGTTCTTTATATATTTATACTTTTAGTAAATATAAAATTGACCGCAGTTTATGAGATTGTCGATATAAGAATTACCACACAAAAACAAAAATAGATGTATATTTATTTTTATTGTTCAATTCGATTAAGTACATATTATTAAATATAATCATAGGTGTTTATAATACTGAACTTTCATTTAATAGATGACACAGAAAAACTTGAAACAAAAAAAATTGAAGCTTTCGTAAATAAGGAGCAATTCCCTCAACAAGTTCATCAAGTAATTTCTACAATTAGCAATTACACTGAACCTGTTCGAGAGTATTTTGCTGTACCAGTATCTTCTACGTCATCGTTATCAAGTCTTACACCAGTACAGCAAACAATAGTTTGTTCTGAAAATCAAACAGAGATGCCGCTAACTTTACAATCCACACCATCACAACCATTACAGAAGCAAATGTTGAATGCTTTTGAAGCTAGCTTAAGCTTAGGTATTCAAAGAAGAATAAATGATGATAATTTTCAAGCTCAATTACTTTTACAATCGAATCAAATGGGTAAGCATTGTAATTGAAATATAATGTATAATCTAAAAACTTTTTATCTCTAAAAGAGATTAACTCTAATTACTAATTAGCACAATTAGTGATTAGCACAATTACTAATTATTCATCACATACATTGAATTTTAAAATACACTTAATAAATATCACATTTATAAAGAAACTTATAAATGGAAGTATGTTCAAATCATTCTACTTATGTTAATGCTGTATATTGTAATTATTTATATAAATTTGATATCACTATTATTGGCCTAAATTTATAAAATTAATATTGAATATAAAATAAATTATTTTTATTATTTTTTTCAACTATTTATTAAAATCACTGATATTCTATTCATTATTTTTAAATTTATTTAAATAAATGTGTCATGCGTGTGCGTATTAATACAAGTTAAGAATTTAATTATCGTATGTAATTAATAATTAGAAAAATCTGTCACTATAAAGATATATTATCAAAACTCTTAAAAATTAATAAACTTTATAAAATATTAATTAATATTTATATAATGTTAATCATAAAATAAATCAATATTTAAAAAGTTTATAGATATATATATATTTTTTTTTTTTTTAATTTAATGTTCAATCATTTATATATTAGGATTTACAGGCCAGTCAATATCACCTGCATGTTCTGCAGATACAATAGAAATGATACAGACATCAGAAAACGACGATGCTCAATTATCTTTATGTAATACGAATCAGGTTCAAGTTGCTACGCAAACACAGTCACCTGTACCTATTAATAATGCTATTTTATCATCAGAGAAGAAACCGATTTGCACTACATCATCTAACATTAAGGGTAAAAAAACGAGATATTTGCTTGCACAACAACAATCTTTGCTACAATCTCCAAATCAAAATTCTCAACAAACAGTCTCAAATTTTTCAAGTCAAAATTACCAAGTAGATCCTGCGTCAAGTAAGAATTTATATTTTTATATGTATTAAGAATTCCATTCAATACATTTCTTTGTATCCATATCCTATTAACAATGTACACTTCATATCATGTGTTGAAGAATATAGTGAATACAGTTTTAATTTTGAATAATTATTTCTTATTTATAACTGATTAACAGATTCAACGATAAATTTTTTTGTTTTCTGTTTATCGCTAAACCTTATTTCCATAATTTTACAAATGTAAAAATGTATATTTAAATATATTAATTCCCTCGTGTTATAAAATCGTTGAATTTAGTTAACAAGTAAAAAAATAGTATTTTTATTTTAATATAATTTCTAAAAAAATTACTTTAAAATATTTTATGAAAATTTTAATGATGTTAGGTAAAAAAAGAAAAGTTGTACTATATTCTGCAGTTATTCTCAGTCACCACGCCTATCTAAATATTCCAGGAAATTTATGAACCTGTCAGTTGATTCCGCTTTTTTCAATTATACTATTAGAAGTTAATCGAAAAGTTATCTTGAGCATTTATAGAAATAAAATTCTGTCATTACATTAGTATTTTTATTCATACCATATTGCAATTGAATATTCAAAATTTTATGATTCATTTGAATTTTGTTGCATAAAAAAATGGTAGATTAGTTTTCAGGAAATTCGAAAAATTATATGATAAAGTGATTCAATAATATAAAATTATTCGTTTTATATCTTTCGTATTAAAAAGTTGAATTTGAATTTCATATTAAAAATTCCTTATTAGTCATATTTTCATTAATTATTATTAAACAAATACAAAAAGAGTAATTTTGAATGTGAATCATTGGTTATCTGATTTCAAATTTATCAAAATTCTATAAATTCATAAATATGCTACATTTTCTATATTAAAATTATAATTCATATGCGTTACTTAATTTTACTCATTGTAGATATTAAATTATAGTTACAGTGGTTAAGATAACTTCCTTCTTTATAAATTATTTGTAGTTAACAAAATATAATAATATAATATTATAACTTAGATCAATTTATAATTTTACATTATTCTACATATTAACACAAAAATATTTATTTCATATATAAAAATGATAAACAAAAAAGGTTCCATTTTAATAATAAAAATGTATTGTTTCATTATTAATTCATTTTTAAATAATTGATTTTGTTTAAACTAATATTAATAAAAGGGAATCTACAAATCGTACTATTTTTGTACGATTCAACTAACTTTTTTAATTTAATGTATTTATTTTTTATCATTAATCATATTCATTTTATTACGATCTACTTCTTAAATTAGCAAATACTTGTATAGACCGAATAGGAAATATTTATTTAATATATTAATAGCTAATGTTATAATCTCATTGTAGTTCTTAATTATCTTATTCTTTCTGATAGAATTTATTCATTAATCCGTAAAATATATTTCTAATGTATTGAAATACTAATGTTTCATGCTTGGATAACCCATATACAAATGTTTTAAGTTCATATTTAATTGCCTTAACTAAGTTTACAGTTAAATTTGTACCCTTTTTTGGTATTTAATATCGTGGTATTTGGCATTATAGCTCAGTTATTCCGTTAATAGCTTTGTGCTTAGATGTGATTTTGTCTAATTTTGATTATTGTCAAGTATATTGAAAAGTGATATATTGTTATCCATAGTTGTATTCATGCAAAATGCAATAAAAAAATTAATTATTATTGAACTAAAAGGTTATTGCCATCTATTTATACTTTTATATGGTTCGTACTGGGTAAATATTGTTCATTGATGAATTTATGTTTTTCCAAAATTTCTAACAGATATTAGCTCTCGGTAAACTATATCTTTTACTGAGTAATTTTCTATTATTTTTTATTTTTATTATTTACTTATTTTTATTTATTATTTATTAAATCTATTTTTGTTTTAAAATTTGTAAAAGCTCAAATAAATTATTTTTTTATTTTATTTTAAATTTATTTATGATTATAAGAATTTCGCGAAGTTTTTTTATTTCATTCATATTTTTTTTCATTTAATGTTTTTATAAATATGTATATGGAAAAAAATTCATCGTTTTAATAGTTTCAAATCAATATACTACTGGAAATGCAAATGGGACTTATTCATCAAATCAAGCAGTGCCAGCTACATTTTCTTGCATGGATGTTGATTCGGAAACTGATAGTAATCATGATACAGCATTAACTCTTGCTTGTGCTGGTGGACATGAAGAACTTGTTGAACTTCTATTGAGTAGAGGAGCAGATATTGGTAAGTAATTTATATTAGTAAGTTTTATAATAATTAATATATTTTTATTTATATAATTAATAATATAATAATATTCCGTTATTTTGTTGTATTTAGAACATCGTGACAAAAAAGGATTCACTCCTTTAATATTAGCAGCTACAGCTGGTCATCAAAAAGTTGTAGAAATTCTTTTAAATCATGGTGCTGATATAGAAGCCCAATCTGAACGAACAAAAGATACACCGCTATCTCTTGCTTGCAGTGGTGGTAGATACGAAGTCGTTGAACTTTTACTAAATCGAGGATCAAATAAGGAACATCGAAATGTTTCTGATTACACGCCTCTTAGTCTTGCTGCTAGTGGTGGGTATGTTAATATAATAAAACTATTGCTTGGTCATGGTGCAGAAATCAATTCAAGAACTGGATCTAAACTCGGAATATCACCACTTATGCTAGCAGCAATGAATGGACACACCGGTAAGAAATTTTGTACCTTTATATAAAATTATTAACGATAATTTGCACGATTACGAATAATTAGTGTAAATAAACTTTACAATAATGATAACATTAATGAACGTTAGCATCTCGTTATAATATAAGTTGAATTACAAAGTTTATGCACAAAAAAAAGTATACGATATATCTATTTTAAATCAAATGTAATGAAAATTTATTAAAATTGATTTTTATAATACTCTTTGCTATTACAATTTTAAAACGGACAGGTTTTTAATTTAATATAATTTGTTCAAATATGTTTTTTCTTAAATAATGCTTTATTATGTTAGAATAGTATATGTAAACAAATAAAAAAAATAATTAAACCAGAAGAAGCATATCTCAAAATACTAATAATATCTACTTAATCATGGCGGAAATTTACGTACACACTTAGATAATTGAGTTTATTATGTAAAAGATAACTTTTAGAAAAATAATTTTTTGCTGACTATTATTATTTAATATTATTTAAACAAATAAAAGCAATACGTTTGAATATATATTAATTTTAATAATGCGTTAAAGTAACTTATTGCTTCTTAGATAGATCTTGGGAATTTTGAGGACTATTAAAAAATAATGTAATATTTATTTTAAGAATTAAATCACGATTACTATTGATTGTTTAAAATTAAATATTTGTATAATTATTTGATTATCAGTTGATAGTCTTAAACTTAATTTAAGTAACAGTAAAGTTTAAATAAATAATTTTATACGATATAAAACCCTGAAAAATCACTATTAATAATAACGCTTAGCCAAAACATGCACATTAAATTCGATTACACAGTAAGTAATATTTAGACATAATATAATAATATCTTACTGTATTTAAGTATATTCATATTATTTCGTTCTAAGTGTTTTTTTTTTTTAATTTTTTTTTTTTTTTTTTTTTTTTTTTTTTGATCACAAAACATAATTAAGAAACTCTCACTTTGGATTTACAGACTACATATACATAAACAATTCGTATGTATAGATTAATCAATATGTAAAAATTTGAAAAATTTAAAATTAACCATTGGATTATGAAATAATAAATTTCATATAAACGGACTTTTCTTTTTTTCAATTAATACATTGATCTTATTTAAGAACCTTATTTTTACGTAATTATGAGTAATTTCAGAAAATGTAAGAAAATATTGAATATAATATCGATATTCAACTGTAAAAAATAAAAAATAAAGTAGCACCAAACTTTAATTATAGAAATATATTAAAATGAAAATATATATTAATATTGTAAAAATGTGAGCTCATAGGTTCAACAACATTGTGTTCTTGTTGTTTATTAACTTAAGGCATCTGAGTAATATCTGCTCTTAAAAAATGACAAGTCTATTTTTTCTTTTTAGTATTTTATGTTGGCAACTTTAATTATTTAAATAAATAGAAATAAAAATATATTTGAAATATTTTATTTTATGTTTTAGCTGCAGTTAAATTACTTTTAGATATGGGAAGTGATATCAATGCTCAAATCGAAACTAACAGAAACACAGCATTAACACTAGCTTGCTTTCAAGGACGACATGAAGTTGTGAGTCTTCTCTTAGATCGTAAAGCTAATGTTGAACATCGAGCAAAGGTTACTATTAATTATTAATTATTAGTTATAAACAATAATTTAATGCATTTACACATATATAAAATTAAAATGCAATTACTATTGCTATCCTATTTTTTTAGATTTTTTCTTCAAAATATGAGTCACGATACGGGAACTAATAATGAAATTTATTTATATAAATATAACTTCGAATTCATTCTAATTAAGTGATTATCATTAAATATCAGATATATGCTACGTTAAACATTTTGTAGTGATTTATTTTATATTTAGAATATTTATTTACATATTTTATTTTCTGTTTTTATTTATAAGAACATTAAAAATATAACTACAACAAATTTAATTTTATGTGGAATACACTCTAGAACTTCGAATTGACTTACAAAATATATATAAAAAAAAAAACTAATATTTTATGTCTATTTTGAAAACTATATTAGTTTTAAAAGTGCCTAAATTTTGTTTATATAGTAGATTGTCACAATTAATTTATATGTTTTTATCATTGTACTGATTACATTATTTAATTACTTTCTAATTTTGGCAATCTTTTATTTATAACGAATTATACATTTTTTAGTTTAATTTTAAACTACAATGAATTTACATACTGTACAAATAAATTAATGTACTTTGTTCTTCAAAATGTTATTAAAATATTAAATAATTTTATTTTGATATAATTATGAATGGTAAAAGTATAAATTTTTGTAGGTTCCTTATACTTTGCTGATATTGATAAATGAAATCAAGCTAAAATACTATCTCTATTTTATTTTTTAATAAACAATTCTTGTAGCATTCATAGATGATCTATCAATTGTTGCATACTGATTTTATTTTGTTATTAAAATATCGTAATATATTAAATAATAATTAGACCATTAAATAATTAATAATTGATAAAAAGTAGGATCTTCAAAATTAATTTTACAATTTTATTTTTGTAACCTATTACAATTATATTTAATTTTTCTCTGGTGAATTAGAATTTTTAGAAGAAATAAAATGCCAAACATATTTAGTTGTGTAAATTGAATTTTTCTTTATATATTTGGTATATACAATATTTTTAGACAATATGTTTTAACATAACATGTGTATTATAGAATAATTTTTAAAGTTGTTGAGTTAATAAACATATTAATAATCTATTTATAATTGTAATTATTTTATAGACGGGACTAACACCATTAATGGAAGCTGCTAGTGGTGGATATGTTGAAGTAGGAAGAGTACTTTTAAATAAAGGAGCTGACGTAAACGCTACACCTGTTCCTTCATCCAGAGATACAGCCTTAACAATTGCTGCTGATAAAGGCCATTGCAGATTTGTTGAACTTTTATTGTCTAAGTAATTATATATTCTCGTACATATTTACATTAATCACAATTACAAAAATATAGACGTATATTTGCTTAATTTATAAACTATATGTAATAAAACTTTTATTTCTTTATTTATATTACATTGTTTGTCATAATGTAATTTTTTAGAGGAACTCAAGTAGAAGTAAAAAATAAGAAAGGTAATAGCCCACTTTGGTTGGCAGCAAATGGAGGACATCTAAATGTTGTAGATTTACTTTATCACGCTGGCGCAGATATTGATTCACAAGATAATCGAAAGGTTTGCATTATTATTTGTTACTTATATGTATTTATACTTATATTATTTAACCAATAAAAAAAGTTAATGTAAAATTGAATAAATAGATTATTGTGACATGAGCTTCTAATATTTATATTATGAAAAGATTTCGACAAATTAGTACGTTGGCCATAAAATGTGTCAAAATCAAAATTTTAATTATTAGAAATAGGCTGCTATAACAATTATAAATTCTTTTGAATAATTACAATTTTTTTTAGTAATGATTATTTCAAATTGATATTATTTTGAATTACTTCGAATTCACATAATCTTTGAATTAATCAACAAAACTTTGAGCAAAATCATAGATATTTTTTATGTGAAAAATTTATAATATTTTTAATGTTTTTAAATTACATATATTTTAAAAATTATTATTTAAAATTATAATTAAAAAATTAATTTAAAAATATGCGTATTCAATATTGTTAAACAGGTATTTGCGCTGCTTTTTATTTTATATCGATTATAGTTTCTCAATATTTTTTACTATATATGTAAATTTTATTGTTACAGAACTATAATACTTTAATAAATTAATGATATTCTATACCAAATCAGTATGTGTTAGTTTTAATTATAAATATGTTAGACATTTTACTAATGAAGATAATATAATTTACTTTGTATATTTTTATTATGTTTTAATAAGAAATGACCTGCCAATAATAAGTTCATTCATAACATTCACAAATCAAATAGCTGTAAATAATTTTTTGTCATTATATCATTGCCATTTGCATTAGAACAATCGAAGATTTCAAATTGTATTAATTTCAGTTCAATTTAATTTTTTGTATTATAAGGATGTATTTTCAAATAAACAAAATATGATAAATAGAAGAATTTAATAATCGATTTAAGTATCATCAAACAAAGATTTTGTATTCATTGTGTTATGATCTAATAGTGAAACAATAATTTGTGTATATATATGTATATATATATATATATATATATATATATATATGCTCTGTTTAATTCTAGTATGTTATTAACAAATAACACTAAATAATATTTCGGTAATTATTTTATAAATTGTATAAAAATAAAAAATAAATTTTTTAGGATTTTTATTAACTTATTTTAAAAACAATTACACATATACTTTCAATTTTAAATAAAAGTTTTTTAACTTAAATTTATGATTAACAGTACTTATCATTGTGAAAGTCTTTTTGTTGTGATTGAATCAATAATAAATTTGTATATTCATAAATTTATATAAATTAAAATTTTACAGTTGAAACAATTTTTTTACAAATAACTGATTTATTCTATAAATATATATTAAAAATATAATAGTTTCTATAATACATTATAAAAACAATATTTAAAAAAAGTTTAACAAGTATAATTTTATATTAATAATTATTAATTCGTCATTCACAATATGATGTAGTTGATATTACGTGTTTGTTGCAATAGAAAATATATTATGCGTACTGTTACAGCAAAGTTTTTTCATGTACACAGTTTAATTTGATTTGTAACCATTAAGAAATATAAGTTTTAGTAATTGTTGACATTATAAAATCGAGCGATTCTTTAGCTTTAAATAATAGTGAAATTTTAAACTTTTTATTTAAGTTTAATGATTTATTACTATTTATTTAATATTCATTTGATATTAATATTATTATTACATCGATTGTAATTTACAATTTCATTAAATATAATCAAGAAAGAATGCCGATAGAATAAACATAATTCAGTTATTAAAAAAAAAATTTTTCTCAGCAATATTTTCTAATATATATTTTATTACTAATGATTCGTTACTTCATTAAATTATGTTTAAATTTTTAAATATTTATAATAGATATATTTTTTGTTTTAGGTTTCTTGCCTAATGGCAGCTTTTCGTAAAGGCCATATTAAAGTTGTGAAATGGATGGTTAATCATGTAACACAATTTCCAAGTGACCAAGAAATGACAAGGTATATTGCGACAGTTAGCGATAAGGAATTACTAGAAAGGTGTCAAGAATGTGTTAAGATTATTAGAGCTGCTAAAGAAACCCAAGCAGCGAAAGCAAATAAGAATGCTACTATACTGTTAGAAGAATTAGATATGGAAAAAACAAGAGAAGAGACGAAAAAAGCTGCTGCTGCAAGAAGGCGTGAACGAAAAAAGAAAAAGAAATTAGAAAAAAAAGAAGAAAAACGTAAATTGTACGAGGAAAATAAAAAAAATGAAGCTATTTATGATGATAAAGAAGTTATTGAAAATAAAATAGAAGAGGAAAACTTTAAGGAAGATAGTGATCGAGATGATAACAATGCCAATGAACGACACGATGAACATTTTAGTAGGCATAATAGAAATATAGAAGAAGTAGATAAAGAAGAAGGTGATAGTGGAATAGATGCAAATAGTCAAGGAAGTTACTGTAGTAATGATACAAAATCAAGAGAAAAAAAGAAAGAAAAGAAAAAGAAAAAAATAGTTTGTAATAGCTTTAGTTCTCCATCCAATAATGTTAAAGATCCTTTTAATTTAACATCAAAATCTACACATATGAGTCCAAACATAAATCAAGGATGCCTTACTGCTTCTAAATCACAAGAAGTTGAAAAGTATGTAGTATTTATTAATTATAGAACAATAGTAAACAAATCTTTTATATTATTTGAATTATTTATATACATAATAATATCAATCGAGCTTTGACTTTTACGAAATAAGTAAATTTTTTATTATTTATTTGTAAATTCAAATTTTTTCACACAAGTTATTTATGGCAGCACTAAGTAATATAGAATGACATATAGCATAACAATTTTCAGTAGATAATACTTTTCAATATTTACACAATTCAGAATTATAGATAAGATTTATTTACAATCATTAATTGAAGTACATGCTTCTGTCAACACTGAAATTGTGACAATTAGTTGTTTTATTAAATTAAAGTTAAAATTAAATGTATCAGTATTTCTAAAAGAGATATTAATTTTTAATTGATAAATTATAATATTTGTTATGGTTAAATTTTCTATTCGATTTGTCTTGTTAATTAAATTATCAACCTGTTTAGATCGACTACAGAATTAAAATAATCTGTCAATAATCTATATATATATATTTATATATATATATATATATGGACAGAGAGAGAGATTCACATTGTACTATGGCATACTGAAATAAAGCAGAATATGAAAATGTATATTCTAAATACATATATTTTATTTGTAAATTAATGAAATTTTCATTAAATTTATTTCAAATATTAATACATTTGATAAATGAATTTAATTCTTTATGACATGATTAATTTTTTAATATGAATGTTTTATAAACTAATTTAAAAAATCGTTTATAATATTAAGATAAATTTGATTCCATTTTGTAAACTGAATTTTATGATGTAATATCTAACTTCTCATATTCGAATTATTCTATAAAATATATTTTATATAAATACTAACTTCAGATTTATACTTCAAACTAATAAGTTTTATTATTAAAATAATAAATAAATTATATTAGTATATGGAGACATTTATTTTTGTTGTAAAATATACTCATTAATTTTTCTATTTATTCATAAAATGAAAAATGTACCATATTTAATTTAATGTGTATAATAAAAATAAATATAAATATAAGTATATTTATTGTTGAAATAAATTTTCAATTTATAAATGAAAAATAAAAAAGTTTTTTATCTTCTAGACATCCAGCTGATAGAGATGATTTTGAAGCTACTGGGAACGAAACGTATTCTGCTATTAAAGGAAAAAAACATGGCAATAATTTATTTGATGTAGATGGAAGTGCTTCAAGTACTATCAAATTAATTAACAATTCTAGTCCCAAACTCTGTGGAAAACGTGATGAAGGCTGGAAAGAAGTTGTGCGAAAGTAAACTTAAATTATTTTTATTTAGATTATAATATATACTTTTACAGCATATGATTGTAATATTTATGAATCTAATAACTTTTAATATTTTTCATTAAAAATTAAATTTAATAGAGGTCAAACAGATGATTCAGGGAGATTTATGAACTCACCATTTCGATCAAAAAAAGTTTCTGTACCCCCAAATGCTATTAGCAGAGTTATTGGCAGAGGAGGAAGTAATATTAATACAATTCGTGCTGCAACTGGTGCTCATATTGAGGTTGAAAAACAAAGCAAGTCCCAAGGAGAAAGAATTATTACAATAAAGTAAGTAGATTTAATACATTTTTTATACAAATTACAGAAACTGGAATCGAAAATATAAATAACCGTGGGGAAAAAGTCATATTTTTCATCAGTTATAAGAATTAATAATTTTTATTTATTTTAAGAAAATATTGTTGTATGCTTAAATTTTTTAGATGAATTTTATTTTTTAAATGAATATGATTTATTGCAACACTATTATTATTTTGAAGTAAATTGGAACAGTAATTTCATTAATGTGTTTACTTTAAAAACAAATAATTTATGAGATTTCCATTTCATCAATACTCCAATATACGACGTTAAAGTATATGAATATTAAATTTCATGTATTTGGAGTATTAAGGTCACTTATATAACAGACTTTCTGATAGCCATAGACATTATTCCGTTTGTTTCAACTTTTATTAGTCAAAGATTTTAAATACTAGTTAATTTTCCAATTCTATAGCAAAGTACCTTTATACCTTGCGACTTTTTGACCAAACAGTAGTTTTATGTCGATTGTTATTGATAATGGCATTGTTATTGAATAATGATAACATTTCAATTGTTTAATTAGAGATTTTTAAAAGGTTTGTTTTTACTAGCATTATAATTTAGTATATAATTGAGGTATTAGATTTAATGAACTTGTAAATTTTTCTAGTCTTGTGTGTGTACATGTATTATTCGGATAACTTATTAAAAGTTTTCCATTATGAATTTACGCAACATTTTCTGTGAATTTTTATACAGGTTCGTTTCATGGAATTCGAGTTATTTATAATATCTGTAATAAGTTCTCGTTTTTTTATATACTATATTATAATTTAAATATTTATATTTATGCTTTGTACAATTTATTATCTTTATTACATTAGAGTACAATATATTAATAATACATTTATAATAAAATATTAGTTTTCTAACAAAAATTTAGTTAAGGTTTTTATATGTTTCAGTTACTATTTAATAGGTTGCTGTATCTTTTAATTATGGATATATTGATAAATGTGTTAATTTTATATATTTAGAATGCTTTTAGATATATATTAACTTGCGATGTTTCATTCGATTTAATCCAGTATCATTTATAAAATATATCCA
Source organism: Ceratosolen solmsi marchali (assembly GCF_000503995.2). Classification (NCBI taxonomy): domain Eukaryota; kingdom Metazoa; phylum Arthropoda; class Insecta; order Hymenoptera; family Agaonidae; genus Ceratosolen; species Ceratosolen solmsi. The sequence goes on from NW_011948420.1 coordinate 2,192,231, forward strand.
TTATTTTTTTAAATTAACGATTGAGTAAAAATAAGTTCATAATTTAGGAGTTAAAACATTTTTTATCCTTTTACATCCAAGTTCCATTTCATTTGCATCATTATTTGATTAAATTTGTAATAAATTTTAGTATTTATGATGTATTAAAGGTTCGATTATTTTCCCATAAAAATATTTGAGTATTTAAAATTTTTGTTACAATTAAAAAGAATATATTTCTATTTTATATTCTTAATATTATGTTATGTAATCATTTTAATTCTTTTAATTTTATGATATATTCATTGTAGATTTACAAAATTTACAGCGACTCAGGAAATATATTTTGGTAAAATACTTTATTTAAATAATAACATTAGTAATGTATTTAAATAAAATATTTCTATGTATAAGAATTTATATTATGTAGATATTATAAATATATATAATAAAATAGTAAGGAATTTATTCTAATGTGCTCTACATGTATTTTTGAATAGTTTGAAATGTGAATGCAATATAATTATTTATTTATGGTAAAAAATTTTGCAGCACTGGACTAGTACATTTTTGTTTTATATTTAGATTTAAATATGTTATATTCCTAAATTTAAACTTTGATAAAAAATGTGTAAATCTTGAACAAAAAATGTAAAAAAATTGATAAATAATTATAAAAATTAAGTACATTCATTTCCAATAATTAAATTCATAAAACAATTTTTGACTATAATTTATTTTAGAGGATCAATGGAAGCGACAAAGCAAGCTCATATCTTAATTGTAGCGCTAATTAAAGATCCTGAGGTAGATATTTTGCAGATGTTACCAAAATCTAAAATGGCTTCCATTACAGCAACATCGTGGGATAAATCAATTTCTTCTGGGATTGTAAGATATTTTTATAAATTATAATTAATTATAAAAATTAAGATTTATTATATATAATTAAATATTTAACCAAAAATTCAACATTTGAATAGTTTATAAATAAAAATTGTATCATTAATTATATGATTTTAATGTTTAAAGTAATTTAAATTATACATTTTGTGAAGTACTCAGCTTTATTTTAAAAAAAACTTATAAATTTTCTTAACTTTTTTTTAAATTCATCTTTAATTTTACAGTTTTGTTTAAATCATTAATTAAAAATATATGTAATTTTTAGAATCGATTTTTTAAAATTTGAAATAAAACATCAATGTTATTATAAAGCTTTTTTTTATTACAATTACACTAAAGAAATTAATTAATTTTAACTTTAATTCAACCACTGTTTAAAAATTTAATTAATCTCTTAAATATTTTTTAATTTATATTTATGTTTGTATATATGCTTATGAATTATACAAGTTATACATTAATATAAAAGGAGCGGTCAATAGTTATTAAAATCCGTGTTCAAAGATTCAGAGTTTATTAACGAAATTAGTATGAAAATGTTGTAAATGTTATCTGTTTAAATAAATACGTAACAATTTGTGAAATAAAACACCCATATTATGACGATACATATTATATACATTAAGTATCTTATAGATAATTCAAAGTACGATACTTTGGACGAATAGGTAAGTGAAATGAAAGTATAAAAAGCATAATCATGTATTATTGAAAATCTATATTTTTCCACTTTGACGACTAAACGTCTACCCAAAAAGGGTTCTCTATTGAAAAATATCTAAAACTGTATATAGAGCTGTTATTTGTATAAAATTTGCAAATTTTGGCGGCAACTCTGACTTGACTACTTGTGTTTTAAATTACGTAAAAAAAATATATAATTATGTTTTTATCTACCGTATTAGAATATTTTTGGTTATATTTTTGGTTATAATAATTGTTAGTATAAAGGGTGTTATCAAATAAAAAAAAATTTCCAGCAATAGTGAGTATAAATATAAGAAAAATATAAATAGTAACAAAACTCACAATTTTTGTTTGTATAAATTTAAAAATCTTATAAATGTATTTTTGTTTTCAAGTGCCAAGTATGTTAATTTATCATCAATTTCGTTAGTTTTAATTTTTAGTTAAAAAAAATTTTAATTCATTTTTTGCAATTTAATAAGGTATGGTTTATCATTTATAAAAAATCGATAGTTTGTGGATTGACGATAGTTTACTATAGATTGTATTAAATAATTAATATTTATTTAGATTAAATAATTTTAAAATTCATGAATTTATAAACTTTTCCAGGCCTGTAAACTGAAAGTTGCACCAGCTAAACTTCCTCTTGGTATTGTTAGTAGTGGATCAAATTTACAAATTAACAAACCAAATTATATTTCAAATCTCTCGAGTACTACACATATATTACCTCTTCGATCATCTTCTAATGTTAAGCTTGTTGGAAATTCACTACCTAGAGCTACTGCACCTCGGCTTATTTCTAACACAGAGAAAAGGCTTATATCCCAAGCTATTACTTCATCAAATACAAAAACTACAATGTCTTATACAAGTGCTATTATGACTGCTGGTCGTTCAACAAAAATTGTAACAACAAACACTTCACAAACATTTGCTGCTAAACTTTCAGAAATGTATACCTCACCACAAATAAATAATACTCCTGCTGGTATTATGCAGTGCAACCAAACTTCGACGAATTTTATAAGCATATTAAAACAAACTTCATCTCCTACTATTGCTACTGTTTATTCTACAAATCCTACGACTCAAGTATCTCCTCAGCAATCTATTACAAATAATTCATCAAATATTTGTCCAATGGTATCAATGATTTCTACTTCTCTGGCAGCCTCGCCTAGTTATCCTGGAAAATTGATCTATCAAAATAATTCTAGTTTTACATCAAAAAGTTCTAATTTGGTAGCTAATACTACTTCGTCAATAGTAACTTCAACAAGTGGTATTAATACAACAAATTCAGTACCAATTTTATCTCAGCCAATAATTTTACAGCAGTTTCGCAGTTCCACTCCAATATCAACAGTAGTTTCAGATCAATATCAAAACTTATCGAATAACATACCATTAGAATACTCTCTTTTTAATGACACATTTAGTAAAGTTACACGACAGTCAATGTGGGGTAATAAAGAAAATGAAACTCAAAAAAATATTAATTTTGCAACAATAGCTGGAGCTAGAATTTCAGTAAATCCTTCAGCTGTATCTTCAAATAATTTTATACATACCAGTCCAGTAGAGGTTGACGCATCTAAGGCTCCAGGTTACCGCGGAACTTCAATGAGTTCTCCAACATCAAATAAGCCTTGTTCGGCAATAAACCTGTGTAATAACAAAGCAAGTACTGTTTCTTCAAATAATTCTAGCCCTATTCAACCTTTAAATATTCAATCTTCAATAAGTTACACTAGTGGACATTCAATTATTAAATCGCCTGTAAGTTTAATAGTAGCAAGACCTCTGTTAACTCAAAAAAATGTAGACATGAATGTAACTAGTATAGCACCTTTTACGGGACCAGTATTTCATGGAAATGTAGATACTTCACAAAATATAGTCAATAATCATAAAACGTGCAATATTTCATCAATATCGCAGGCTAATGTGGATGTAAATATGTTTAATGAAAATAATCCCGGTTATGAAAATCAAAATGTGAATTCAAATTTACTGAAAATTGTATCTCACGATCCACAGGCGAGTACACAATCTATTCTTCCAATCCATCAGCATATACAAAATTATCCTCAGACTGTAACCCCTTCAGCCACTGTTACTACAACAATAAGTATGTCCCGATTGAATCCTCGAGCACCAGACTTTTCAAGCTCGCTACATTTAAATAATAAACCACAAGTTACTATGTTTAGTACAGCTACACCAATACATTCAAATATTTATTCAACTATACCAGCACAGCCAACACCAGCAGGTATTCAAACGAGCAGTCTTGCACTACATAGTAGTTTTCCCTTTAATAAATATCAAGCATCATCTCAAAGGCAAACTAATCTTAATATTCCAACAAGTGGTCAAAATCGTTGGCCATTTGTACCTGCAGGAAACTATTCGCATCAAGATTCAATAATCGGACACGTAACTTTTTCTGATCATCTTACCGGTTTAGGTGCCCAAGCTGGAAGCATGGATATTATTAATCTCGAAAATGGTAGTTCAATATCTCCTGAAATATCACCTTCTTCAACGGGACAAGTTATTTCTCAAGAAGTACAAGTTGAGGATCGTAAAGTTCCACGTCCAATAGGTACAGAGAGAACATGGAAAAATTATTCAACAATTATAGGTCCCGGAGGTGATGCTGATAACATGAATTGGTTAATTAACAATGAAAAGCACGTTAATTCATGGTCTGGAATATCACCTAGTATTGACAGAAGCCAATTATATTGTTCAAATACAACATTTAATCGAATTTCTTCAACTGATACTGACTTACATCAAATAATGGAAACTTCGTATCAGGTAATATTTTTGAATAATTAAATTATTTCAATTATTTAAGAACTTATATTATAATAAAATTGATTTTATTACAATATTATTTTTATTTAACAAGAAAATACAAAGTAAAAAAGTATAAGGTGTGCATACAAGTCATGTTTTATTATTAAAAAAGAATGAAGATAGGTAACTTATTTTTAAAATATTTTAATAAAACTATATCCAATACTTAAATATATTTAAACAAATCCTATCAAATTTTTGATGGATTAAATTTTGAAAACAGGATTTACCAATTTAGGCTTATGATTTATATCTAGTTTATTAAAAAAAAATTTTTTAAACGAACGTTAGAATCCATTTGCCTTATACGGTTGTCCTACTTTCTTGTAGCGACTATTTTTTCGAGAAACTTCTTTTGATAAATAAAAATTGTGAACATTTATATCAAATTAGTCACTTATTATTTTAAAGAAAAATAATCTTGATTTTATAAAACGTTAAAAAATGCAAATACCTTTGCCGAACTCCTTCGTGTTAGCCTTAATTAATAATCAAGTATAACTTATCAAGTTGTTATTGTATTATAGTATAACTAAATAAATTTATAGTACTTTGATCATTAGTAAATGATTTTTTATCTATAAATGAAGTTTGATTTAGTATAAAAAGAGTGATTCTGCTTATCAATTTATTTACATAGAGTACTTATATAAGTATAAGTATTTGTATAAGAAAATTATGCGGTATTTGAAAAATCAGATCCAATTCGATTGGATATATGCATTTATATATAGCATACATGACCGATAAAAGATTGTTTGCTAAATACTATTTGGATTGTTAAATTATTTCTTTCCAACCAAAGATTTGTTATTATCTTAGCATTGAACTATTAAATAATGCCATTGTATTAATATTCAATGAAACTCTAAACTATCTTCCTTAGACTTCAAATTATTCTAGCTTCTTTCACCTACAGATTCATTATACAATTTTTATGTAATATGCATTTTGAACATTTATTTGGTATTTTTAAAGTAAATTTTATATAACTTTGTTTAATTTTTTGCTATTTCATGTATTACTTAACCATTTAGTGGCATTATTTTTATTTTAATATTATAAAAAGTAGTTTTTTAACACAATATTGTTTACAAATTTTCTTATACATTTTTATATAAGAGGAAGGAAAATAAATAATTAAAAATATTAAGTTTAAACATATAAATAAAAAAATGTGTTTCATTTTGTATAAATATTTAACTACAAAAATGCGATTTTCAAGGAAATTAATATTTTTGAATTGTACATACAATTCATTACAAATTAATTGTAAAAAAGACCAAATTAAATACATCCCATGTATGTTTTTTAATTAATTAATGTTTATTTATAATTATTTTGTATAAAAAATTTAATCTATATTTAATGTGAAATAATAAGTTACAAACTAATCAACCTCTAGCGAAAAGAAAATCTTCAAATGCAGTAAAAAGAATGTTATTGAAGATTCGATATACAATATGCTAATGAATATCAATTGGAATCTATTACTTTTTATTGGAAAATAATTATTGTTATATTATACTCGTTACTACTATTTCGTTTACACTCTTAATAATAGTTTTAATAGTTAATTAAGTATTAAAATTAAATGATAAAATATTGGCAGTTTCGTTACAACTATAATAATAAGATGGGAAATATACGGTAAAATGTTAATTTGTTTCAGCTCTGAGAAGCAAATATCGAAAAATCAATTATGTATATCGCATAACATTAAATTACATATTTTGAATTCTATATTACTTTATTTTATTTACAAACAATTCGAATGGATTTAGTAGTTATAGCTACAATAAAACAAGTCAATCAGAAATATACAAAAAATCGTAACGTCTTAACAATCGAAATAAATATAAACATATTTTTGGCAAAAATAAAACCCTTTAAAATTTACAACTGGTAAGAGTATATACTAAAGATATTTTAAGTGAAACTCATTAAAACGACTTATTTATATATTGTATGAATATATCATTACTTGTTTTATTAATTATTTGTTTATTACTTATTGCTTTTATTTCATGAATAAATAACTAATTTACATGAAAATAATTTTTTAACAGTATATAAATAATTAGGCCGTATTACATGCAAGAAATGGCAAAATTTTTATCAGATTACGCTATGTTATAAGAATTCTGAAAAATAAAAGAATTTAATATATCGATTATTTATAATGTGTATAATACATATATGATTCTAAAAATTTATAGTTTGTAGAACTGTAGTATATATTAATCAATATTAAACCAATGCGCAGGCTGCAAACAGAATACGTCTTTATAATTATATACAATTAATAGCGTAAAATAAAAAAAATAAAATAAAAATTATACTATTAATTTATATACGTAGTTAATTGAAGCATTAAAAAGAGGCGTTCATCCTTATTTAAAGTTATTTTGAGTTGCTCATATTTAAAGACTAAATTTATGTATAAATAAAACAACCTACTATGGATCCCAAATTCATGAAGGTCAATGAATTTTATCAATTAAAATTGTGGATGAAATGATTTTCAATATATTTTGTAAAATATACTCAAATTAGCTCGTCCACGTAATGCGAAATGAATATGAAGTAACTACTTAAATAAAATATCTAAATAATTAACAAAGAAAGGGATTAATAGCAAAGAAAAAGAATTACACTTAGTAAAATCTCAGTTAATTGGATAAACAATTTCCAATTATAATTTACTAATATAATTTACTGGTACATTTTTAATCAATTTAATATGTTTTTAACATGAGTAATGTAATATAGTATATTATTATTATTATGTGATAATATAATGTATTATATATATATATATATATATATATGTATATATTTAATTTCATTACCAATTATTGTGCGTATTTATTTTATATTATGACTTAAAATTTTAAGAATATTTTGATAAATATACATAAATTGAAGTATAAATACCAATACATGAAAAATTTAGTAGTATTTAACAGTTTACAAAGCAGTATATATAATCTATTTTTATTTTTTGTTATAGGGAAGCCGTTTTGGAAATTAAACAAATTGTTTATACATAATACATCTAGTAACGAATAATTCAATTTGTCAAAGCATACAACATAAATGCAAAGCATTTTAGAGTTAATTGTGCAAGATTTATGCAATTTTTTTCATTGAAATGATGGGCAAGTAATACCTTTATTCACACAAAGCTGTGTAGCGCAAAATTATCAAAATGCAACGGCACAAGTTAGCACTGAAAAATTGTTTTCGGTTAAATGAAAAATAATAACATCCGACTGATTCAACTTAACAACAAAGCATATAGGAGAAAGTAACTTCTTATACCAAAACTTTAAGATGTCACCTATATCTGATAAACGAAAATGTTATTTTTTGTTAACTAAGTTATTTTATTGTAATAAAACATAACCAACAAAAGACAATTTATATAGTTTGTTTTTTCACATAAATTTATTATATTCAATCCAAAATATTATATTAAAATTACACTACTGACAAAGTATAACTTGATTTATGAACTGTATAATTACAAATATGTTGTTTTATTTAATGTCTATTTTAAGGTAATAATTATATTAGAAACTACAAGTTTGACTAGTGGAATATATTTTATTAAATACGGTACAATATTTATATGTACATAATATAAGGATATATTAAATTATACGTTAATAATTAAGTAAAGATAATTTAACAATTTTATACTTTTATATAATATTTATATGACTTAAAATATAGTAAATTATCCATGATTTCTTGAATACAAAAATTAGGAAGTATTTTTATATATTTAATATTTTGTACAATTATTAATTCATTCATTTTATAAAATATACCTTTACGTCAATCCTTTAAAATCATAATACAAGAATAGTAATGTGTATTAATACAAATGTCTTTAAATAATTAAACGATTGCTGACGAATGTCGTCTCGTGATCTGTAAGTGACCTATTGATTTATGAAAATATATATTGTACTATTCTTACCAGAATAATAGTAATTTCTTCAATGGACTCTTCATTTTATATGATTATATATATATATATATATATATATATATATATATAATTATATATAATTAAAATTAATTGACATTTAAGATTGACAAAATTAACATATTCAATTCTATTGGATAATATTAATTTATTAACTCAATTTATGTCACCAAAAAAAAAAATTACATGGATCTATTTTATTGAGTTTTTTTGTTTGCTTCACATTTTGTTGTCAAATAAGAATTTGTTTTTAGTAGTGTTTCCATTGGTTGCAAAGAAATTAAATTTGAACAGATTTTTCTTCTGCACAATACAAATATGAATGGCGTAGTTTATTCTAAAAAATTATAAAAAAACAAGATATGGATAATATGATACTTTTTCTATTAAAATTTTAATAAATAGTTTCTTACTTTTAACGCGTTCATAAAAGGTTATGTTTAATTTTGCTCAATGTCCTGTAATAAAAGGTAAAATTAATAAATTTTAAAGAATTGTATTCTTAGTATCATATATAAATTGATAGCATTAAGAGATCATAATGGTTTATTAAATAATTTAATTAGAAAAAATGTAGAGTAGGTATGTACTCTAATGGGAGTAATTTCGTGGTATTGGTGTGTTTGTTATATTTAACTAATCTTTCGATTAATTTAAAAATTGTTTTAAATTCCGGAAAGGTTTATAAATTTAGTTAAATCACTGCATCTATGAAGTTAGATTCAATTTTTAAATATTTATTAGATTTAGTTAAAACCGATTAATACAATTATTTTAGAATAGTGATAGCATTGACAAATTTCATTTGCTATATCACTATTTTTCTTATATAACTATAATTATGTTTTGTAATGAAGAAATGAATAGCGAAATTTACAAAGAAATCAATTAATTGAAAAGGAAACTTGTAATTTATTAAGTAAATATAAATGGATCGATTAAATCATAGACGAACTTCGAAAGTATTTTTATCAATATATTCACTGTTTTAATACAACACGCAAAAAAAATGTTTTCAAAAGTATGAAATCTTTCATGAAATTTAACTTTTGTATATACCCGCAAATTAAAATATCACATAACATGTACATTTTATTAAATAGCTATAATTAATATTACATTTTTGCTACTCTATTTTTTAAATAACTTATAAATAGTTTTCTAGATTTTAATAAAATTTATAAATAAAAATTTTAGATTTTTATTTTATAACATAGTGTATATATCAACATATATTTTTTAACATAAAATAAATTGCCTTGAATCTATTTAATGTAAACCAGATACTATATGAAAATATGATACTTTTGATAGAAGAAGTAAAGAGATTTGTATTTTATTTTCATTTGTGTTCATTTCATTTTATTAACTTACATGGGGTCTAAACTGAAAATAACAGTTGCAGTTCTATTGGAAATAATCTTTATTAAACTAAAAACCATTATGATATATATGCGAGAAAATCTATATAAATAATTTACATAAAATGTTATTATTGACAAAATAAAAAATATAAAGCTTTTTAGTGTATCCATTGGAAAATTGAAAAGATCTTCAAACTATTAAAAAATTATAAACATAAATATATACCTTGATAATTTTTTAATAAAAATAATTCTGGCGAATATTGTTTGTGAAATAAAGGATTTATTATTTTTGGAATAATTTTAATAATTTTATTAATACTATAACCATATTTATTGTTATAACTTTTTTGTCAATATCAAATATTGTTTTGACTATAAATTTCTGTAATTTTTTTCCTTAACAATATTTCGTCTATTTATATTTTGATAGACATATATTTATATGGAATGATTAATTATTAAAGTAATTGTATAACTTCTTTAATTACTAGAACTTTTCCTGTTTTAATTCATTTCAATTTCAGTTTGTCGAATATTGATTATAATGTATTTATCAGAAGCCTATTCAAATGTATTATTTTTCATAGGTAATTCCAAATGTTCAACAATATTTAATAAGTTCAGATATTGAAGATATAACTAATTTTTTTTTGTTGAAGTAATAATTGTGATATAAAAAAACTAATGCTATCTAACAAGGTAGAATAGATAAAAAATTAAATCATTTAATTATACTATTGACCCTATTAATTTTTTTATATAGATTTCATTATTAAATATTTGTGTTTCATTTTTAATCAAGATTAGTAAAAAATGGATAAACTAAATTTATTAATAATTTTGCAATAATCATTTTCATTTAAGATTTCCTTTTTTGTTATCAACGTCAAGCAATTATATATTTCTAAAATATTAATTTCCACTAATAAACCTAATTTATTATTTATTATAACTAATTATTTACTGTTAAAAAACAACTTGTGAACCAAATTGTAAAATTACCTATTTATAAACAAAACATAAATGTAAGTTAGTACTATAGTAGTTCCTATTTTTTAAACTATTATGTTCTTATTTTTAAATCTTTTAAATACTTGTATGAAAAGGAATCTGCATCAAAATAAGATTGAATAAGTATATGGCTTGAAATTAATGATTTTTTTATTACTTAATAGGTGGATTAGGTTTTATAGAATCTGAATGATGTATTAAAAAACAACATTAAAAATTTCATTACTTGCATTTATTATGCTCGTTACTTATTCTATAGAAATTTATATGCATTTGTTATTATTGTAAAGATATATTTTATATAAATATATATGACTGAGATCGAAATGAATTGGAGAAAGATGATGATAGTGACTCTTAAAAAGTTCTATTGTAAGTGACGAATATTAACTTCATTGAAATAAATCTATTTTACAAACACACACACTACAATTAACTTTAATTGATGGATAAACATTGAGTATAAGTTATGCTACATCTCGCTAACAAATTTTAAGGTTAAAATTAAGCAAATGTTTAGTAGCAGTAATCTACTAAAATCTATGTTATTTTAGTAGTTACTTTTGAAATTTCTTCACATACAAAAACTTACTTTACGTAGCTTTTTAAATCAATATTTTAGTATACTAACTATTTTTCTCTGTGTAACTACATGAGCTTCTACAATTAACACAGAAATTATGTATTTTATTTTTAAGTTTCATCACTTTAATATAATAGTTTGATTTTTATATATGTAAGACATATACTTATATTATAATATATTGTTTTATACAATGATAAATAAAATTATATTATAAAAGTGAAATTAATAAGATACTTCGATAATCATTTTAATTTACTGTATTTTTACTACCTTATAAAATGTACTTCATTCATATAGAATCACGTATTAATATTTAACGATTTCTAATCTTAAAAGTTGGTAAGCTGTAATAATAGATATTACAGATCAGTTTACACAGAGGGTAATAAAAGATTTATAATATATAGTTTATATTATATAAATTATAAAAAATTATATTTATATTCATATATTTATTATATTTAAATTAAAATAAAAATTCTCAATAACTATTTAAGAATCGTTCCTACTTCTCTAATATAATATGGTTTAAGCAATAAACGTATAAAAAAATTATACATACATGAAACTAGTACTTATTTTCATTTTATTAAGATGAAAAACTGTAAATAAAAATATTTTCAGTTAAAAAATATTTTTTCATTAGTGTTTTTTTATAAATATTATGTAATGTATGGACTCTTATGTTATATATAAGACAATAAAATTTAGATTTTAGAAATGATTTTTTTGCCTTGATCATTTCCTAATAGTGTTAAAATTATTTCTGATATATATATATATATGTAAATTAATAAGAATGTAATATTATTACACATTGTTAAATATTTATTGAACACTTTAATCAATAGGATTTTGCACAACAATTAAAATAAACTCTTTATCTGGTGCTACCATTATTTCATGTTTTTTGCTTCGAATACGGAGAAAAGTTAAGTCATTTGTTGGATCTAAATCTCTTATAACAGATCGTGCTTTATCAGATAATTGACTAATTAATCCAGAGTATTGTACTGTAGTTGTATTATCCATAGTTGATTTAATTGGAATGCCTGTAAAATAAAACATTCAAATGTTTTATAATTTTATACAAGAATAAAAATAACTGATTATGATGCATGTTGACAATAAATTTATAATAATATAATTAAAGGGGGGAAAGATAAACAAAATGTAGTAGGAATCAATCATTCTATCCCCATACATGTACGCACGCATACACGCTCGCTCACAAACCTGAAAATTTCATATTTTGCTATTGTTATATTAATTTTTGTGATTAGTACCTGCATCTTGTGTACAAAGATAGGAATATTAAGTATTAAAAATAGAAAATTTACGTCTCTATTGATTAAAAAATAGACAATGTGTTTGAGGATATCACGAACTAATATACATTCATATTGATTAAGTGTAATAAAATGAAGAAAAGCACGAATTATCTTCTATAATATATTGGTCATAAGAGTAGTAATATTAATAAGCATAAAAACTAATTAATTTGAACAATAATCAATGAATTTGAAAGTTTTATTATTAATATATTATTAATAATTAATTTTAATATTTTTATTATTATAATTATTCTACTTATAAAAAATTTATGTCCAAAATGTGTTAAACTTTATCGATGTAGTAGTATAAAACAAACAAATAACAAATTACTAGAATTAAAACAATGACATCTATATAATGTTATATGAAAGTGAATAAATACGAGAAAAAAATTACTTGCTACATTAGAGTTGAATAGGTAGTTCTAGATTCTATTACACCATTTAATAAAAAATGATAATTTAAGCAACTCTAAAGATATTGGATTTTACTTAATAAACAGATGGAATGCAAATTCATACAAACTCATCTTCTTTGTTTACAGTATTCAGAGATTTTTAAGAGATTTGATAATTAAAACATTTTTTATATAAATACAAATTTAATTAATTTGAATTTTTATATGTGGATATAATTATTTGGTAGATAACGATAGAAAGAAGTCAAGTAAAAATGATTCTAATCTTTATAGAAATATGTATCCTATGAGCTGGAGCTAGGCTTTACAGATATTGCTAAAGCGCGATTTACAAATAAAAATATTGATTTTATTTGTTTTAAAAAATATCTATTGTTAAATAAATATTCATCTACTTTTCTATACGATCGAAATACAGCACTCGTAGTACACTTGAGAGATGCCAAAACCTTGAAGATAGTCATCAAGCAATTTTATTTAATTTTTATTCAATTAAAAAATTTATTCAAATTCAACAATCAATGTACCTTTTATTGAAATGCCGTATCGAAGGCATTCGCACGCCATACTTACCAATACCGTATAGAAGGTCCGTAGCTCATGTTCGAAAATTATCTGTAAAAATTGAGGTACACTATTGAAAAAACTAATCAAGTCTATTTATCTTATAAAATAATTACGCATTTATAATTGTAAGTAAATAAAACCAATATTTTATAAATATAATTGGTTTTAATCATAGGAATCATTTACCATATTTAAATTTCATGTTAATACAGTGATGCACAGGCCGAATGTATTCATTTTTTATTTTATTTTAAATCTTTTATAAGCTTTGTTTGCTAATTATGTTGCGTTGCGATCGAATATGTTGTCAGTTTTTTTATATAAGAATTATTTATACGTAGAGCTACATTGCCCATTCTAACTATAATATGAAATTTAAAAAATATCAAGTTTTTTAGCATGTTGATAAATCTAAACACAAATGCATAAATAAAATCCATAATGTGCTTTTGGTAGTAAAAGGTAGGATGGATACTAGAAACCTGATAGAGAAAAAGGTTTTTTGAAGCAAGTCTATCTATAGTACAAATATGTGTATATTTTATTTTTAAAAAGAATAGTTAGTATAATATATAATTTTTAAACATTAGAATACGTAGTTTTTTCATTGTAAATTTTTATATTATTCTACATAATACACCTATTTACATATACTGAAATACAAAAATAGTCTAACATGAAAATATGAAAATAATAAAAAATAAGAATATCTACATTATAATTCAGATTTTCATCCCTTACACTACTTTTGTTAGTTCATTGAAGAGTACTTTTTCTACTACTAGCTATAGTAACAACTGTAATAATTGTAGTGATAATAATAATCCAAACAAAGGAAAATAGTAATTGCCATAACATTCAATAATTAACATTCATTTGAAGCAGTATATTATTGAATATAATATAAATTTATATTTAAACAAATGTTTAATCTAAATTTATTCATCTTTATGTATCTATAGCTCTCGAATTTCAATTTTGCATGCCTTGTCATACGTTATTAAATTGGTGGCTACATTCAATCCTTAGTTTATGATATGCACTTTTTTTTATTCCATTAAATGGTTAGGTACCTGCTTTGATGCATGCCTTTTAAAGTGGATACATTTAATATTTTTTCTCTGCATGCAGTAAATAAATAAATATAAATATTATACAGTATACTATCTTACTTATGCAGTTTCTACTTCGAGAAACATCTTAAGTTTGCATAGAAAGAAGTTCCTAAGTCACATAAAATTCAACTGTCATTATTTCTCACTTTCAAAAATTTCTCTGATATTTAAGTATTATTACAATTCTTTTCAATATTTTATTTCTGATTCTACCTGTTTTTTATTAAGTTCCTCTTCATTCATATCTATTTAATCATATTTATTTATATCATTCTTAATTTTTTCTTTCAATCACTGACTTTATATAATCATACAAATTTTTTACACATATATAATTAAAATAATAATTAAAAAAGATCATTTTAATGAATAAATACATTTTATATTTGATAATATATTATATAATTCAAAGTGTAAAGTGTAAAGTTTAAAATGGCATATACAATTATAAAGATTTAAGTATAGATTAGTCATTAAAATAGTTGTTTTAACTTAAACTTTAGACAAATTATATTAAATAGTTTTAGTAAGTACCTTTCTAATAATAAAATAAATATTATATAACAGAAATAATATTTTGAAGAAGCTAAATAAATATTGAGTTTGACATTTTCATATTTATTATTTTTATGTATAAAGAGTGTTAAGTCTTCTATTTTTATGTAATAATTCATTCATTTATATTTTATATTAATATTATTTGGTATAAGCCAAAAATCTATAAATTTTCATGAATTTAAAAGTTTTAAAAAATATTTTTTAAATTCAATATGTTGAAATAGAATATAAATATTTTTAAGAATTTAATTTAATTTTTATAAATAATAAAAAATAAATGAATTGATTAACAAAATTTATATGTAAATTTATAATACAAATTAAAAATTTGTCTTAAACATATTTATATACTGAATATAAATATAAATTTTTAATTATAAATTATATTTCGATAATAATTTTTATTCATAATTATGTGTGCTGTTAAACACAAAATATACCTGGTATGAGCATTGTTGCAAAACAAATTTAAATAACTGTTACTCAATAAAAAAAATTTTTTATACAGATTTATTTTTCAATTAAATTTAATTTAAGCCTAATTATTTATAAAAGATATATTAATACAAAAGTAATTATGAAATAGTTTATAATGGTCATGAAATACTAATTATTTTTATTATTTGTAGTATTTCAAATAAAAAATTATATAATTTTTAAAGAAAAACATTTCAGATGGTAGTTTATAAGTAATGCTTTTTATACAATTGTTTTAAATGGGTATGTAAGATTTTATATTGTATATAATTGATGTAGTCATTTTTTCATTATTAAATCGATAACTGTATAACTATTTAATATACACTGATTGAAAATATTGATTATAATCAATTATGAACATTGAATACAATTTTTTTACATACCTTCTGTATTAACAATTATGGTTCCTACAACACCTTTATGTGATTGAATTCGTTTCATAGTTTCTTCAACTTCTTGAGACTAAATATTTTATTTATTAATATATAATAAAATAAAATATAATTATCTGAATATATAAAATAAAAATAATTTACCATTATAAAAGTCAATAAATAGATTAAATCTAGTTAAAGAGAATTGGGTAATTAAAACAATATTTATTTAAAAGTATATTCTACTTATATTAGCTACTTAATTAAATTGTTTTGCAATCATTACGTAAGAGCTATTACACTAAAAAATTTGAAGGATATA
The DNA here is from genome assembly GCF_000503995.2 of Ceratosolen solmsi marchali. NCBI lineage: Eukaryota > Metazoa > Arthropoda > Insecta > Hymenoptera > Agaonidae > Ceratosolen > Ceratosolen solmsi. Next base: position 2,208,807 of record NW_011948420.1, read on the forward strand.
AGACTGTCAAATTACACATCTATACGCTGTAGCTTGCATATCTATAACAACGTGTGTATATATATATATATATGCATACGGATCGTTTAATCCATTTATATAAAATGAAAGATTGCTTATAAAATATTAATATAAGTTAATTTAAAAAAATTCATTTAATTACTTAAAATAAAATTTTACGACAGGTTTAAACAAAATAAAAATAAATTGTATACTATTTTTCTTTATGTGGTTAAATTAATAAATGCATGTTCGCACACAATTGTTCTTGAAAAACGTGTTTTAAGATATCAAACAAACAACTTTTTATTAAGATATTAAATAAACTACTTCATAAATAAAATTAATCATTTTAAAAACTTATACCAATTGTATGTATAGAACATATAAGAATTAGAATAAAATATTAAAAAATATATAATTAGACCGATACAATGACAATTTAAAACAAAATTAATGAATGTAAATAATTTATATTGTATTATATATATTATTTAGAAAAATTAAATACGTTTTATTTCCACACGCAGGCATACGTGCGCGCACATTCATTCGCGCAACGACAAATTCAAAATAAAATATATATTTGAAAGAAAATATTTTGTGAGTATAACAATTACTTTATATTTAAATACGACGAATTTTATTATCTGTAAAATAAATAATTTTAATTATAAATACTTTTTTAAAAAAGTGATAGTAATGATTGAAAGTAATTATATCACAGTTCTTATATTTCTCTCTTTATTTTCAGTTCTATTTATAGGCAAAGCAGTACTAATTATTTTCTTAGCAAGCCATACAACGCTTTATTGATTTCCATCTTATACTTATTTTTTATATGATGTTACTTTTTATATCTTAGTTTTAATATTTAATACAAAATATAAAAATATTGAATATAATATTTATACTTTGTAAAAATAAATGTAATAAATTTTAATTTTTATTGTTTAGTTATATTTTAAAAATTTTATTTCACAATAAGCAATATATTTAGTTTGATTTTACATAACAATAAATTATTTAAAGTAGGAGTTCAGTTTTATTTTTGTAAAAGTTTACAGGAATTATTTTAGTCTAATATTCAATATATAATTTTTAGTGACCATGAATTGATTAATTTGGATTGAAATATTTCCACCTAAAAACATATATCACCATATTAATAAACGTAGAGTACAAACCTACAATATAATAGAAATGAGTAGATATGTTAGACCATATGTTATTAGATAGATAAGTTTACATAGAATCTATTAAAATAGGTTTAATTACTACAGAATACTATAGAATTAATTACCACAGAATACAAATGATATAAATGAATTTATATATTTAAATAATTTTAAGGCTTGAAATCCAGTAAAATACCTGTGCGCGTATATTCTTACTATGTATTTAAAATAATGTATTGAAAACTAAGTAGATCGGCAATAACAGCTTTAGTGAACTAAATAATTAAAAGATTTAGCAATATAAGTAATTTAAGAAATTATCAGATTATAACTAATAGAAAATTTAAGATAAAATATTAAAAGAAAAATAAAAGCACATGTTTAAATTTTTATATGAGAATATATAATGAAATATAAGTTTAATATTTCAATTCTACACTCATTAAAAAAAGAAAAAAACTAACAAAATTTATAAATTTTATTTGTCTAATGAAAATAACAATGAGCATATATTTAAGATTTTGGAAAAGATAATGTAAAGTATTTAAATAACAGAAATGTAAAATTTAAAAAATTAAATTAAATTCAAAGGCAGGAAAGTGTATATGTAAATATATTTATGCTTAGTGACAATATTAATAAAATTATAAATATATCATTTATTTGATACTTATATAATTTAGGTATCATGTTTTTCATTATAGTAAATACGGTATTAAAGAATAGAAAACATCTATGAAAATTATTTTCGTCTATTATGAGAATCAAAATTTTATTGTCTCAAATTACTTGTTTCTGTAGGATATATATATTATGAAAAAGCCTAATTAAAACTCATACAATATAAAATATATATAAGTATTTTTGACTCAAAATTAAATTCTACTAAAAAATTTGGCTATTCAATAAATGTATAATTATTTTAGTTTTTGAAATAAGAATGTGTTCACGAATAAAAAATATATTTTATTTTATTAAATATTATAAAAATGATAATTAAACCTGTTTTACTAATTGAATTTATGATTTTGAATTTGTTCAGTGTATTATTATTATAACATCTGCTTAAGATATAAATATAGATTAAGTTTTTATAAGTAATTATAAGATTTTATTATTTTGTATTTTATTTTGATTTTCACTCGATTTTGAAAATAATTGAAATTTCTACACACATTTTGTGTTTATAAATAATTAGGGCTTAGTACTTTTTTCATTATAGTTTATTTCATACTTTAAATTATTTAATTATTTTTAATTTTCTTTGTTTTTGTATCCTGAGTTGGAACATTTTTAAAAAAGTTTTTGAAAATTTTAAATATTAATTTAGAAGCAACAAGTATATACTTTAAAGCGAATTTAAAACGATATGTTTAAATAATCAAAGACTTTTTGGTTAGTGAATATTTTATGACGATTTATCAGCAAATAGAAGTCCCATTTATTTCAATTTACACTTTTACAGTTGATCTATTTATAAAAATTTATAAAAATCATGAAATTATTAAAAATTGTTATTATTATATACTTGCAAACGAATTGCTGAAGTTCACTATATCTTTGTTTTAGTAAATTGTGGTCAATAATAAATACTTAAAACTAATATTTTAATCAAGATGATTTGAACAACAAAATCTTCATATAAGTAGTGGTGCATAATTTCAAAGGGAAAATGAAAAAATTTTAAATAAATTATTTCAAATACGTTATTCCAATGTTCAGATATCCTATATAGACTAAAAATCTGCTTTGTTAATTCGCTATATAAAAATTAGTTATAAAATTAACTTGCTTTAGAATAATCTTATTAAAATACGTTAATTGTACTAAAATGATAAATATTTTAATCACAGTGTGGTTAATAAAAATTGCTTCAAATTCATATGCTCTATAAATTTTATAATCTATGATAATTAATAATCTATAAAATGTAAAGAGTATTTATAATTTGGTAATTAATCAATAAAGGTCATCAACGAAAATGGATGTGCTGATACTATGAATTGAACTAGGGAAAAAGAAAGAACAATTTTAATTAAATTAAATAAAAATCATAAGAATCAATAGAGTCAAAACGAAATTGTTTTTATTTTAATCTTAATTTTAATTCTACAGTCTCAACATCACATTATGTAATTGTAGAAATTAGTTAAGCAGACTCAAATTTCTTGATATAGTAATGACTAAATTCCGTAATAGAAGAATAATCGGATTAAATGCCAATATATTAATTATAGATAAACTGGTAAGTGGCTATAGGTATACTGGTTTTGCTGTCTCCCAATTATTTATTAAAATAATAAGAGATAAGAGACTATTGAATAATAAATATTTGGAACACCAAGATTTTGTTAACCGGTTGAAGTTTTGTCAATCTTGAATCTATAATATTATATTAAGTTTATATTAGTAACAAAATAAGTTTCTATACATAGGTACATGTAATATTTATAGTAGTACTATAAGAAGCAGCAAAAATTAATATATTTGAGGTCTAATGATTGAATTAATCTGTTTATTCAAGTGTAGTAGTGATATTTTCATTCATCAATACTAATTACACATAAATAATTTATTTAATTCTAGCTTCATTTAATAAAATCATCTTTAAATTCATGAAAATTCAATATTTAAAAATATTTAAAAATAATATCGTTTATCAAAAAATTTTTTTATTTAAATAGATTTTTTTAATGATGTTTTCATGAAATATTCATCTTTAGTTTATTTTATTATTATTTTAGAATGATAATACATAAAATAAAATTCATTAATAAATAATTGCAATGTATTTCTATTTTTTTTAATTAAACCACATATAATAATATTTGTTGCCAAATAATCGAATACATTAATTAATATATGTCAAACTTTCTAAATATTTCACATTGACGCAAGTTAAAAAAAATCATATTACCTTTCCATATTTCACAAATTGTTTAAATACATAAATATCTAATTGGGGCTAGAACTTTCGCCATTCTCATATATTTTCAATACATGTAGATAAATGTTTTTTAAGTAGTGAATTGTTTAAAATATAAAAATATCTGAAAAATTATTATATGTATGGAAATACCGTATGTCATACATTTTTGTATCATACTTTAGAATACTTTAAAGTATTTTGGTATTGAAAATGTAATTTTAACATTTTATTTTATTTTGTAAAAATTGTTTTTTACAAAACACATAGTTTGCTTTATCGAATGATTATTTCTATTTTTTATTACTTTTATATAGATGATATTTTGGTAATTATATTAATGATAAACACAATATATTTACTATCAAAACATTAATGATAAAATAGATATAGTTTATATATAATTTTAATAACATCTTTTTTACTTTTATAATTTAAAATTTTTTACATTTTCATCTTATTTATTTTTCCTACAAATCGATTAATTTTATTTAATACTACTTAATTAAAAATAAGTATTTATATATATATTCAAATCAATATATTCATATCATATAAATCATACATATTTAATGAATAAAAATTTTAATATTAAAACTCCAGCATTATATTTACATATATTTGTAATATGAATTTTTCTGTATTTATGTGTCGATTTCTTATGTGTAAAGTTTATGTATCATAATGTATATCATATATGTATGTTATATTATATATTATTTTATTTAATTATATAATATATATTATAATTTTATTATTAATGATGTTGAATGATATAAGTTGAATTGGAGATATTAATACAATAATTAAGAAAGATTAAAAAAAAATTATATTACCGAATATTATAAAAAATCATTTAACTTTTAATAATAAATATATATTATTTACATACATTCTAAATTTAATGTAAATGATAAATTTGTATAAAAATTTAGAATACTTTCATAATATTTATTGCTAGATTAAATAAATCTGTCTATATTTATAAAATGAAAACATTATAGTGGTACGTTTGAAATCATAATTGTGATCTTTTAAAAAGGAATTTATATAAATACCAAAAATTTAAAGAAGAATCTTTAGTAAATCTTGTTTGTAAAGTTATGAGTATTGAAACATAAAAATACGAACCACTGGACTATATCGTTAATTTCAAACTTTAATCATATATAATTTGTATGCATCTTATAACAGATCATAACAATATTATAAAATAATATTATTGAATATTCAGTATAATAAATTTATTTTAAATTTAATTAGTTTATACGTCGCTTTAATAGATTGAATTGTAATTAAATATATATAACTTTAAGATTTAATTTTAATTTAATTAGTAATATAAAATAGAAACATAATTTTATTTTCAATCTTAGCAAATTAAATTAATTAATTTATTACTGTATATTAACGAAATTGTATAATTTTATAGATTTATTAATTTTCCAAATTTATTATTAAATGTTTTTTTATTTTTTATTTAGAAAATACGACTTAAGAATCGTGATATTCAAAAGGATAATTAAATATATATTATATAATTAATGTTTTTAATTAACAAATATAAAATCGACAACGATAGAATATATTATATTTTCATGTTTTGTATGACTTTGCATTGAGGATGTTTGTCTCTTATCTGATGCATGCTGAGATATTAATATTTTCAATTTGTATTAAATATTATAACCTTTTGATTACTATTGCTGCTTTTTGACCGAGCATATTAAATTTTATGAGAACAATTTTTAAAATAAATTTTAAAGACATTAGAAAAATTATATTAAAAATTACCATTAAAATTTTTTATTAGAAAAATTTGAAAAAATTAAATTTCATAAAATGTATTATATACCTAATTTATTTTAAAAATTCGTTTAATAGGTTAAGTGTGATAGTTTATTCAATTAGGTTAAATTATAAATTGAAGTATTGTAATAGAAATAATACGTAACAGATAAATATGTAATTTAAATGTGTAATAGAATTAAAGAAAACTTTAGATTAATTATGTATAATACATATAGGAACTCATACAGATTAATATAACATTTTTTAAAATATATTCTATGTTAAGATATAATATATATTCATAACATGTCTATCATCACAGCATGCAAATTATTAAATCATTTAAATGAAACAGGAAATGAAGAATTTTATGTTGGTACTCAGTGGAGTGATTTACAAATTAAAATAATAATTGTAAGAGCTGATAATGCAGTTTTAGTGGGTGAGGTAAGATTTTCATTTAATGTTTATAAAATAATAATAAAAATTTCAAATATATTTGGATTTGCCTCATTTTTTAAAAACTAATTTTTTTATTTTTATATTAAAATACCTAATTTTGTATAATTAAAATTAAAATAAACTATAATAGTTTTTGCATTTTAGATTTTTTTATTAGAATTTAATAAATATGCAAGAGCATTCGAGAAGACATTGGAAGAATATTTAAAAGATACCGAAGATATTTTATCTGGAAAAAATGATGAAGTTCAATATTTTTTAGAAGATCAAAAATTTTATTGGAAAAAGAAAAGGTGGTATCTTGGACAAATAAATATTAAATTAGTTAATGAATTTGAATGTATGAAAGATTTTACTGTGCTTTTAATAGACCAGTACTCAAAATTAAAGAATTGTATAATTCAATTGCATAAAAATAATGAATATTTAAAAAACAATAATTCAAAATTAACAAGTAAATTGAATAAAATGATTCTTTTAAAAAATGAATTTGAAAAGAAATTGTATAAAAAATTTATCCTATTAATTAATACAAAAAAAGCGAAAATTGGAGAATTAAAAAGTAAATTAGATCAATTGAAAAAAAAAAACTGCATTTATGATGTAAAAACTGATGAAAGTGATAATGAATCCAATGCATTAAGTGATTTTACTAGTCATTCGAAGTTAATAGAAAAATCAATAAAAAAAAGATTACTTAATGAAGATTTTAAAAAACTTAATGAAAAACGGCAAAAATTTAAGAATACTTTGAATAATATAGATATTGATAATGAAAATATAATCCAGTCTATAAATGTAGATATTAAATCAATAATATCGAAGAGGAGTATGCAGTTAACGCCTAATCTTGGAGAAGACGAAGAAACACCAGATTTACTATTTGACGAAAGTGAATGTGAAGTGGAATTAAAATTTGAAGAAGAAAATCTTGAAGATGTGCGTAAACATGAAATCAGTATAATACAGGAAGATTCGGAAGAGGAAATGTTCTAAATGATCAAATATCCATTAGAGTCTATAATTAATGTAATATAATGATCTATTTTAAAGTAATGAAATATATAGCAAAGTTTAAAATTTTATTTAGTAACGAAATACTTATATTCATTTATAAATTAAGTTTTTGAACACGTATTTAGATACACAAAAGTTAGAGAATTAAAATATATGTATAAATAGTTTTTTAATAAAATAATATTTTTTAGTTTTAAATACATTTTAATTGAAGTCTATTTGAATAACTTTTTTAAATATAATAAATAAAAATGGAATTTATGAACTATAACTTTTGCAGAAGTATCTATTTCGTAAAAGTAAATGGTTTTCAATTTGTTGCAAAAGTTTGCAGTTCTCCAAATATTAATCTTTAGAACTACAATAAATATGAATCCTTATTACATTAATAGTAATGTAATTTTTCTTAAAACCTAATTAAAATGTACTACATTTTTATTATGGTCATTATTTATATAATTTTAAATGTTATAATAAACTGAATCAAGATACTTTGAATAATTAACTTTGTTATAAACAAAATAATTTTTTAATTTCTAGTTTTTGTGGATGCAATAATATATAATCAATTATTGATTGAAATTATAATATTTTACTGATAATCCAATTATTTGAAAAATAATTTGAATTATTTTTACAAATCTTTTTAAAAAAAGTTTATTCTCTTAAATATATAATACATATAAAGAATATGAATAAATAAAAATATAATTTATATAAGTCACGGTTAATGTGAATTTCTAAAATGTTGATCGTTTTATTTCAAAATGGTTTAGATAACAATTAATGATTTAGATAGGATCAACTGTAATGTATTTATTAAATTGTCAAGTTATTATAGTTGATATGACTTATATACCCTAACGCAAAGGTTATCACGCACAAATAGTTCACGGTTTGATCTTGTCGATAAAAAAGTATATCTATTCTAAGTGATTATACTCTAACAAATTTATAGATTTATACATATTTATTAAAAGATATTTTACAATATTAATTTTAATTTCATTAAAAATTAAAATTACAAATAAATGTGAAATTAAGTTAAAAATTTAAGAAATCCAATTATTGAATTCAGCGGGAAATTTAAAAGGTAAAGTATAGGAATCAACCAATTGTATTTTAATGATCTTTTAATACAAATACATTTTATTAAGTATAAACATTCGGCATGTTTATTAAAATGAAATAATGCATTTAAAGAACAATATAGAAACATTTTAGATTTTCTTTGAAATAGTTTTAATGAAAATTTCGTCATTTGCATTCATTCTTACATTAACTCCAGAAATATTATTTGATGGCTCGTTATACAAGCATTTAGAAGAAATCGTAACGTTGCTTTGTTAAGTTTTGTCAGTCTCGATAGGGCCATTTTGAATAAATCAAATAACTCGTTGTCACCATCTATTTCATTATATGTCTAGTGAAGTGGATTGAAATGATCACTCTTGTTTGATATTTATACAGATAAGTGATGATTTCCTTTTAATTGTACGAAGAACGTTTCATGACAATTTTCTACAATGTCATACTGGATTCTTGATATTCGACAGTTGAAAAGTTGGGCTGTCGTTACACTATGGTACTGCTACTTTCTGCTGGACTCATAACACGAAGGGCAGTACCAATTTGATTAATTCCAAACTGTTTTAAATAAAAATAAATTTGTTAAATTAAATACACACTCAAATATTATACAATGATAAAATTACTAATATTTGAACAAATTATGTTATTATTTTTTAAATTAAATTTAATATTAATATATACTTTAATTGAAATTTTGAATTTATAACTTTTTTAATTTTTAGAAAAACAATAACTATATAAAATTATATTACAAAGTTATATATATATTTTTTTTACAAATTTTGTATTTTGTTCTTCGTTAAATATGGTAAATATATTTGATACAGTTTATTTTATAAGTCATCAATATCAAATCAAGCAACAATGTTATTAAAAAAACATGTTTTAATTAAAAAATCATGTGTTCAAGATACCATTTAAAATTCACTGTTTAAAAATTCATAAAATGTTTTGTATCTCTTAAATGAATTTAATATTTATATAGTAATCAATAAAAGAACATTAAAAATGTCCATTATTAATATTAATAATGAACAACAATTTATAGTTTTTCAATAAAATTCAAAAAAATTGTTATTAAATCATCATATTGTTTATATATATTTTCAATTACTTTTAAGTTTAATATTTTTTTTATATTTTTCATGCAAAAATTAATTAAATGCTTATATTGTATATTGTACATACTATTTACATAATATTATTTCGTAATAATTTATTAATATAGCTACTGATCATCAGCTGCTGATATTCTTAGAAATAAAAAAGAGATATACGTACCATTATGAAATCAGACAGGTTTTCATCCAAAGAATCTTGTATTAGCCAAAGCAACTTCTATTTTTGATACAAATATGAGTGCCTCACTTAATTACATTTAAGCGCAAGCAAATTAACTTTATAATAATACCAATTATATAATTTTATAAAAATAAAATTATTTAGAAAAGTATATGTTTGTTTAAAGATACACGATCACAACATATATTAAAAAAAAATTTTTAATTCATACATACAAACAAAATGAAGATTGGAACAATTCTAAAGTTTTATACAGATTTATTATTAAATGAATTAATTATAAAAAACTAATAATACTACAAATATAAAGCAGAAGTAATAAACTTATGAAACGTACTTTATAAAGAACTCGAGCAGGAAGCAAGCAAAGTTTTTTTATCCACAGTATTACTTTATTTTACAACAAAGACAAGTAATCGCTATTAACAAAAGATTAATAATCTTATAATTATTTAAAAATTGTTGATTAATTATATGATTTATTAATTTTCTGTAATCGGTTAAACTAAAGTATTAACAGCGTATAGAGAAAAAAGGCATTAAGGGGCCTGCCCTATTACAAAACTTTATAGTATTCATTAACTTTAAATAAATAAAGGTATAATGTGTTCATATTTTACATTAACATTTTTAAAATATTTATTTTTTAGCGTACAATAATTTCGTTTAGTAAATTACATTTATACATAAAACTTTATTATTTGTTTATCCCTTCTATAATTAAATGCAAAAATAATTTAATAAAAATTCTAAATTAATTTTAAATACACATTAAAAATATGTATTTCTATGAAAATTTGAACTTATTTTAGTAATGTTTAAAAATAATTAAAATATATATCATGAAATATAAAATGAATTTAATTATATATATATATATATATATATAATGTAAAAAACTGCCTACTATTATTTGATATTCATTTCTAAGTTTTTTTGAATGGCACATTTAATTTTTACAATTTTCTTTTATTATAAAAGTAAAAATAATGTTTCAACTCAAAGCTAATAAAACTTGTACAGGATTACTTCAGCAGCAAAATAAAATACAAAGAATAGTAAATGGAATTGTCGTTTTAAATGATGCAAGACTTTATACAATATTTAATAAAAAGTACAGACGTTTTCTACTAGTAATTATGTACAAATTTTACTTATAGATACTAAACATAGCAATTTATTTTATTTTCAAATAAATTTGTTTTATTTATTCATGCCATATTTTCATTTAAATGATTATTTGATAAATTTGTTCAATACTACAAATAATTGGTCTAAGCATTTTGTAGATTTTAATTTTTTAAAATTAAACGATATAGTAAATATTAAAAAGAATAAAAATTAATATACAATGTATACACCATATTTTTTTCTTATATTCAGTAATTCAATTCCATTGATTCAAATTATTAATATAAATATTTTTCTTTTTTATTATTAATATAAATAATTGTTTAAAAAGAAAAACATATCTTATTAAATATTTTAAATCAATAATATACAAATTAAATTCAATTGATTACAATACTAAAGATATTTTTAAATAATTTTAAGCAAGTATGAAAGTATTTTACATTATCTAATTAAATATCCTCTTTGGTAAAGCACTATCATATCAATGTTAACATTGCACAGGAAAGAATTTGCGAATGTTTGGAATTTATTCATAATAGATTTTCTATTTCCAAAAGGAATTATGCATGTGTAGACAGTTTAATATTAGTAGTTCAAATCTCACTGGAATGAAAATTACACGATAGTTTGGTATTGACTATTAAAAGAAGTAGTGTTACTAGTGATAATATCATTTGATCGATTATATGGTTATTAATATGAAGTTTATGACATTCCTAGTAATACATTTAGTTTTTGAAGGTAATTTATGTAAATACACAGTTGATTATGGAATTAATTTCTCAATGATTTTGAATATGGAAATTAATTATTTTATTATTTGACCGAAGTACTGACATTCATTTAAATGCTATGTTATGGACGAAATATAATTATTTATGTAACATTAGCTATTATATATATACTTAATTGACGGCCTTTTTAAAAAATCAATAATTACATTTAAGTTAGATTAAGGGTACCGTGCATAGTTATTCTTAAGAAGTTTAACCAAGTTGAAAATAAGCTTACAGTAAAAATATTTTTAACATTTGCAAAGAAATATTAAATAAATTTCAAAAGCTGTGGAATAAATTAATTATTCATTCCTCCAAATTCCTTGAAAATCTACCAGTTTATTAATTAGATATATAAAATATTTGCATCTAAATATTATATTTTTTATATAAAATAAACATCAAATTTTCATGTGGCTAAATGATAAAATAAATATGATCTTGATTGATTTATTAGGTTTATAAAATCGTAATGAAGAAATATCTTTTAGTGACAGTATTGACTGAATAAAACGGCTATGCCTTCAGATTAATAAAAGTTAGATATTATATATAATATATATAATGTTAAACTATTTGTTTGTACAATGTACGTAATAATTATAACTATAGTTATTTATAATACATTCACGTACAGTATATACATTTGGAATAAAATTAATTTTAAAAACCTTTTTCTGTAAATATTATATATAAATAATGAATTTTAGTTTTTAAATAATAATTATTAAATAATAATAATAATAAAACACAATTGGAATTTGTAGATATTAAATAAGTTTAATGCTTATTTAATGGATATCATATATTATTCGATATTGATTAAAATATTATTTTTAACATTTTTATATTTAGAAATGAATATTTTCTACTATAAATTTTTAAATTATATTTATTATACTAAAATTATTATTTTTTTATTCGTTATATTTTTAATTCATTTCATTATATTAAAAGATTATTTGACTTAAATTAAATAATATTTTGTAAAGTAAAGCTCGTTCGAAAATTTTTGTCGAAATTTTGTTATAATTCAAAATTAATATATTAGAAACTATATTACGCGGCAGATAATATATTAACATTTTTTTGTTTTGAAATAAAAGTAATGTAAAATCTAAAATAATAAAATATATTAACAACGCAGTGTTAAGATTGAACGATAATTTATAATTTAATGTATAGATAATATATTAATATTTGCTAAACACTAGAATCGATGTAAATATATCAGTTGATTTACAATACTGTATTTTACGATAGATAAAACCAATATTTTTTATAATGTATTCAAATTGTATTGTTTTCTTTATTTAATTAATTGATTTATAACTTACTAAAAGGTATGTTATAATCTTTAGTACTATTATTTTTAAGGATACAAATATTAACATAATTTTTAACTATATTGAATTTAATAAAAATGAGTACAATATAACTATATTTAGTTAAAACGTTCTTATTTATGATGTTAGATCAGCTTTAAAGATAATAGGCAGTTTTTAATAACTCAATTATATACGTCAATACGCTAATTTATTATTGCTGAAATTAATGTGTTGAAGATTTTTTATTTTTAAACCTTAATACTTATTACTGTAATATAGAAGGGCAATACATGTAATGTAAATATTATTAGTTATTTTTATTAGTTTATAATTCTAGCACTATAGAAATCTAAGTAATACGAATACTTGAAAGTATTTAATAATATTTGTTATTTTAAATATTTAATATTTAAAACGTAAATTTTTTGGTAATCAATTCTTAAGAAAACTTTTAAAATGGGTTAATATTATTTGTAAATAAATTAATTAGATAAATGATGTAATACTGAGAATATGAATTTCTATGCACTAGAAAATGTTTAATTTGTTAGTTACTAACAATAGCTATTTAAGAAATATTTTATGTGAATGCAATTTATCAATGATGAAAAATCTATACATTGTGGAACTACTAAAAATCATTGCTGTGTAGCATCTTTAAGAAAATGAGGACTTTAAGTAAAAAAATTATGTTAATATTTTATCTTGATTCCAACAAACGTGGTATTTACATAAATAATTTCTATAAAATGAAAATAATAAAAAATACATGTATTAATCATTAGTTGCAATGTAGATTATCTAAAACATGTACAAATTACACATCATTATGTCGATTGATTAGATGATAGTATAGATACCACATTTGTTGATACAGTAACATTTATAAATAAATATTATATTTATCAATAATGTTATTATTGCAAAATTATTTGCAAAAATATGACGTGTTGAGTAGTGATTGCTATTCGATGAACAATATCTATTGTAGGAGAATAATAAAACTTAAGTTATTTGTAAATTTTTAAAACTTTCTAATTTTAAATTTATGAATTTTGAATTTACAAACCTAATCTTTAAATACATAAATAAATAAATATTTCTAATATTATATATATAGACAATATCAAATACTATTGATTACTATAAACTAAATAATCTAATCATAAAATCAATTTTTTGATTTACAGTTAATTTATATCTTACAATTTGAGCTTTAGTTGATATTTACGTATTTACGTATAAGCTCAATATTTTCTTATATAATAATGTAAAAATTTTTATAAATTTTGTTCTCTATGCAAAATAAGGTTACATTGATACTTAAGGTTGTTTTATATTCGACAAAAAGTCAGATAGGAAGAGTCGTAATAAAATCAGTTCTAATTTCAAACGCGTGTAGCATCAAATTTTCGTAACACTGTATTACTATTATGTCAAAAATGTTGCAAATTGTTTAATACATTGTAAACGAATTAAGTGAAAGGCTGCAGCTTAATATACAAACAGCTAGTTTAATATAATATTTGCCTATATTCGTTTATTTGGCTAATATATTATTAACAATCTGTGTAATAAGGATTAAGCCGAGTATAAACAATTATGAATAGTATCATTTTCAAATATAAATTCTTTAAATTTGTATACATACAGTTAATAGAAAGACCTTGTACATGGGCTATTGCAAGTACAACGTTTTATTGTGGATCTGCAATTTTTTTAAAATAATTGTATATTTAGGAATAGTAAAACAAAATTTACTATTGATCAAAATTAATAGAAAGTATAGACTTCAGACAGAATCATAAAGGTTGATTGTAACTACTTATAGAACTAATAATGGTTTTTATTGTTTAGTATTTTGTGGTATAACATAAAAGAAAAATGCTTATAGAAAATTTTAGACATTAAATAAAAATTTGCACCAGATAAAATTCTCTGTTATCTTTAAACACAGAAGCTAATAAAATATGCTAGTTTGAAATTTTGAAGATTAATTAAACAAGGCAGTTTGAGAAATGTGCAAAACATTTAAACACTGGTTTTTCCAAAGTTTTCAAGATTTGTATATAATGTTGTATTCAAGCAAATGAAGTCGAGTTTTATAAATGGTGAATAGCATCAATAAAGAATAAAAGCTGTACATTTTTCTTTAATAGTTTATTATTATATGGACTACCCTTTTGTAATTTTGTTATAGTGAGCCTCTAATTGTTCATCATGATAAATATTTATTCCGAGATGACTGTTTAACGAAATTTAACAATATTTACAATTATTTTTAATTCGTTTGATACTTATGAAAATTGTATCAGATGAGAGTATAAAATCTAAGTGCAGCAAAAATGAAAAGGATGATATTAACTACTCTTAAAAAACAATATTGGTTCAAAATTCAATTTTTTATTTTATCAGTATGTTGTGGTACGATCATTCCTTAAGGTCATAAATAAACTATGTTTCTTGTACTTATTGTTATTAAACAGTTATAGTAATAATGAAAAGTAAACGTTATATTAATAGTAAATGATTTTATAATAATAATAGTTAATCATATGAGTACTAATTATAATAATGAAAATAAAATATAAGATAAAGTATAAATATCAGAAAAATAGTGATAACAAGGAAAATATAGCATAAACAAATATAAAATATCTATTTCAAATTATTAAAAGCCGCTTTCTCTAATAGATACAATGAAGAAAAAAGTTCTACATTAGAAATTGGTAACAATAAAGGCTTACAATGCATCAGAGATCGTTGGGTCGTACTGATGTCACAGGGTAGGAGTGACTGTGATTATGTGGTCTGTGCAAAGTATTGCTTATGGTAAGTGGACCTACCATGTGACCTGGTCTTGCCCAAGTATATACGTATCCATCTTGACACGCCGTAACGAAACAATCTTCCCTAAATACTAATTCAGTCAGTCTCTCATGTGCTAATTTCTTGCACACTAATGGCTCGAGTACAGGGCACTCGTCAAACCTAGGGCACCAGGCAGTTCCTATTAATCTCATAGGATCATCCATCACAGAACTAACTTTTTTACTTGTACCTAAACTTGTACCGACACTATTAAAGTTACTTCCATTTGTACTACTTCCTGTTTTGTCTATACTATTATTTTGTAAGATAGTGCTATTTCCTGCTGCACCACTACTTCTTATGGTTAGGCTAAAGTTCCTCTTGTGATTATCACCTTTTCTCTCCCCAAAACCAAGTCCTCCTGCTAACCTTTGAGTCAGTGAGTTTACTGTTGATACAGCAACATTAGTACTTGTACTGTTGTTACTGTTGTCATTGTTACTACTAGTACTCTCTTTAAAATGAATGTTGTTAGAATTAATATGCTTACTGTTATTAGTATAATGCTTTGACATGGCACCATTACCACTACTAAAGGTCCCTGAAGAGGTAAATATACCAGAGCCTGTAGCAGAAATAGATGCTCTCTGCTTAGGGCATACTGATTGCCGAAGAACATCTTCTGTTATATCCCACAAACAAAGTTGTGTATCTTGGGAAACACTGCCTAATCTATAACACGTACCGCCAGATACTCTCAATTCAGAACTACATGAATTCCTATTTGAATGGATATTTTGTGACGTAGTTGATAATCTTTTGGCTTTTTCATGAATATGATTATGGTTATTGTGTGTTACAGACATTTCATCATCAGAGCCACTAAAATCAGGATCGTGTTCTCCATAGGATGTTGTGTAAGGATCAAAAGCCACAACACTAACCCAACTATGATGTCCCTGACCTCTAGCAACAACTCGCTTTTCATGAAAACTCCAAATTGTAACAAGATCATCCTCACCGCCAACAACAACGTACCTACCATCTGGTGACCAACATACACAAAGAAATCCACCAAAGTAACTTCTTGCTGAACCTGCTAGCTCCATAGTATCGTAATGAAAAACACGTAGAAATCCATCTTGAGATACAACTGCCAGATTAGTGCCATCCGGACTGAAAGCAAATTCATTTATACAACAGCCTTCAGCTCCGATAACCCATCGATATAATGGATTTCTAGTAGACTTGGTTTTACACGTATGAATGGCATAACCATCTCCAGATTTGAATGATTGATAATGCGGTGGAGTTGTCCCGCACATAAGTTCTTCATTATAAAGATATAGTTGACCTGAACTATGAGATACTAAAAATAAATTGCTTGAGCCAGGTACCCACTTTATACAGGTTACCTTTGTTTTATCTATTAGCCTCTAAAAAATAAAAAAAAGATATATTTTATTTATATAATTTTGTTCTTAATTTATTTTATTTATTTTTGCATATAAAGAACCCATTTTATAAATATACAAACAGAATATAAGAAATAATAAAAAATAGATACGCTTTATTTTATAAATAAATAAAAATAATTTGATAAAGTTGAAATTAATAAATTTAAAGAATATTTATATTTATAAATACTGAAATTCAAACAGTTAATTTTAGTTACATGATTAAATGTTAATTATATACAACATTTTATAACTGATTTATAAATATTTAAATATTTATAAAATAAAACATAAAATTTTAATTAAATGTGCAATACAGTAAAATTGTAATATTTTCTATGTAATATTCATATCATCATTAAAATTTATTTATTTTACAAAAAAAAATTAAACAAAATTTTTTAAAATAATATAAATTAAAATTTTTTTAAATATTAAATAATATTTAACAAATATTAAATAATATTTAAAAAAATATCAAAGATGATGTAATTCATTTTTTAATTTATAAAAATCTAATTACTATAAGATTTTGTTTAATTTTTTTTGTAAAATAAATAAATTTTAATTATCATATGAATATTACATAGAAAAAATTACATATAGTTATCAAATAAGTATTCAATCATAATTGATTTGTTAATGATTGGTATATGTATATAATATAGTTATAAAGTAAATTCCTTTCTAAGAAACTGTACCTCTTCATTATACAGTTTACTGAGTTCTTTTTTTATAGGATCTATTAGTTGGATTAACCCTGTTGAAAAACCAACTAATAATGGTGCACTTTCGACTGTTGTTGTTGTTTGATTAAAATTGTGACAAGTTGGATTAGTTCCCTTATACAATTTTTTATCTACTGGTTTATTTAAATCTACAGCCTAAAATTAACAACACAATTAATGTATTAAAATCAAAATTTAAATATATATAATTACAAGTAATATTATTTATAAATTATTTTTAAAACATTATTTAAATTTAAAATATTTAATGAATAAAGTATAAATAATAAATAATCAATTAATATGGGAATCTATTAATTATAGAAAATCTAACATAAATAAATTTCGTTTTACAATTTTGGAATTGGAAATAAAAATTAAAAATGCATAAATAAAAGGAGAAAAATACCTTTTTAACACCTCTGTAGACATAAACATACAATTCTTTCCCAAAATTAAAACACATTCGGTCGCCGAGTCCCTGTATACCAGTGGGATCAGTAGGATCGGGTAGCGTAACAAATGAGACCCTGACAGAGGCGCTTCCCTGGCTATTGGTATATCCTACCCGATTTGGCCTAGAATACTCCGACAGGGTCATGAGTTTATATGTCCCTTCTCGTGTAATAAATTGTGTTTTCAAATCATCTTTCCCTCCGCTATCAAGCTGTACAGCCATCTTTCTATAACTAACAGTACAATGGAGGAGTGCATCAGATACACTCCAGTCTCGGTAAAAGTACCTAAAAATTCATCAACAAAATATATTATATTACACACTGTTTATCTGTATTCATATTCAGAAATAGTTTACAACTAAATTAAATTTAATATTTTAGATTTGATTTTATAATCAAATTCAAATTTCAATATTTAAATTACGATATAATTTACTAAAGAAAATCAATTAATTTATTATTAATCATTCTTTATTTTGTATTTAAAATATGAAAAATTTTATAAAACTTACGTATAATAAAAATAATAACATATTTAGATAAATATTCACGAATCATAATTTATAATTATTTTATAAAAGTTATAATGCTTTAAAAAAATGAATTATATACTATCATTTTAATATACAATTTAATTCCTTTCATTAGTTACAAACTTTATTATTAATACAAAATTTTTTATTTATAACAATTACTTAATTTATACTAAGTCTTTTTATTATTAAGCTTTTACAATTTTATAATAATGATTGTCATAAAAATTATTCATATAACAGCGACAATAAATAAATTACAATATTTTTAATTTAAAAATAAAAAAATGTTAGCCTTATATATTTAATTTTAAATATATATATGATTAAATAAAAATTAAGAAAACTATTTATTAATTTACAACTAATGTTAATAGGTGTATAAATTCATTTTATTTTTTGCTTTAAAAATATAATTTTTAAAATCTGATATTTAAATATGAAATTGTTTTCTTTATAACTTAAAACAAAGTTGTAGCTGAAGCTTTATTATTAACATGTATTTACTTATATACTGAATAATAATTAACTTAAAACTTGTTAATTGCTTTAAATAGTTCTAATAAGCAATTCTAAAAGATTTTTTATGACTATTTTCTTAATTCAGAGTCTAATACTTATTTTAATATAACCTAATTTCTTCATAGTTAAAATTAAGTATCTAAAAAATGTTTATCTTTAATAAAAATAAAAGAGTATTATTTATTATAATGAAATTTTATTCTTCTAAAGCAGAAAAAAGTTACAAGAAAATCACCAACAACATTAATTTTGATTTAGTACTATTTTCGTCAATAAATCGATATTGTTACTGATACGTAATCAGTAAAATTGTTTACGTACAAAAAGGCAATACAACGTTTGAGAACTTAAAGTAATTTTTGTTAGCTCAGATATTCTTTTGCATATGGGAAGTAGATATATGGATGTTTTTATTCCAACCTTCTATCGTAGGAGAAAAAATAATAAAAATTGAAAACGTAACCGGAAAAGAATTAGGCAAACATTTCTTACACTCGTATATTAAAGATGTAAACAGGGCAATTGCAATCCGTATCGTAAGACCGATTGCTGTTTCAGTTTTTTTATAGAATAGCTATCGTCGTGGCCTTGTCTGGAAATTCGGCGTCGCAATCACAATCATGTCAAGCTGAACGATTAATTTCCAGGACGTTACAGTCGTTGTTGTCACTTACTTGGCGAGTAATGATACATTTGTAAAAAGCTACTTGATACAATTTTAACAGTTTACTGCCGGCGTCTTCTTTCTTCGGTGACCCTCTTGCTTTCCTTTGGTTGGCTGAGTTCAGAGCAACTTTAAAATATTTTTTAGCAGTACGACTTAATATGAGTAATGACAATTTTAATGTTAAGAGTGAAATGTTGTGGTAGAGGATTGAAGAATTGTTGCTTATGCAGCAGTCGTCGCCGATGATTTGGCTTTTGCAGCGATGTCGCGGGGCTGCTGCGCCGCGCACGCACCTATGCATGTATGATTGTCGCGGGTGCGGGTGATGGGTTTGTGTTTTATCGTGAGAGTGATTGCAATGACAGGGTTCACGATGTAGTGAACAATAGGTCGGCCAGCGAACTGATTGACCGATAGCCAATGCAGAGCTGGATGAAGGATAGGAAAGTGTAGAGAGAAGGAGCAATAAATTGGTGGCACACGTTGACGTTTTATCCACTGTACAGAACACGCATAGGAAACTCCAGTATTGTTTTACAAATTCGTTCACGATTGTTCCAACACGAATCGAATAATGCAAAGCTAACCGTGTACGGAGTGTATTGTCATTGCGGACGACGAGAATAAAAATAAACTATCGCCTTTTAACAGAGAAAATGTTATAGGCATTGATGTTCACAATTACATGCGCGTAAGAAGCAAAAAGCGCTTAAGTAACACTTGTATTGCTTCTGCTTTTTCTGCTCCTATCATTGTTTATCCCTCCTTTCTTTCGATCTCTCTCTCTCTCTCTCTCTCTCTCTCTCTCTCTCACTGTCTCATTACAATCTCTTACACTCCTTCAATTGAATTATTTGAAGATCGTCTTGTTATTTCTAGCCTTTTCGTTTTCTGTGTTATCTTTTTTTGTGTTATGTTGTTTTCTATCTTTTCGTATTTTTTGTTTTACATTACATCTATCTTTATTATTATATCTATTATTTTTACATGTTTATGCAGATAGCCAAATAGCCCTGTGTGATATACGTACATGTTTAATTTAGCGCTTACCATTGCCCAATACGCACACGTGCATTAGATTACGCGAATTCTGTGAATATGCGTATGCATACAATCTATGGGAGGTGGGAATGAAGATGGGGCCAACGTTTATATTCACTTATTAAAAAGTTATATGATTAGGTGCATTAAACACACTATATTATAGCGTAGTACGTTGTTTTGCATCGATGCGCACGCAACGGATCATCATATTAAAAAAGTATGAACTGATGTAAACGTATTTCCAAGGGCTTATATCATTGATTAAATAGCTTAGTATATATTTTTATATCAAGTTTTATTAATTGTAACTGGTGTAGAAGTTCCTTGAAAAGTGATCGATATATAAGTGGTTGTTTACTGTTTAATATTTATTTAAAGTAGTTATTTTTAATAAAACTTCAAGATTTTGTTTTTTCTATTTTTAATCTGAATCTTTTTTAATTTATTTCTTACCATACATTTAAACGTATAATACAAGATTTATGCATTATAATAATTATAGTACGTATATTTACAGATGAGTAATAATTAATATTATAATAACAATTTCTAATTGATCATATTCAAATCTATTATATTGTTTTATTTCATTTTTATTATTTTAGTTTTGTTTAAGATTCTATATATTCACTTTTACAAATATTTTTAAGTTTTATCAATTTATTTGAAAATTCTTGCAAAATGAAATATATTTTTGTAAAATTAATTGTAAATTAAAAAATAAATTATTTAGTTTTATTATTTTAAATTAATTTTTTTTAAATAAATTTTTAACAATATTACTATAAATCAATGATTTCAACTATCAAATATTTTAAAGAAGAAACATTGAATATTTTAAGAAAAAAATAGGATAACAAAGAGTAATCATAACTTGAAGCAATGGCATAAAATGAGCGTATTATGATTTACAATTTAATTTATAAATGTAATAAAATATTTAATCAGTGGTTTATTCACCTCGTATGTGTTAAATCTTTTTGCGCGTGAAGCACAAATGATTTGCGCATGCTTACATTGCTTCACTCTGCACATGTGCTTAGATTTTCGTATACATTACTTGCACTCCAATTTAACCTTACTGACTATATTCTTTATAAAAATTATACAAATAATAACAATTATTTATATTAATAATTAATAACTATTTATATATGATGATTTTTAATTAGATATGACGGGTAAAAAAAAATCTAAACAATTTCGGAAGAAATTGATAACAAAATCAAAACCAAAAAATAAATTTAACTATAGATCAGCAGTTTATATTAAAGAAAGAGAAATAAAGAATAAGGAAATAGAAAATCGCAGAAAAAGAATTGAAGAGTATAAAAGAAAACAAGAAGATTACGATGATAGTTCGGAAGAAGAAAATCCTTTGAATGATCTTTTAAAAACATTTAATGTTAAAAATGATATTCAGATAATTGATTCTGATTCTGAAAGTAAAACAGATGATGAAGAATTTATACAAGAAGATATAAATAAAAAAGAAATTGAAATAGGTGACGAATATGAGGATAGTATAAATAGCAATAATGAATCAGATACAGAAGTGAGCGATCAAGATAAATTTAAAGCAGCTGATAACAAGCCCTTGGATAGTGAAGAAATTTATATGCATATAGATGAAAAAAATGAAGAAGATGAAGAAACAGTTAAGGAATATGCTGGTAATGTAAATGATCCATTTACAATACATTTTCAAAATGATCTTGATAATGAACTTTATCAAGTTGTGAGTAGTTTACCAGTTTATGTAAAAATGGGAAATTTAAATTGGCCAAATTTAGGAAATATTATTTATCAGATACCTAAAGTAGATGAAATATTAAACGAGCCACTTAATAAAAAATCAAGAAATTCAATATTAGAGAATAAATCTTATGCAAAATATGGCAAAGTACCTAGTTTAATTAATAAAATAGATTGGAATAAATTATATATAAAATCTTTAATTCAAGGTAATATCAGTAAAGCTAATTATAATCATATTAAAGACAATTTACATAAAAATTCAAGCCCATTAACCAATTTTCAAAAGGAACTATTGTCAATTATAAATAATTATCAAGATTTATTATATTTTGGAAGAACTTTTAATAATGAATCACAGATAAGGTTTGTATATTGTTTACATATAATTAATCATGTTTTAAAAACTAGAACAAAAGTACTTCATCATAATGCAAAAATTAAAAAAGCAAAATTAATGAGTGTAAGTGATATACCTGAAGAATATAGGGATCAAGGATTAGTTAGGCCAAAAATTTTAATTCTGGTACCTTTTAGATATTCTTGTTTAAAAATAGTTGAATTGCTTATTTCAATTTTTATTGTTGAAGAAAAAGGAGAGTCTGTAATAAACAAAAATAGATTTATGAAAGATTTTGGAAGTAATGAAATTATAATGCCTAAAAAAAATCCAAAACCAGAGGATTATGAGCAAACATTTACAGGAAATATTGATGATACATTTAAAATTGGTATATCCATCACAAAAAAAGCTTTGAAATTATACTCAGATTTTTATTCCTCTGATATAATAATTGCATCAGTATTGGGAATGAGAATGACAATTGGAGCAGAAGGAGAGGAAGAAAGGGATTATGATTTTCTTGCATCTATCGAACTTTTAATTATTGATCAAATAGAGTTGTTTTTAATGCAAAACTGGGATCACCTCCTTCATATTTTTAATCATTTACATTTGCAGCCAAAAAAAGCTCATGATACAGATTTTTCACGAGTACGTAGTTGGTGTATTAATGGATGGAGTAAATATTATAGACAGACATTAATTTTTTCTGCAGTACAATTACCTGAAATTCATGGTATTTTTAATAAATTCTGCTATAATTATGCAGGAAAATTGAAAGTAATGAATCCTATATCAACAGGTTCTATTGTTCAAGTTGTTGTTCAAGTTCCACAAGTTTTTCAAAGATTTAATGTTAGTGATCATACAAAATTTATTGAAGCAAGATTTGAATTTTTTACTACAAAAGTCTTATCACAATTTAAAGATAGTATAATGAATCATACATTAATTTTCGTACCATCATATTTTGATTATGTGAAACTCCGAAATTATTTTAGAAAAGAAGAAATCAGTTTTGTACAAATTTGTGAGTATTCGCGACTTGCAAAAATTGCAAGAGCCAGAGATATGTTCTTTCATAGCGATGCTCATTTTCTTTTATATACAGAACGTTTCCATTTTTTTCGCAGAATAAGGATTAAAGGAATTAGACATATTATTTTTTATGCACCTCCTGTATTTTCTCATTTTTACAGTGAAATGTGTAATTTTATGCAAGAAGCTTATCAAAATCAGAAAGCTGGTTCATCTAGTAATATGACTGTAACAACAATTTATTGTAAATATGATGTGTTGCCACTTTCTGCCATAGTTGGCAGTGAAAGAGCAAATAAAATGATTAGTTCTAATAAAACAGTTCACATGATAATGACTGAAATTTAGAATTATAAAAATATTTAATTAATAAATTTATTTGTGAATTAACCCTTGTTTTTACTTATAAGTATAGTAGTATCACAATAATATAACTTTTTTTTGAACAGCTTAAATCTTGAAATAATATATAACTATAATTTTAATGAATAAACAATAATAAAAGTTTTTTATATAATTTTTATCGAAAATATATTTACTTGTTTTGAAGTATACTTTATCTTTTGAAATTTTATTTAGTAGTAATAGTTTAGAAGTAAGTTTTTTTAAATTATTGGTGATATTTAAATTGAAATAATATATACAGGATTTATAAATGAATTCTATGAATTAAAACAAATATTTTAATATTAGGTAAAATATAAATAGTATTTCTTAAAATACAGTATAACAGCATTGGGAAAGAGATGGATAATAACAAGTTGATAATTTTTAATCAATTAAATCACATAATTTGCCTTTAACTTAAAAAAAATTTTTATTACTATATAAACATTAATTTTATATTTTGTTTATAAAATATATTTTTATACTTTATTTTATAAAAAAAAATATTTCTATTATTAAATTTTTATATAATATATAATCATGAAAGTAATAAAAAGCTTTGTTGTTAAAAAACGAAAACGAAGACAATTATATAAACTATAGTTATTTTATTGATTCGAATGAAAAATAATTTGCTTTAGTGGGCAATGAAATGTATGAATACAAAAAATAAATAAAATAAATTAGAAAAAATATTTTATAATAAACAAATTCAGGTTATGTTTGAAAGAAAAAATGAATGTTCTATTGACATAATTACTAAAATAAAATATTCCATGATATATTTTACAATGTTTTACATATTTATTAAATGAAGTTCAATATTTTAGTATTAATTTAAATCTTAATTAATAAATTATATATGCTTTTTAATATATTTATGAAATGTGTTTAATTTTTTAATAATTAATATATTATCAACTTTATTAAAAATATAATGAAAATTAAATACGAAATTAATTTTATAAATAAAATTTACTGTTGGATACATACATGAATAACCAGATTTTATATTATATGTTAATTTAATTACTCTTAATTATTTTAAAATACAAGATTTTAAAAATTATACTTTAGTTCATAGCATTTTATTATTTTTCTTATATAGTTCACAGAAATAGGATTTCAATAGAAAGAATTTAAAATACAGTCAATCTAGTATATTCAACATATATATATATATATATATAACACATACATTTATAATGTATATATTTAACAGTAGTAATATTAAATTTAAATTTTATAATTTACACGCAATAACTGTATAGTCTTCCATATGTTTACGTATTTTTAAATGTTTTTTAAAAGAACTGTTTTATGAGGTGGTTGATGTCGCGATTTGACTTCGGTTAGTCAATCATCTAAAAGATCATCTTCGGGGTTTATCGTGCTATCAGAGTAATTTTCAGCATTTATTCGTCGCACAGTTTTAAATTGATCGGATGAAATTGAAAGCAGCTTTGGCAAATCCGTATAGCCAGGCTCATTACTATCTCTACGGCTTAAAGGAGTAGTCAAGGTTCGAAAGAGGTTCTTGACACTATATTCTTGAGAATTTGTATTATCTGATTTCTGTACAAATTTCCTGGTTGTTTCTAATAAAGATTTACTTTTGTCCCAGGATATTTCTGAAAAACAAAAGTATCGTTTAATATTCTATTTTTTCTATAAATTATGCAATAATTGCTTAAAGTATTAAAGATTTATTTTATAAATATTTGTTTATTAAATATTATTTTATATCTATTGTATTGAATTTAGAATTTAGGAAACTATTTTGATTTTATTTTACTAATAAAAAATATTTTCTTTTAAAAATTATTTTCTTGATATAGTATGTGATCTATTTAATTATCGTAAACTGAAATAGTATTTATGAAAGAAATAACAAATATTATTTTTCGTTATAAAATATTTATTTAATTGTGTTCCAACTATTATATTCCAATTATTTTTTATATATTATCGAAAATTAAAAAATTTCTAATTATAAATTACATTTTGTTTATAAAATATGTTTATTTATACATCAATGAATAAATTATGCCTTACACTTTAAAGATATTTAATTATAATGTAATTAGATCCATTACTACTTATTAGTACTTATTAATTCTTATTTATTATATTCATTCGGCATAATAGCTTATTTTTAAAAATATTTTAGATAAAATTTTAGCACAATCATAAATTTTAAATGAAATTCCAAAATAGTTTTTATTTAAATCGTGAAGCTAGCTTTGAAGTTATAATGTATTTATATAATTAGTTATTTAAATTATAAAAATTAAATATGTATTTTTTCTAAATAAATATTTTTATTATCAAAAAAAAAAATTCATCAATATTTATTTAATATAATTAGAAAACTTCTTATTATAATAGTATATAAATATTTCTCATACCTATCAAAGAATTTACCTTACAATGAATCTAGAATTGTCTTTATAATATTATTTTATAAACAAATAAAAGAAGAGTCCTTTATTTACATTATCTGTTTATATAGATATATTTCAGTATATTAAATATTTTATAAATTTATATGCATTTAAAATTCTAAAATTTGATTTCAACTTTAATAATGCAGGTACTTTAGTTTTTAAAATGTAAGAACTCATATGAAAAACGTATTTCTAATTTTTTATAACTTAGTAAAATAATTTAAATTGCAAAATAAATGAAATAGGTAAATAGTATATTGAGATTTTTCAATTCAAGTGTAAACTTATCAGCCTATGAATACAAAATCATTAAAAGTATTTTATAAAAATAGTTCGAATTGTAGTAAATATTTAGAAAAATATTAAATTTAGTATAGAATCAGGTACCTTCATTTTGATATCCCATTATTTGTTTCTTATTAATTAATCATTATGTATTAAAGACAATTATACCAAGAGAGGTAAAAGTATCAATGGCCATTCGAACTAGCTAGGTCTATGGTAACTAGAGTAAAACGTGCAATTTTCTACACTTGGCCGTTGTGATTTCTCTTTATAAGCGTGATTGCATCGTTTCTATGCAATTCACAGATGTAGTCGTAACATTAATAACGTTTATTGCCTGTATCATTCATATTCAAATTACACTTGCCTTACTTTTGATAGTGTGACATAGAATCAAATTATTAATGAAATATATAGAAGTTTTTACTGAACATATATATTATTGCAATTAAGATACATCATCTTTTCTTTTAAAAGATATCAGTCTTTTATATTATATATAACATAATATTATACCGATAATATATCATTTTTTCCCGATAATTAGCAGTATAAATACATAAAAATATTGTAGCCATATAAAAATTATTCATATTAGGGTGTGTTATAGCATTGAATGTAACCATCAACATTAATATTTCACATATTTCTTATAATATACTAAGTGTATTATTCTGACTTATTATTTACATTTTAGTATTGGATTTCGTAGATTATAATACTTTAAAAATAAGATTTAAACGTTTGTATTTAGAATGATTCTTAATTCTACATGAAAATACATTAAGAATGCGTGTGCGATAAAGGATTTCATGTGTAAGCATTCATTAAATTTATTAAAATATATAATTGAGAGTGAGTGAAAATATCAAAGATATATAAATAAAGATTTAATATATTTTGGATATTAAAGGATTAATTATTAATGAATTTTACGTTATTACCAATCCTTTATTTTACATTGATTGACTAATAGATACTAGTGGTTTATTCTATTGGATCTATTATAAATTGTGGTTAATAAATACTGTATAATATTCTTTAATTATATACCAAAAATATATAATATATATAATCACTAATACAACACTAATACTAATAAAACATATAGCAGACATTTGTTATATTATATATTGTGTATTAAATACATATAAATTAAGAAAGATATTTTTGTTGATATAAATATAATATAATTATTTTCTGTAATAATACATGTTATTAATTATTTTTTGTAAAAACTGATTAATAAATTTAATATGATTTTATGTTTTCTACAAATATAGTAATTATTTTTTAGTTTCATACGTATAATCATATTTATAACAAATTTATAAAATCAAATCAATTAAAAGTATTTTTCTGTACAACAAACAATAATTTATTTAATAAACCATTAATATAGTTAATATTATTTCATTATGTGTAATATAATATTTAATTTGAATATTGATTATTTTCTAAATTCAATTTTCAGAATCAAATTCAGAATCAAATAAATAAAAATATACAACCTTATAAAATATTATTTAAAACTTACTATAAAGACTATATTTATTTTATCATATCGTACAAACTCTTGTGTACTTGTAAAAATATGTCCTGAAAAGTTTTTTTTTCATTTATTATAAGAGAATATTATAGTTGATTTTGTTAAAAAAATATTATTTGTGTGTATATTTAAATATAGGATTAATGTTTGATTTTTAATTTCTTTTAAATAGAAGTGTTTGTATGTTTTTGTATATATACAAAATTAAGTAATGTTTAAACAATTCATAAATTAAATCTTTTTTTCACCAAGTAAATTTTTAATTCTAATTGTTTTTATAGACTTTAATTTTTTCAAATTACTAATAATAATATTAATTCTTTCTTTTTTTTACGTAGAAAAATTAATTTTGAAAATAAATATAAGAGGAGCTATTAAAATAGCATAAAAATGAATGTGATGAAAATCAATCATTTTACTTTTTAAAACAGTATTTTTATAATATATTTTATATTCAATAAAATTAGTAATAGAATTTTCTTTAAAACTAAATTTCGAACCTACCGCTCATTCTTTTTTATACTATCTTAAAAAATTACTACTTCTAATTTTTAAATATGTTCTAATAGATAGATTATATCAGTTATATATTTAATTATGTGGAATGAAATGTTTATGCGTTTGAATTAGTTAGTCTGTTCATACATTTTCATCACACATTATCACATATTTTACTTTTCAACTGTTTCATATAATTATTTTAACATTTATTTTATATTTTTTATATTTATCGAATATAGTTAAAAAATAAAAATACAAAAATATTTCAAGATTATACGCACACATTAAGATTAAATGTTTCGAAAATAAAGAATAAAATAAGTAAATGGAAAATTATTAAAAAAACTTTACTTTAGCGAATTCTATACTTTATCTATATCAGTAATATAAATATATTCTAATATAATTTAAATATTTTTGTAATATTAAAATGTAAAATTATGTTGTAGTTATTATTTCATAATCGTCACTAATTGTAATATTTTCAAATATTCGTACGCTTAAATTATTAATGAAGAAATATGAAAATATTGAAAAAGATCATAATTTAATTAAACATTATTTAATTAGAAGAATGGCTAACAATTTTTTAATATTTAGTTTATAGATCGATCGAAAATACTTTGGAAATTTGATATATAGTTTCAAACGTTATACTTGATTTATGCAGATGTGTTGCCCATCGTTAACTGTTGAATATCAATAACTGTTAAAATATTTTAAAAATATTTTTATTTATAATATAATATAGTAATATTATGAAAATTTTATTCTTAAAATTATATTCGAAAATTTTCATTAAACGTTGTTTATAAGCAAAATTCATTTACATATAATTAACCAAACATACCTAAAGAATTTGAGTATTAAAATTGACTGTCAATGGCTTAATATATGTTTATTATATATCCAAAGTAGGTTCGATCATTTCTCAGTACGTCAAAAAGAGTGATGTTTTTATATTGCAATATCTCATAAGACGGTCAAATATCCGAATTTACCGTGCAAACGGTTCGCGGTTGATGTCTTCGACTCGTCAGTCTCGGTTAGGCTTATGTCGGGGCAAACCATTTTCGCAGCGTTGCTGGCAATAGAGACATTAATCCGCTGTTTGGCAATGTAGTGCTGATTATCCGAAGGATCCCATATGTACATATAATAGAGCGATAAGACTATAGCTGCAAGGCTGACAGAGATGATGTAGGCGACTACAGTGAGAACACGTACGAGCTTTTGCTTGTGCTTGGGTTCGTATAGTTTGTCCTTGCTCTCCTCACCAGCGAACTTGACCTCGTTTGTGGGCTTCTCGTCACCATGGAGTGTACCCAGGGTGCGACTTATGCTTGCGATTACGTTGTGGGCACTCATCTTGCGCGGCAGCTGCATTGCTGGACTAATGTAACTGATCATAGTAGATCTTAAGATTTTTTAGCAGCAGCAGTCACATGCAAATATGTAGTATCTATATTATGGACTACATATTACGCATTTTTATTTGAGCGTTGTCGCGTGGATTCTGACTTTTTTTCTGATTTGATTTCGTTAATTTTCGTTTATTTAAATGTTAAGTCTGAAAGATGTATTTCCAAATTACAATGTAGATATCACAAATAATGCAAACATTTATTATTGAATTAAGTAATTTGAAATCAATATTTACAGTAGAAAAAATGAAATAAATTTAAACATATATTTTGATCTTCCTAAATTTGTAATTATTTCAAGTTATCTTTGTTATTAATTGTATCTATTTTATATATTATCTAATTTGTTTTGTATCTAAGTTGTTTCTTCTATAAAATTTAATTTGCTTTTGTGAATTATTGTTTTGAAAATACTTCTAAAGATATATTAAGTTGTGACTACGTTATTGAACAATTTTTTTTTTAATAAATGAGAATTTTAATAAAATTAATACATGTATGTACAGTAAATATTAGCAAATAATAGCTATTATTAAAAATTAAAATTTTTTGATATTTTTTTTCATTTATAATTTTCAATTGTATTTATGTTAAATTATGAATATTTAATAATATAAAATTGACTTTATATTTAATTTTGTGTTATTATAATTAACTATATTTTGTAAGTTCTTAAAAGATAATGATAAATTTAGCTCTTTACATTTATTCATAGTATATGAAAAGTTTTGAAGGGTAAATATATTTATATTATATTAAAAATGTTATAATACAAAGAATATAGAAACTTTAAGTATAATTTAAGAAATATTTCTATATCCATTTCATATTAAAAAATTTACTATAAAGTTGAATAGTTTTATTTATGAATATATAAATTTTATTATTTCTCTATAATTTATTGTTATTGAATAATTAAAATTTTATATTAAATAGCTTTCATGGTAGAATATTAACTTACAGAAAAGCATGAAATAATTTTTATCAAGTACGTTATCAATTTCTGTATCATTAAATCAAATCAATTGTATTAAAATATATTTAATATAAAATATTGTGATCAAATATAATAAAATCTTATGTATTTAGTGAATTTTAAATGGTAGCTTCTTATTTATTTAAGTTAATTTACTAGTATTTATTTTTTTTAACATTGTTAACATATATTTATCGTGATTAATAAATATATTTATCATTATTATTATTTTTAAAATATTTTCGGAAACTTATAAAGGAATTATAAGAAATTGATTCCAATAAATTTAGCACGAACCAATGTGTATATAAGGTGATTGGAACTACATCCAGTGAGTGTATTTTGATAGCATTATTAAGTGATGTTATCTTGTCTTAATTTATTCAAATGGAATTTATATATTTGAGCAAAATTTATTTAGCACATCCATAATTATCCAGGATTGCCCAATACGATCGGGCTTAATTTAGAATTCACACAACGACACTTTCTTACCTGTAATATAAAAAACCAACACCTTTAATGTTTTGTAGGCCTATCTATCACATTCACTTTTTCATTGCAGAAGGTAAAATAAGTAAAGATAATAATTCTAAGAAGAAAGAGTAGATGCGATGATCTGCAATTTGTGCCAGATTTCGTGATACATGCGTGACTAGAATTGCCCGCGATGGGCGCATGTTTCCAAAGCAATGCTCAATAAATTCTTGCTTCCCTTGATGGTCTAGATTTAAGTTAATTTTAAATAAGATGGAATACCAGTAATAATGTTTTTTTTGTCATCACACTGAGAAAGTTGTGTTACAATTGTTTGATGTACATATGCATTCACCAATAAAGAGTGAGGAAGATAGAAGCATGAATTGTAAATTCTAAAGAGAAAACGTACATATGTAAAAGAAGGAAAAAGTAAATGAGCAAATAAGTGCACGAGAGAGAGAGAGAGAGAGAGAGAGAGAGAGAGAGAGAGAGACAGAATCCGTATTCGTAGTTGCGCAGGATCCGTAAATTTTCAATATGGATATGAGCTAGAAATAAAATAAGCTTTTAAAGCTTAATCAACGCGGTATTTTTAAATTTAAAATAATTTTGTTATAAAAGTTTTCAATTGATTAAATTTTTGTTATTTACCAATAGTTTTTTATATATTTTATTTATTTTGAGTCTGATACAATGTAATCAATAATATTTACATAATAAATTTTTTTATTATGTACCATAATTATTTAATTTTATATTTATATTCGGTTTTTATAATTTTTATATATATCTTTACTTATGTATTAATAAAAATAATGTAAAAAGGAATGTAAAGGAATGCACTTAATATAATAAGGAATGTATACTATATATTATTTATTATTTTATATTTGTATCCACTATATATGCAATGTACGTTCATTATCAATAATGATAATACAAAAATATATATTATATTATTCTCTTAAAAACATTATAAAACATTTTTATAATTATATATAGATTTTATAGTTTTCAATATTTATTATGTATTAATTAAATATTTAGGTTAATTTATGTAATTTTCTTTATTTTTAATGAAATAATAATGAAATGAAATAATTAATCGACTTTTAATTCATAATCAATTTCACAAAAATATTGTGTTAAATTGTAATTATAATTACATTTTATTTAATCAATTTTTGCTTAAATAATAGTCTCTTTGTGCATCATTCATGATAGTGATTTAATAATAATTACTAATTTATTAATAATTTATATTTAATTACATTTATTATTTGTATATTATTATATAATTATATTATATATTATATATTTAATTATATGTAATATCATACATATAGTTGAAATTTTAATAATTGAAAGTTTTAATTTAATATCTTAAATATATTGAATTAAAATATTATTTTTATTGTAAAAAATCAATGTTTCATATGACCATTAATAAATAGAGTTAAACATAGAATGATTACTTTGTAGTTTAATTATTAATTATTATTACAGATTATTATAAATGCGAATATTCACGTAAACTTATATAAAAATTTGTTTCCATGAAATTGTTTTATATGAAATATTATATTATAAAAAATGAATGAGATATGAGAAGGGAATAAACAAATTTAGGTAAGGGTATATAAAAACACTAGTTTATTTTATTGGTTTGTAGAAAAATGATATCACCGGCTTTAATGGCGCTGGGGTTGTATGGACGAGAGGAATAATTCTTGACACATCCGAATGTTTATGGATTGCTTTCGAACCCAGTGCATGGGATCGATATACGTTAGGTTGATGTGAACAGTAATTCATGTAGGTTGTATATTTCAATGCGCAGCTCTCGAATATGTAGAGTTTCGTTTCGAAAACAACAATTAAATATTGGTACAAATATTTTCTTTTTAGTTTCTATAATTATATAGCCTTATAAAGAGAATTATAAGTGTATTATTGTATTTTATGATTAATATTTTTGCTATCTATTCATGTTAAATAAAAGGGTAGAATTTAGTTTTACTAGACAGCACTGCGATGATTATCTATCACATTTAGAAAATTTAAATATAAGAAAAATAATAATTATATGTACATTATAAATATAAATGTAATTAAATCAAATAATCAGCAAAGACTTTAAGATTAAGTTTATGTCAGAAAGATCTATTTTTAATATATATGGTTTTAGCTATTAACAAAT
This sequence comes from Ceratosolen solmsi marchali, assembly GCF_000503995.2. Lineage (NCBI taxonomy): Eukaryota > Metazoa > Arthropoda > Insecta > Hymenoptera > Agaonidae > Ceratosolen > Ceratosolen solmsi. The sequence continues at coordinate 2,243,418 of NW_011948420.1, forward strand.
ATATCGACACAATGCAATGTCATTGCCAAATAGTAATTCAAATCAAATCATAATTAAGATTATTTAATAAATTTTATAGTAATTATTATATTTTTATTATATTGGTATAATTATTTATTTAATGTGTATGCATAAGATTTGGTAATTTAAGCTTTTTATTTCATATTAAAATTAAAGTAATATATATTCTTATTCATTAATGTTTATATTATGTATGTATAAATAAAATATTTAAATAATTCATTAAATCTTATGAAATTAAAATATATTCAATATATTCTCTCTATATTATATATATACTCTCTATATACTCTTATATATACTCTCTATAGTTCTCTCTCGCTCTCTCTCTCTCTCTCTATCTATATATATATATATATATATATATATATATATATGCGTGTGTGTACATATGTACCTACATATGCACATTTTATTTCTATACGTATGTCTAGTACTTTATTATTCTGCATCTAGAAACAGCGCTATCTGTAATTTAATTGAATACATCTTTTTTATTAATTACGATTTCTACATGCTTCATTCTGCAGTATCAATTACTAACCTTAATTAAAATATTTCTTTTATTATAAATAATATATATTATCAATTATTAGCAAACGAAGAATTTAAATATATATATAAACTTATAGATTCTCATCAGTAAATAATTATTTGTTCTATTAAAAAAATATTTACATTTTCATTACTTTAAATAGGATGTATGAATATTTTTCTTTACTTTCACTATATTTTTATAGCAATTATATTGGGGTAATTTAATGAATTTTATTTAAATTATAAATATTTATAAATGTAAGTTTTTCTATATAATGGGAATTATTTATACTGAATGTTTATAAAAATTATATTGAATTAGTACCCTATATTTAGACTATTAGCAAGTCATAATTTTAAATCGAGTTTGAATAGAAACAATAATTAAATTGTTCAAACAAATTGTACTATCTAATAATATTTATTTTTGTTACTTGAATAGAAAATAGCTGAAATTTTAAAAAATTCTCCGACATTGATTTAAAATAATTTTCAAACAATATTTTCAAGATATGCATGTTTCTTTATATATAAATATATTAAAATAAAATATAATTGAAATTGAAAGAAACTAATATAATATAGGAATTAAAATCTAATAAGCTGATTAAAATTTTTTAATTTTTAGGAATTTTTTAACATATTTTATAAATAAAAAAAATTTTAAATTCCAACTATTTTCTATTTTAATCATAATCTATTTTATGTAGTGAAATTTTATATTTTAAATCCTATAGAGTACTGATATGATTAATTTGAAGATTTCAAAATATAAATATTTTGTTCTTAATTTTTAAAATATTAATTAGTAATTAATAATAAATATTAATATTTTTAACTATATACAATATATTAATTTATGTTTTTAAATTGATTTGCTCTAGCTTTTACTTTTTGTATAATATAAAAACAAAGATTTTTCTGAAATATACATATTTTATAAGTTTCTACCATATTAATTTCTTTCTTATTTATTTATTTAATTTTTAATTTTCAAATTAATTCTGTTTAGCTTTTTGAAATATTTCTAATAAAATGTTATTTAATCTATAATTGTTTATTTTAAATAAAAATTATGTTTATTTGAAAATTTTTATGTATTTCTTATGTACTTATAATAATAGAAATAGACTTTCAATTAAAATATATTATTTTAAAAACATCAATTATTAAATTAACATTTTTTAAAAATTAAAAAATTTCGTAGAATTAGCCAAAAACTTAAGACGTTTTAAGCTTTTTACTTACATTTTTCAATACACAATTAATTAATTATATAAATAATCTATTTATTATTAAATATATTTTTCGTACATCGATATTGTGCCTAATATTTCTAAATACAATGCAAATAAAGTTTCTAAAATTTTTTGTACTAATGTTGTAAGTGCTGAGCTAAGACTCGGAAATAGGATTACTGCGCCCTTGTTTATGGAACGTTAGACTTTAACTTACACATATTGTTTTTCGAAATCAAACTTATCAAATAAGTTTGGAACGTAATTAATTTTATTAGATATAAGTTTCAATTTTTAATTTTTATTTCTCTTAATTTATGCAGCAATATACTATTTAAATGAAAAGTTAAATATGCATAATATGTGAGATTTTCGTTTGTAATAATTCTACAAATCGATAGTATTCGTAATATTTTTTACGAACTACAGCGTGAAAAAAAAACACGATCTTATTTATTTTATTAAAAATAAAATTTTTTTTATTTTATTAATTTTTATAATAGCATTATTTATTTTAGCTAGGCGCAATAGTCGCTGTAAATGATAAAAACTATCCTCATAGTATTTTTTTTTATTCTTCATCCTACAATTTTATTTAATTATGGATTAAATAATAATTTAAGTTTTTCTAAATTTATAATACGATATTATTATTAGATATTGAATTGTAAATCATCATTTTCAAATATTTTTAAATATTTAATTTTTTCGTCTGGCTATTTATAAAATTTTTATGAATGTAATTCGAATACCTTAATATAATTGTTTAGAAATTTAACGAATTTATATTTATAATACAAATATTTATTGCTGCATTTGTAGTAAATTTCTTTTAATTGATAAACGAATATAGTTAAAATAGAAATTTCAATGACATAAATAATTTAATAATAATGGCACCAAATAAATATAATAACAGTTTATTAACTAAGTTTACTTGATTGACACAAATATCCGTCAAAAGAATGTAATGAAATTTAAGGGCAAGTTTTGAAAAAGTGAGAATAGAAGACAGAATTGGGTGGCGTTAATACGTTTGAAATTATTTGTAATAGACTTAAGGACAAGTGTGCTTGATATATGACAAATATAGACGATGATTATATAACATTTCTGGGAGAAGCCCCGATTCGCGGTACTCGCTCGTTCACGACCCTGCCCCGTTTATTACGCGAATTCTCCGTCGTATAATTGGTCTACTATCAACCAGTTCCTCTACCATTTCTATGGCTTTGATTATTATCTTTCCAACCTTGTACATTCTCGATCATTCTATGCTCTCTGTTTCTTACTGCATGTTCTTTAGAATATTTTATTTTACTCTAATGGCGAATGGACGCTATTGCATAGTAACTAACAATTATTCAATAAACATTCATCGATCACTATTTATGGACATACAACCTGTTTGATCTATTTATTATTAGTATGCCAAAATTTAAATAATATTTTTTATACCAATAATAAAATACTATTAATCCATATACTTATTCACATTATTTTTAACATTTAAATTCTTATTTATAAATGATGTGATAAAAAACTTTTAAACTTCTATATTATTTGTTTATTTTACAATTTTGATTCAAATACACTTATAATAAAAAAAAACAACTTATAATGTTTTTCAAACTTTTTCTCAAGTATTTTAATATAATTCTTTCAATTGATTGGATTCAAAGTCAATTTCTATGATATTAAATACATAATTATTCTATTATACTACAATATTATTATAAATCATATGATGTGAAACTGTGGTACTGATTCCTTTGTTTTATTGTTTCTTAAACCTACATTTAAATATTTAAATATGAAATTAATTTAACCTCTTAAAATCATTTTACTATATAATCATTGTCTATACAATCATTTTATTACATCTTACACATTCTTGAAAGCTGCTTTTTTATGCCCAATTACATGTAAATATTTTCTTTTTGTGTTACTTTAATTTAGTAATTTTATATTTTTAGTGCAATTTATTAATGCACTCACGTTCTGTAATTCTTAATTTTTATAAACTAATAAATTTTAAAATGATAGTCAATCATTTTCTGTTTTTTTTTATAAATAATTTTCGATGTATGTAAGTTAATATTTTTATACGAATATCAATATTTCTGTTAATAATTATTAAAAATCATTGAATTAACCAAATTTTTAATTTCTTATTAACATTATTATTTTTTAATAAAAACAATAACATTAATTTTTATTAGAAATTTTGTTTGATATAAGTTTTAAAAAGAGTAGTATAATTATAATTTCAAGATATCAATTTCAGGATACATAAAATCAATTATTTAGAAATCAAATGTTATATCAATATTTCTTTACTATAAAGCATTTGTATTATTGATGTTTAATTTATTATTGTTTTTATTATAATATTTTTTTAACAAACAACGAGGAAGCAAAGTAAATAAAAATATATTTTAAATCCAACATATACGTTCTTCAAAACTAATAATATGTAGATAATTCAAATTTAAATAGTATCAATAAATAAAATTTGTTTATGAAATAATCATTTATTGGCAAATCGGATAGATTATAAATATATTATATTATAAATATGTGATTGATTTTGAAAAATTCCTCAATATTTTTTAAATCTCTAATATACGTTATGGTATTTATATTTTAAAAATATAAATATATACAATAATATACAAAAAATTTACAGACCTCTAATGTTTGAAGTAGTTGGTAACATTTTATTTGTGGATGAAGTTGTAATTAAATGAGTTGACCGTCTTCTCGATTCATTCTGCTTTATCGGCACTTCCAAGTGCTTCAATGCGAAGGGCGTCTGATGCTGCTTTTTTCCGGGATTCTTTGTTCTCCTCGTTGATGAAGCCATTGTCGAAGTTGATGTCGATATAGTGTTATTCGTCGACGATTTTTCAGTAGACATTTTCAAAATTTCCCCGATTTTAGATATCCCGAATAATGTATCATTGTTAAATACAGAATTCTCCTTATTATTGTGCAGTACGAACATAGTATTGTTGATTCTGATGAAAAAATAACAAGTTACTAACCTTCTATGCTCTTTAGTATTATAATATTAAAATTTTTTGCATAAATTTTACAACTACATATTTATGAAAACATTTTTAGCTATATATGTTTTCTAAAACTTTTTTAAATTCATTTTTGTCAAACTGGCAAATGTTTTTTTAATGTTTACGTATAAAATCATCTTTATCTTTCCATAGATACATTTTGAAAAAATTGAATATTTATATTGCAATATTAATAAAAATTAATAAAAATCGTATAAATAGTGTGTAGTATGAAATATTTATTTTTTATATAAGGAATTTTAATGTAAAATTTAGACAGTGCTTAAGTAAACATAATATAAATTTTATAAAATATTAATGAAACTGATTGTTGATATCACTTAATAAAATGTAAAGATAAACATAAAGTGTAACAATAAAATACAGTAATTCTAAAAAAATATTTTAACAAATTATTTGAAATATAAAGTAGTCTTACGAAATTGTAAACATGAAATTACGGACGAGTCATATATGATATGTCTAATAAATACGCATACATCAAAATGTTTCGAACCTACATATTTTAATGTGTAAGATTTTATTTGTTAAATTACTAACATTAATTTTTATTTAATAACTGTATTGATATTTTTTAAGAAATATGCAGAACGTAGAATATTTTACATCTTTTATTAATATGTTCTTAGATTAATTTAATAAATATATTAATAACAAATGACATTAATAATTATGTTGAATCATTACATTTGTAATAATTTAGAAAAATTGAACTTTCTTAATATAGCTTCAAATTTTGATATTGATCAAATATCAATCGTTTAAAATGATATACATACAAGAACATAAAATTTAAATATAAGTATGTGGAATATTTTATGTTTTTAAATTATGTATAATTTTAAATGGTTCAGAAATTAAATTTATGACCACTGTTATGTATTTAATTATGAATTACTGTTTTAATATGTAATGCTAAAAGAGTTCGGAAAGTTTCGTCTAAATTTTTTTTCCAATTATAATTATTTATTATATAAATTCTAATTACTTACATGTGGTCAGCTCCCTGTAGTGAAGATTCACTGTATTTGGCTTTCTCGAAGTTTGCTCTGAGTACGGCATTCACGTTTTTTATGATTTCCCGGCGCGTCTTGATTTTCTCATTGTCAAGTTGTGCACTAAATACATTGATTGTTGAATCATTTTCCGCAAGATTTGCCAGTCGTGATAATCTATTTGGAACAGCAGACGTTTCAACCAGGAAGTCTATTTCTCCATCCGACTGCACGCTCATCGCTTGGGCATGCATCATTCGGGGATTTGGGGGATGCCAAAGGAAAATGTAGTAGGCACTAAGAACGATTCCAACGAATGAAACAGAGAACATGTAAGCTGTCACGGTGATTATGCGAACGATCTTCTTGCGCTCGCGATTCTCATATAGAGCATCTTTTTTCTCTTTCTCAGTAGGATTGGCGCTTAACGTATCACCCCCGCTGCTCATTTTTGGAGATTATCAAGGCCTTGGATATTATTAGAAGATAGCTACTCTGATCAAGAGGTGATCTATATAATGAGTGATTTTTATGTTTGAAATGAAATATTAACATCTTAATTTTATTCTGAATCTACTTTTACTTAATATAAAGTATATAGTAGCGTTTAAAGTTTATTATTATTATTTTTTTTTGTTATAATAATTGTTATAATAATAATTGTTATTATTGTATACATCATTTAATTAAAGAGGATTGTTTTTTCTATAGTTATTTTTTATATGTGACTTTTCATTATTTTTAATTACTAATATATTATAATTTATTATATTATAATAATATATTATAATATATTATATATTATAATGATTAATAAAAATTGAACAAAGTAAAAATTAATTTTAACACTTACTTTATGTTCAATATCTAAACCACAAGAATTTTATATATGTTCTGAAAAATTAATGTAAAATAGTATTGCTAATTTAACTTTGTTGAATCAATATTAAAACATTTTATGATAAACCAATTATGCTTAACTAATATTTTAAGTATTTGAAAAATTAATATAATATTTTGTCTTTCATAATATATATATATATATATATATTGATAAATTTTTATCTCAATTTCTAAAATACTTATAATATAATATTAATAATCATAAACTATAGTAATTATTTATAAAATTTGTTACTTCGGTATTCTTATTAAAAATGCTTTTATTAAAACATCAATATACTGTAAAAATATTCTATCAAAAGCTTTTAAAATAATATATAAGGCAACAATTAACTATTTTATAATTGCTTAGTTGTATAAATAAATTAAAATTTTAAAAAATCCATAACTATAGCTATTTAAATATAAAAAAATAAGTGAATTATGTATTTATCAAATTAAATATTTTTTTTCCGTTAATTGAGGCAGATCAAAATATTCAATTATTTACAAAATCTATAATGAAATACGAAATAATGTATTTTATTAAATAGTTCTAATAAAAAATATATATTTTCGGTATAATTATATTAGTGTTTTAAACAATTGTGTTACAATATTAGTATATTTTCATATTCATAGACAAGGTTTGTTATCAAAATATTTATTCCATATGAAATTCAAAATCAGATCGAGTATATTTATTAAATGATTATAAAATAATGTTCACTCTATGTTTTTAGTTTAATAAAATTATAACTAAAAATATGTTCATGTATATTTTTTAAATATTAGTTGAATAAAAATATAACAAAATAATATACAATTTGTAACATATTCATATTTTTATGTATGTAAATAATGTGCACTTGCATATAAATTTTGAAAAATAAAAGGAATTTCATTTACTTTGAAATTATATAATTAATAAATTTTATTGTAAACATGCATTATATTTAGTTTTATTAAATTGTACATATATATGTACTGTTAATTGAGTATAAGTTGACAAATAAATTATGTTTGGAATTTAAACTACCAATGAAATATTTATTTGGAGTTTAATAAGAATATTTTTCAATACAAGTAAATGAAGTTAATAAAATCAACTAACCAAGAATATTAAAATTTTTAAGTTGTGTGGTACTACAAAGCGTATTACATCTTTTCAGCTTAAAACATCATTCATTGAGCTTACAGTTTTGCATCCGATTTATTTACTTATTCATTGTGCATCTTAATATTTTTAAATTCAATTATATTTTTCACCAATTTTCGACAATTTATAAAGTATTCGAATCCTATAATTGTACACATTCAAACATGAATTTATAACTGAACTTTTTAATGTAATTTTAATCGGCAACGTTGTTTAATATTGAAAGAATATAATAAATACTTCAGTATGATCACGAAATATCTACTGAATTCGAAATGATTAATATTAAAGCTAATTAGAAGTTTTATAATAAACAATTAAAGTTAGTTTGTTAAAAAAAAATTGAACGATTTATGTCCGGTAACTTGTCGCAGGTATGTACGACAACCCGATTACAACGTATGTCGAGCTTAAGGCACATGAGACTGCTTGCAAGCTCGAACTTGCTTCGGTGTTTCTCTATATATTTTCTCACGTACATAAATGCCTCGGTGCGCAGACGCTGTCGTCTTCCATTCTTTGCTCCTCTTCAACTTAAAATATAAATGTGTTAGTCGAAATTTCTTTATTTATAACATTGCATTTTTTAATGATTCATTGTTAGATGAAGTGTAAAAGTAAGTATATATAAATAAAGAAATTCATATATATAAATTAGTTAAATTTTATTATACAAATTGATTAATAGAGAAACATTTAAATGATAAATATTATAATTAATTTGAAATGTTAAATTAAATCTTTTAGTTGTAATATATACATATAATTTAGTTGCTGGTTGTATTTCATAGAACAGATTACATTTAAAAGATTTTGTTTATAATATAATTATTCGAATATATTAATACAGTAATACTTCATTTAAAACATTACTCCAAATATTTAATTAACAGATCATTTAATAATGTTTTTAATCAAATATATATGTTATAATAATTAATATTTGTACCAAATATGCAAAACGTAACGTAATAATATTTCTTATTTAAAGTTCAAAATAAGTAAAACAATACTTAAATTTAAAATTTGATTGAATTAACAAAACTTCAATATTTTTAGTAATAATAGAAATCAATTAGTTCAATATTTTTATCAATTTTTTAAATATATAGTTAAACTTTTTACGACATATTTTGTAATAAATACATGCGAATGTATTTTTGAAAATTTATTATTGAAAATTAATATTTAATTACAGTTTCTATTTTGTATTATAGTTTTTTAAAAATTCTATTTTATATTTAATTTTTTAGTATATTTAGAACAATTGTAATTACTACGGCACAATAAAAAGTAATAATTTATGTATTATTTATAAGTAAAATAAATTTTGTAGGAATATAAAATTTTTGTATTTCACATGTGTTGTAAAGAATGTAAATATTATAATAATTGAAATCAGTTACTAACAAATAAAAAAATTAATTAAATTAGAACTAATATTAATAAATTATTATAGTAAAAGAAAGATAATGCAATTGGTTTAATTTGGAGTAGAATTTCCTGAAGATTTAGAATTAAGGTTAATGTTAATTGTTACGAGAAATTTATTTATATTTTATAATAAGTAATTTATATAAGAATATATTTAAAGTTTATTTTGTCTTTATTAAACTTAGATATTATATTTGAAATTTTATATTATATATTTCACTTTCATAATTATAAAATACCTTATAATTTAATGAACGAATTTATATTAACATGTTTTAATATAGATGTTATAAAAATAATTTTTCATGTATAAAGCTATATAAATTATGAGTTTATTTTCCATACAAGATATAGATTTTATCAGAATATAATTTTTATTAAAAAGTATATAAAATATGATGAAATAAATAAGTAAATAACATTTTTTTATTTTCATTATAAAATAAAGCTTAAATTTTTTTATAGTAGTTTTTAAAATAAATTAATACTGAATTTAATGCAAAGATTTTAAAAATATATTGAATATTATTTTAAATATTTTTATATAAATTTTTATTTTTAGCGATCTATATAAGATCAACAATTGCATTTCAAGAAAAACATAAATTGTAATAAAATAATTAAAATAATATTTAAATTTTAAATCAGTATTATTTGAATACTGAATAAATGATTTTAAGTTTACAAACCATGAAAGGCAAGAGTTAGCACATGCATACTTGAAAATTAGATTGTACTAAATTACAATAAATGTTGGCATTCCAGCTATATTTCACTTATAAATAGTCATTAAAATTTCTCAAAAGATTTATAAGTATACTTAAAAATTAAATATCAACAAAAATGTTTTTAAATTTATATCCTTTGTATACATTATATAGAGAATTCATATTGTAAATATACTTTTTATTTTTATAATTTTCTGGATACAAAATTTCAAATAAATTAAAAATAATATCATGAAGATTAATATAAATATTTTTTTATATTTTAAGTAAGTAATAACTTAATCCTCTTGCAATTGCAGTTGTAAAACGATTACTAAACTTTTGAATGTTACTTCTCTATTCTTCTAATTTTATTTTCATTAAGTTAAACTGAAGATTTTAAGTTATTATAAACATGGTACTAATATATGATACTGATTATGATAAAACTGAGAAGAAAAAAAAATTTATTGAAAGAGTATGAACCAGTTAAAAAAGAAAGTATAGAGAGAAAAGAGACCTTCGACTGTAAATACATTTCGGCACTCCCTTTTTGAAAATGAGTAGAACAAATATTTTCTTACATTTTTTTTAACACATGATTCATTATGTTTCTAAGATACACATTTTAATAAATTTATTATATAAAGTTAAAAATATATACGTCTATATTACTCTGTACTATATATTACTATAGCGTATATTATGATAGATCTTTATCATTTATATTATTATAGATCGTTATCGCTTTAGTAAATAGATTTTCTCTATAGTTAAACATAATTAAGCAGTTACAGTTTTATTAAATATTATACAAATACATTTCTAATTTTTTCTGTTATTATTAGAAATTATACTTAAATATTAACTTCTGAAATTTTAAATTAGTGTAATTTGTTATGTTTCATATTTATTAATAGAAAAATAGTTTTAAAAATTTAATTTAACATTTTACATTGATTTTTATTCATATCGTCATTTAAAAATTAATATTAAAATAATGTATTGATTTGACATAATTATTATTGTATTAAATAATAAAACTGATATATGGAATGTAAATATTGATAATCTATTAAATAAATTATATAAAAATAAAGCTAATGTTATTAAAAAATTTCAATAAATTGTTTTTAGAAAATTATTACAGCTGTAAGTATGTCCAGTAATTAAGTAGATTAAGTTCTCAGAGATGATGATTCTTGAAAATTGATATTTAAATATATTCTATTTTATTTATTTTTATTTATTAAATAAAGTATGACCCTTCCCTTTCCTCTTACTCGATATCTATACACGTATATAACTACAGTCATATATGCATACATCCCTTGCATATGCATATAACTTATGTACACATCGTTGGTGTATACGAACGCTAATTCATATATAAATGTTTTATAATCATAAAATAATATAAATTCAGAATTTATTTAAAAATAAAATATTAATTAAATAAAGAAAGATAATTTAGGAAATAAAACGGTTTAATTATTTTATTTCTTATTAATAGAAATAATTCATTGATTTACAAAATTATATCTGTAGATTTTTAATGTACTACTTAGCTGTGATTGTATGATATAAATGCACTCATTAAAAAAGTATTTGTGAAAACTCAACGAAAATAAAAATTTTAATAAATGATTTATAATTATTTAAAATTATATTATATAATTTTAAGTCTTTTTTTTATTATTTACATAAATTAATAAAATTTCATATAAGAATTTTATTATCTATTAATAATGTGTTTTTCAACAAAAATTAATTTTGTATCCGTGATTACATAATTATTTAAACTATATTTTGATATTAAAAAGAAAATATGTTTCAGTGATTTAGTAAATTAAAATAAAAATTTTCAGTCAACACAGTATTTTTACTTAATAACTAAAATTTATAAAGATTCAATAAATGAATTTGTAGTTTAAAATTAAAAAAACTAATTTTAAACATAAGTTAAAAGGAAAAATCTATTGAATATTTTTACATACGCCTGTATCATCTTATTAAGCATGTAATAAATATTAAAGTTGATTTAAAAATACGTTAAAAAAAAAATTAAGATTGAAAACGATTTGTAATTTTATCCATTGAAATATTAATAGATTTTAGGTTGTTGATTGTATATTTATTGAACTATGTTTATATTTACTATAATTAATAGATACAAACATATTGTTCAATATTAATAGTTTGTTAAACACGACAGTGAAAATATTAAATTTGTTTTTATAAAATATTATCCTGAAAAATTTGAATATTATTTAATTAAATATAATACTTATAAATTTTATTATTTTAATATCTTATTAAATTTTACCTTATTTTGAAAAATATAATATCGATAAAACTATATATTATAGGATAATGTTATAAAATATATATTAAACTATATATTATTATATAATGAGGTATTCTTTAAAAAATATTGTTTTACAATCCACATATGCTGATAAATTGATTACAAATTAAAAAAATTTAAATTATGTTCATAAAGCTATTAATCCCATTTATTAAAAACGTATTTGTTACAATTTTCTTTTTAAAACTTGTTAAATTATACAAAGAAATCCAAATTAGTTTTATAAAATAATATGTATCAATGAAATTTACAATAAAAAAAGATTAATATTTCAAACGTATAATTAAATTAATATTATTGTAGAATTATTAAAAATTTGTTCAAGTTTAAAAAATTATTAAATATCGTATGGTTCGGTGCACACGTATTTTATACATCATTGAGATTCATTGATTGTCATTAATCGTATATGCGCAAGCATATGTGACAGAAAAACTTAAATTATGTTATTTTATTCAATTAAGTATAAAATATTTATTAAAATTTTATTCAATTAAGTATTGAATATATTTTTTAATTATTATCCATAAATTAACATTATTTATTAAATAAAGATGAATAATATTATGAGTAAATCAATTATTAGTAAAAACTTACGAACACCATAATATTTTATGATAGAGTATTAAAAATATAAAGTACAACTATTATATTATTAGGAAAACTATTTAAACATTAGAACCAAAACGTTTTATTGACATTATTGAAGATGTTCAAATTATGTGAACCAATGATTTTAAACTAAAATTATTGGTGCCTTTGCAACAAACATTTTTTTTATTATTCATTGATAAATATTATAGTGTGTTATATTGTCATGCGTTGCTTTATACTGACTAAATTAAATTTAATCGGTATAGATTTCTTAATGTAACTAATTAATTTTACATTTCAATAATTTTCTGATTTAAATAATACCGAATAAATTTGTTGATATCATTTAGTTGAAATGGATACAAATAAAGAAGAAACAAAAGATTTTTACAGCAAAACTATTAAAATTTATTATCAGTATCATAGTTGTTGCACCGTAATTTGATTGTAATTTCAAATCAATTGATTGTATTATGCATTTCTTAATTTTTAGTTTATACGGAATAGAATATAATGAAATAATTATATTCGATTTGTAACGCCCTCTATTAGATTTTTAGTTAGTCATTCATTATATTTTCTATTTTGATTTGATAATTTCCATATTCATAAATCACAGGTAGAAATTGTGGAACTTACTAATTAGATTTGTTATTCCAATAATTTTTTAATAACAGTAAAATGGATATTATTTATTTGTAAACGTTTTCACTTAACCAGAATCTGTCTCGTATTTTTTTTTAGTAAGCATATCATTTTAACTCGGAACATAGTTCTGGTTATAATTTTATGGAATTGGTGCAATTCATTTGGTTAGCTTTGTGTAATATTGTAAACTAACCTCTAATATTTCTATACACGTAAGTGAACTGAAGTAAATTTACAGAACATTATTATGCAATTGCAGTTTATTTATATTAACTATACAGTATGTATATTATCTGATAATACGTTAAAAACATTTTTCTTCTTTTCTGTTATTTTACCCTCTTTCTATGTAATATGGATTGTATAAAGAATTGACTATCATTTAAGTAACATAAAATGCTTTTAAATTTTAATAAATAAATGAAATGAAATGTATGAAAAAAATATGATTTTTTATATTTTTTATAGTTCCAGTTATAAGTTCTTACATTAATTGGGCCGGGAATGGTCAGTTTGACTCGTCACTTAAATACTTCTGGAAGTGTAAGTAACTTATTTAGTATTATTTATTATTGAAGTGTGTTTTGAACGAATTTGTTTTAAAATTTATTTTATAAAGTGTTTTTAATTTATATTTTTAAATCATATTTTTAAATATTAATAAACTGTCAATTATTTTGTATAATATAAGTCAAGTGCATTTTTTTTACTTTTAATAGTAATATTAAATTTTATTGGATTTTATTTATAAATTTATATCTAATTTTTTAGTTTCAAGGTGCTGTATTTTTTGATGCATCATTAAATATGGATGATGAAGAGTATCTTCAACCAGTTTTAATTTCTCATGAACAAGAAAGTTTTCAAAAATTAGATACAATTCATATTGTATTTGTACCCCTTATTTTTGGAGTAAGTAATAAAAATTTTATAACCAACAAAATAGTATGACAGAATTTATTTTCCAATTTTTTTTTTTTTTTAATTTAATGTATTAATGTTTATATACCTTACATTTGTATCTATTTATTAGAATAATTTGAAATATGTAATTTGATCAAACAAAAAATAATGTATGTTTTATATTACAAATATAATACAATTTGAAATAATTCATAAAAATGTTGTTTAAAATTATTATTTATTTTTCAATAATTAAAATTATAAATAATTATAATATTTAGTCATTTTTAATTTTACAGGTTGCTTTAGAGCTTACTGGCATAATATTAGTTTCCATTTGGCCAGGAGAACAAACGAAATGTAATATTTACTTTGTAATGCTTTATCTTCATTGTGCGTATTGGCTACTTATTATGATAGTAGATCATTTAATTAAAGCAAGACATCATACCCTCAGAATATGTGGTTATCTAGACTTTTATCAGTCAACTTATCAACATATTAGAACACCTTTTTTTATTGTATCTTTATGGAATACATGTTATTTATTATTATCAGTTATTCTGCATCATACCCATAAGAATAATTATGACAGCTATTGTCAAAGTTCTCAATTTATGCCTGTAAATTACGTGTTGGTATTAACAACTTTTGAATTAATGATAATTATACCAGTTTATATAAATTATATTAGTAAGTAATTCTAAATTTATTTTTCATATTGCTTTCTAAGATTGATAAAACCAATAATAATTTTATAAAATATTCGAAATATTATTTTGGATGTGAAAAATACCATAGTGGATAAAATACATTAAGTTATAAATATTTAATAATTAGACTGCGATTTTAAATATTATAATTTTTAATAATTATGAACGTTAATAAAATTATAAAAATTTAATTATATATTTAAATATTAATTAGTATAATTATTTGTCTATATTTAGAAAGAGTCATGAGATTTAATAGAACAAAGCCACCACCAGATGTTACTAGAGAGGAATGGGTAATGTCATTTACTCAAGATTCATATACTGGGGAAGTAGGATTTCATCAAAGAGGATTAAATTTAGCTGAGTTGCTTGAAAAACAAGCAGATTTAATCAGATATTTAAGAGACCATAATGTTAAATTAAGCCATAGAATGATGCTTCTGGCATCACAACGTAGAACTGTACAATCTTAAATTCTTCCTATTTAAAAAATTAATATACGATGAGTGAAATATGTGGATAATGAAAGTGATTACCATATGAACTTCTGATCAATTTGTATAATAATTGAGCTGTGAGACTAATTAGAATTAAAGAATTATTCTTTTTTATTGTTTGATAAAATATTAATTTTTATAAAGTGTATAAAAAATACATATTTTTATAAAATACAACGTAAAGTTTTTAAATTTTATTTTATAAAATATAATTAAAAGTATACGATTTTTTAATATTATTTTAGATATTTTTTATTTATAAATTAGTAATAAATTATTTTATATTATACAGTTTATTAAGTATTAATTAAAATTCGTAAAAAAAGAATTTAAAAATCAATATTTTAAAACAAAAATAAGTAAAGTCGTTAACAGTTTACATATATATAAGATAATTAGACATGTAATAAAATTATTATAAGTTAAATATATTTAAATAAATAATACATTTTATATTAAATAGTTAGGCAAATAAACATTCGAAATACCATTATCAATATTCATTTTATCAAATTTTTAAAAAGATTTTTTTTAGGCCTGGTCACTGGTCTACTTATAAAATATATTTATAAAAAATGACTTATGACAAATATCATAAAAAATGTTTTGTATAGTGAAATGTAGTGTAGCGATATTAAACGCACAATAAGTAACTGATAATCATAAATTGAAATTATAATTGACTTATATAAATTTTGTTTATATAATTGATACATTTATTTTAATTAATAAATTGAATTTAATTAAATAGTAAAAAAGAAAGAATATAATTGACTTTTATATTAATTAATCAATTAATTCAATAGTGAAAAAGAGAAAATATAATTGACATTTATATAATTGACTTTTATATATAGCTGGTATATTGAAAGTTTTTTATAAATATAATTGATTCATTAAAAGTTTTATATAAATATAACTGATTCATTGAAAGCTTTACATAGACAATAATGATTAATTTATTTTTTATCTTCATTCTCCATTTCATCATTACTATCACCATACTCTTCCTCAGTTTCATCTTGTTCATCGGCATTTTTAGTTTCGTCTTCATTCTCTTCCTTAGTTTCGTTTTCTTCATCTTCGTTTTCTTCTTGAAACGATTCATTAATAAATTTTTCTTCAGATTTGATATCTTCTACTTCTTCTGTTACTTGTATTTCTTCTAATTGTGTTTCATTGACTTCTACGCTTTTAATCTCCGATTCTTCAAACATTTGATGCTGCTCAACATTATTATAAGTTTCTTCAACTTTTGACCCTTCAGATTTCTCACATGCTTCTTCTTCATGTTCACTTTCATATTGCGACCAGTCAAATCCTTGTTCTCCATGATCATAACCTGTCTCTTTAATTTTGGGTGTTTCTGTAATAAGTTCATCTATTTCAGATAAACCTAAAGCTGCTTCTCCATAATTGAAAGGATTTTCTATTTCATTATTTTCCTCGTGTTCGTCTTCTTCAATCTTCAGTTACAACAATCAAAAAAATTAATTTTTTTTTAATAATACGTTTTTTCTTATAAAACATTTTAAATCAATTTTTATTACGTTCATAATGCACAAAACTTGAAAAAAAATTCTATAATTTTTATAACATTTTAATACAATTAACTAGTAAGTACTTTTAGTGTTTATTAATGTCAATGTGCTGACAGTTTTAAATCACTTAAGAACTACATAATTTGCAGGCATGTTTATGATTTAATTATAATTTGAAGAAATATATAACATAAATATTTGATATTCTTTGCAATTAAAAAATCGTTTCACAATGCGAAATTTGGAAAAGGTAGGTAGTTTCAATATATAATAAATTGAAACAAAAAATAAAATCTAATCAAACAATGTCCGGTACTTTATAAAAATGCGAATATTCTGAATTTCTGTATTGCTTGTAGGACAATTTTGATTTTAGAAATTTGGGACATTGTAATCTACATTTTTTTTTAATTTTAAAATGAAAAAATAAAAAAATATTTCTGAAGATAGTAATGAAGATTGTTTTATATTGTATTATAGTCTATATTATTTATACCTATGACTGAATTCTTATAAATACAATATAAAAAATTTATTTTTAATCTTAAAATAATTTAAATTTTAATCATCTAAATAGTATCAACTAGTCAATAAATCATATTAAATCTTTTCTGTTATTTAGAAAACGGATAAAATATATAAATCGAATAGTAGATTATGAACTTCATTCTATATATTCCTCACATATTTATTTAAATCATATGATTTTATTAAAATTGTATGTTTTTATACACTGTTATTAAATAAAAATTTGAAATTAAACAATCAATTAAATAACAATATCCCAAAATAATTGCAATAAAATATAAGATCTAAGAATAGAAAATTTAATATAGATCAAATTCAATAAAAAATTTAATACAAAGCTCAAAATAAAGATAAAAAAAAACTAATTATGTGTGTTGTATAATACTAATGTACCATTTTAATATTGCGGGTTTTTTATTTGAATAGAATTCCTTATAGTGTGAATTGTGAAAATGAATTATCTGATTAATTTATTAACTACAATAAATTTACGAAAATTGTAATTAACGTTTAAATATTGTTACAATTAAGATTATTACTATTATTATACTTAAAAAATAAATAAACTGAGGTATACTACCTCGGTATCTTCATCGTGATCAACTTCGTAGGGTTTCGCTTCCTTATCTTGATACGTAGAGTTAATATGACCGGAGTATTCATCAGTGCTGTGCTCGAGGACGACAATTCCACTATCTATGCCAGTAGTATCAACTGAGAAGGCTAGGTTGGCTAATTTGTCTTCTTCTTCAGTTTGCCTTCTCTCTAATTCTTCTTTCTCTTTTTCGCGGAAAGCTCGATCTTCTTCGTCAGCAATCGCTTGTGCAACAGCTTCATTGTATAATCTAAATATTATCATTAATACGTAATTAGTGTTAGTAATAACTCATATACTAAAAAATTTCATTATTAATAAATATTATGTTTATTATTTTACCTTACGTTTTCATTTTATAAAATATGTATATAGAACAGATTATATTATATATTCAAAAATAAATGATACGATAAAAATAATTACATGATATATATTCTGGTCAAAATGTGTGTATTAAAATAAAAATTCAAAATACATATTTTGTTCAAATTAACCTCACCAACAGAAGTATAAATAATTTAAATATAATTTTAAAATCTTTTAGTATTTGAAATAACGTAATTATTTTACTTTTCATCTTCGATAAGTCTTATTGCTTCGAGTCTGGCAGCTTCAGCTCTGGCTATTATTGTTTGTCTTTCAGCTTCCAATCTTTCTTGTTCTTTAATTTCTGCTATACGAATATCTTCTTCAATTTTCAATTTTGCTAGTCTAGCAATTTCTTTTTCCTCTGCAATTCTTCTTCGTTCAGCGGCTTCCCATGCTCTTCTATCTTCCTCCATTCTGCAAGAATAACCATCAATTAAATTAAGCGTTATAGTCTTTGTCTCTTTTTATTTATTAAAAGTTTCTAACATAAATCAATTTAATTTTATACATATGATTTATAAATATGTTATTTTTTTCTACCAAAATATTTATACAACTCTGCGTCTGCTAAAAACTGAAAATTTTATTTTCTTTTATTGATATTAATATATGCATGAAAAATTATTATTTATGCATTTTATCATTTATGTAATTTAAAGTTAAAAATATAGTTATAATTTTTAAAATTATTTAAGGTTATTAAAATATTTAAAGTTATTTATATCTTTTCATTTAGATACAAATTTATATTTTATTTTAAACTAATTCAAGACTTATATAAAAATGTTTGAAAAATTTGTTATCAGAAAAAGCTTTCAACAATTCCTTTAAGATTTATAGATAAACTGAATAAATATTTTAAGAAATTTCATTTCTATAATTCTTGCATTTTATATATTTCTAATTAATTAATAAATGGTTACATTTTATCATAATTGCGTTTATGTATGTAACTATAAGAGGAAGTTCAATATTATTTTTGTTTATTATAAATGAAAGTAGAGTTTTATGTTGTGTACACTTTTACGTGCTGTATAATTTAATTATTAAGATAAACCTTAATGTTATTAAAGAATTTTAGACAATTAAGTACATAAATTTGGAAAATCAGAATACATTATTTAAATTATGTGAATCCTGAATCCATTTATGAAGAAATTGATTAAAAGTGATAAGCGGAAGTTTCCATTTTAATTTTACTATTGAATAATATTTTACCTGCACATATTAAATTTCTTTCTTCGTAAATTTTCGATAAGGGCCAGCGTGCGAGTTAAAGCGTTGTGAGTAGGGACTGCGTAAGCACACACCGGAGTGGGAGGGGAAGAGAAAGAAAACCAGCTTTAGTGAAAGGGTTAAAAATAATTGAATGATTTAATTGTATATAATTAATGAATTTTTGCGTATTATTTATTTTACATTACATTATATACAGTCATGAAAATATTATAATTAGTATATTTTGAGTATTATTTATGAAAGTGAATTTATAATGAGAAAAAATAAATAAAATGAGAATAGCCATTGAAAGTGGAACACTTTATTACGTTGATTTTTTTAATTACTACTGCATGGGAAACTATTATTTGTGCCTTATAGGTCAATTAATTAAATTTATTTTCAAAATTTTAAGAAATTTTTTATTGTATTTTTTGTAAATAACTTTAATTATATATTATTAATAGTTTAATAATTACTTTATGCAATTTATAGTTTTAATAACTTTTATACGTATAGAGAATTTCTAGATTAATGCATAATTATTTATTATAATCTTCAAGAAAATTTCTGAAGATTACATATGTTCAGTGTTATTAATACCAAGAAACATAGTTTTCAAGATTCACAAATTATAATTTTTAATTTTTTTTATAACTTATATTTTATTTTTTGTAATTAACTATCGAATATTTAATAATGAAAAAAAGTATAAAGTAAGTATTAATTAGTATGCGATTATTAAATTTTTCTTATTATTTTAATTATTTGCTTATTATAAAAAATGTAAAAGTTCATGGAGATACTATCATATTAATTGTAATATCAATATTTAGTATGAAAAAAACTTACTTTTTTTCTGCAGCTTTTTTTTCTAGGTATTCTTGAACTTTTCTAATTGTGTCCTCATCTGGCTGCTTTTTCACTATAAATTAAAACGTTAATAAAATAATTATTAAATAAAATTAATTTATTTATGAGAACAATGTAAATAATATATAAATATATGCAACTAATATATACATATATATATATATATATATATATATACAAATAAACAAATAATATATAAATAAATTTTTATCATAAAATTTTTGATAAGTTAATTCATGGGGCAATATATATTTAAGCATGTTTTTGAAAAAAGTATGCTTTCAAGTTTTCTTATAATTACCGTTTATAAGTATTACGTTTTAACATGTTTATCGAGATTTCTTTTTCATAAATTCCTTTTATAAATTTAATTAATTTAATATATTTTTATAGTTTAAAATTATAAAATTTATAAAATAATTATTGATAATCATAATTGTAACTGTTAAAAACAAAACAATAATGAGTTACTTATAATAATGAAATTTCTTTTTAAAACAATTTTTTAAAAACAAGAAAGCATGTAATTTGAATAAAATGATTATTATGAAATAAGGAGTAACGTATATAATTAAGAGAAAAAGATATACAAGACAAACAAGAAGAACTAAAAATGTGAGCTGTCATGAAATATATAGACACAATAAGACCTGCCAATTAAAAAAAAAGTGAACTTCAAAAGTTTAAAGATAAGACGAAGAAGGTATCCACATAAAGAACCGAACAGAGGAAATGGCTAACACAGAGTATTGTACGCACCAACGTCCTTGTTGTACTGAGATTCAAAGTCATCATTCTCATGGTCCTCTTGCGATTTCGTCTTCGTTTGAAGTTTGGGCTTCGATTCTGTTTCTGTTAGCTCGAAATCATCTTGCTCCTTCATCATTTGTTCCGGTATTTCTAGTCACGAACATCACACAAGTGCTAAATAAACACTTTTCCATAATGTGTAACATTTAAAACAACCACATGCGCAAAGATAATTGAATTTTGTTGAGAAAAAGTTTGTTTTTTCCTGAGTTTTAGGAATGAAGATAGATCTGTAGAGGGATAAATGGAAAACACGGGAGTTCCTAACTTACCTTTGTTTTGATAGATCTTATTGGCCCGTTTGACGGAGAAGGAACTAAAACTTTTTTAGAAACGTGTTGGGTGTACTTACGCTACAGAAAGATGCAACTCAGCTGAATTCGTTAATTTGCAATTTGTTAAAAAATGAACGACTAATGTAAACTTGTATGTATGTTTTTTATACATTTTAATTCATTTTACTCGTTGTATAATTATTTAAATTGTATTTCTTTATACTTATTTGTATTCATTCTCTATAAATATCAGTTTTCTTTAAAAATGACTAGTTTTTTTTATTTTCGAAAAAAAAGGATATTAATAATCACTTTTAGTAGAAATTATTAATATCAAAAGTAAAAATAAAAAGAGAAATAACTGAAAGCAAAAAGCATTTTATTTTGTTGTAAAACATTACTAACCATTAATAATAGCTTCTTTATTGCCATCATTATGATGTTCGCTTTGCGGAGCTGTAGGAAAATATCAGTTTTAATTTATAAATCATTATGTTTATTATTTGATTTAGCCGAAAGCGTTAACATGATTTTGCAACAAACCACACCGAACAGTAATACAAAACCATACTTTAATGAATCTACTTTATATAGTATCGAAATTAATTAATTAATATAAAAAAAAATAGAATTACTAAAGCATTTTAATTCATTGAAATCATATGCTCATAATTTTCTCTATTTTATTTAATTTTATCACGAAGGAAGCACCTGGCATAAAGATTATCTTCGTATGTAATTATGAATATTTTATTTTATTATAATAAGAGATAAATATCAATTCAACTTAAAAATAATACAGACAAAGAAATTATTTCTGATCATGAATAATCAAATTTTTATTTTTAGACATAGGTGCAATCTTCACGAAAAATTAAAATCATTGGAAGAATTATCATGAAGTACATGGAACGATTGAATGACATGATAACTAATTATTTCGATGGTGGTCAAGTTAAAGGTTCCAGCATTTCACGATATATATATTCATATTAATTATATTACAATGTATACGGGAATAATAACATTCAGTTCACGCCTCAAATGTGTGGTTAGGGGGACCGAGGATGGTTTTACAATGACCTACAATAAATATGTACATCATGCACTAAAGCATATTTCAGGACAAAGATTTTTAAAAGGATTAAAAAAAACTCAATAAATTCAAAAACATTAAAAGTGAAACTTTGAGAAGTAAATTTGAGAGATAGAAGTAGAGAGAGAGAGAGAGAGAGAGAGAGAGAGAGAGACAGAGACAGAGTGATCTAGAGAGTCAAAAAGTGAATAAATTTATTTGTGTCTATGAAGTCAGTTGAAATATAATGATGAACAATTATATCCTTTTCAACTATTTACATATGTACTATTTTCATGAAAAGTAGTAATAAAACGTATGTAAGTCTTCTTATTGTTAGGTTGAATGCAATTGTCTTCGAGAGACACTATAGTACAAAAAAATGAGTGCTAGATCATGTAAAGACATTTTACGGATGGTAATATTAAGGGGAGAGAGTTTTTCAAAAGATTATTGCATAATTTTTTTATAATATAGTCCAATTAAGTTTTGTAATGAATTTTAATTTTATCAAGTTAAGTATATTATAATAATATTTAATATAATTTACTATCGTGGAATTTAATATTGTTGAACAAACTTTTATTGTCATAATAAAAGTAAAATAAAAATAATAGATTTTTTATTAACATGTATGAAAAATATGAAACTTATTTAAATTCATATAAATGCATAGTTACATTATAAATTATAATTATTATTTATTAAAAATAATTAAATTGTTTCTGAATTATATTTTGATTTGTATGTTTAATTTATTTAAAAAATTATAAATATTATATCGTTACGTATTATATATGAATATTATTATGTATGAATATAGACAGATGTAAAAAAATTTTTAATTTTTTAAAAACAAACAGTTTACAAAATGATAATTTTGTTTGTATACAATAAGAGAGAATAGTTTAATTTAAAATACTGACAATTAAAGTATAGAAATGCATTGAATTTAATATTTATATTTATGTTTTTCATTCAATTTCAATGGATATGTAATATATTTTGAAGGTAAATAGGTAATATATTTAACATATTCAAGATTTCGTATGAAGATTTTTAGGAATAGGTATGCAATAAACTTTCATTTTATGAATTTGAAGGTGAAATTTGAAAATATTATTTTTTTTCGTACACTAGAGGCGCAAACAATTATTAGAAATTAAAGCTTCACGTATTGAATAATCTTACCTCGATTTTGTTTTATTTAGGAAATATATATGGATTTTGTTATGACTTTACAGGGATTTTAAATGGATAAATAATAACTAATATTTAAATTTTTATTAATTTAATTAAGCTTATTTTGTATACTTCTTCTTTTAAAGTATTTGTTTAAAATAATATACAATGTTAACTGTCATTCAATTAACAAGATGCTTAATATTAAATTGCTTCATTTACGAATAAAAAATTTGGAAAATAATTTCCTATATTCAATACAAGTATTTTCTAGTAAAGATGTGCAGTAAAAATATTTTATGTATTAAAATATAATCATCATTTTTGCCAGTTAAAATAAATTAACAATTACAAATCTTTATTAATATTTACCAATAATATTTATGAAAATCGTAACTATGATTTCAAAATATTTGTTTGAAAACAAATTATTGTTATGTTTATAAACAATATAAGCGGTGCAATATTATATTAAGAAATAGACCTAGTAAATAATTTATTGTTCAAATAAATTTCATCAAAATTCCATTATATAAATGTTAAGAATTATTATTAAAAGCAAAAAAAAACTAAATAAGATTTTCTTCCACGCATGATATTCATATCAGTACGAATAGATACCTGATTGCCATTATAGCGTTGTTCGAATGTAACTTCTTTGTTACCTATTGTTTTTTGTATTGTTATTTATTCTATTTATTTATCTATTACTATTTATAGATTTTTATTTACGTTATGGTCGTATCAACGAATGGTATCAAATGTGTGCGTATTTCCAATTTTTAATAATTATTTAAATTAGCAACTTGTATATTATAAACTATTTAATAAATATTAATGTTGGTGGGAAACGCTGGTATAGAAGAATAAGAGAAGCGATATTACGATGTAACTGTTAAGGGGTTTTACGGTAGTATACGAGAGTGGGGGTGATGTTGATGGCTAGATTTTTGTTAGTCTTCCTCCTGCGTTTCCACTCCTTCGTTATATTTGGCATTATTTGCCGCTTTAGCAATAGTGGGTTCCTTGTTCAGCTCGGGGACGCGATCTCTCCAACCAGTTGTCGGCTTTGCAAGGGTCTTGTCGCCTGAAACGTTGAGAAAACCGCTGTGCTCGTAGCTGCACTGTATGATCGCGACTGTTTTTAGTCTTATGTACTTGGAATAACGCGACTTGATTCTTCTTTACGTGATACCATTTTAATATTATTATTTTCTCTATTTCATTGAATTGAAAATACAGCGTCCGCCAGTCTCTTTATTTTTAGTTTTTTCAATTTTTTTTAACCTTGTTACGAACTTCTTTATATATTTACGAGTTAATTATTTCGTGTACTCTTTTCTTCCTTTAGACTAATGAAATTTGAGTAATTAAGGATAAGTTTTAGATAGACAGTGAAAATGTAACATAACAGACATATAGAGATAGAGAAAGAAAGATAGATAAAGGTCAGACAATAGTAATAAATAATTCACGTTGCACATACATAAAATAAAATAATAAAATAAGAGTAAAAGTTTCATAGAGACGTATGAGTTATTTGTAAAGGTTTCTATAACAGTAAAAGTAAACAATGTATACAGAACGAAACAAAAAAATGCATCACACAACGACGTCTTGAGGCCGCTTTTTCTTTCTATATATATGTGTATATCAAAATACCTATTTATATAAGAGCTAATTAAAAAACAGAGGCATAGTTATATTTCGTTAGGTTATTAAATGCATTATAAATTTTTTTTAACAATTAATAATATTTTCAATATAATGTAAAGTTAATGTTTATAATTTATCATTATGGTTTCTTTACATAGTCCAAATATCATTGAATGATTGTAAATTAAGAGTAGCTCCCATACGAGAATAACGACATAGTGCTGTGCCTCATAATAATATAGAATATTACCAAATTAAACAAATAAAAGTTAATAAAATCCATTAAATGATCATCAAGAATCACCAATAAATACAAATAACTATAGAAAAAAAGTTGAAATAAAAATAGGAGAAAGTAAAGAAAGTGACCTATTAAAAAATTCTTTCGATTGCGTTGCTCGGATAGACGGAAGCATCATCCCTTTGAGCGACAGCGCGTATTGCGTTCTACTTACAGGCATCTTCAGCGGCCTTGCGATTCTTTAGATAGTAGCTCATCAGGTTAACATCGCTTCTGACATCACCAGGCACGAGGTCGCCAACGGTGTAGTATGGTCGGCGGCGTGGTTGAGGTCTGCCGCCCGCGTACTTTATGCATGCGAGATTGCCCGTCCCGATGTTCCTGATCACTGGGGTCTCGTACCAGGGTAGACTGTCGATGTCCTTGGATATGTTTTTCGCATTGATTATGCGACGTACGTAGTCGTCACTGCGTAGACGTTCCGGTGATAGTTCGTTGTAGTGGCTGTGGTCGACGATCAGATTTTAAGTTGTTTACTCCAAATGAGTGCTTTCCATTGAGTTTTTGCCTCGATCGTTGCCTCGATTAGTCGATATTATTCGCATGAGACTCGGTCGATCGATTTTCTTAGATGGCAGTATCTCGGAATAAAGTGGCCCGTCTTAAAACATTCATCGATATAAAGTGCCTTGAATAGTGCTGCTTCTATTTGTTTCATACTTTATTGTTGGAAATCACTTTTGCACAGTAGAAAACGATATTTTTTTTGTTATTTTAAACCGAAATTATTTGTTCCCATAAAATTACTTTAGTTTCCCATTTAATGTGTATACATATTTTCTGCAATTGATTATTCGATTCCCAAAAATAGAATTCTTTGGAGAAAATAGAAATGCTTTCTAAAAAAATTATAATACCGGTGCCGGAAAAAATCTTAAATTTACAAATCTATAAATTAAAATCTTTATTTGATAAAAAATAATATGCAACCATTTCAATATTTTCAATAAAATAAATTACTACAATAAAAATGAATTTCATATATAACTTCATCGACCGATATCTAATGCTGTAATTATTTTATTATATATATTTCACGGATGTTCAAACATCCTACTTTTCGTAAAACTATTTATATTAATTTCTATTGTTAATGTACTAAATAGTTAAATAAAAAAGAAGGAGGTTTTTTTCTTAATTCGGAAGATATTCTTACCTAAGTATAGGTCGTGGAATAAAAACGTGGATTCTGCGAAGTAGGTCATCCGTCTTTGCACGGATTTCCCTCGTTTCATCATCAAAGTCCTGCATTGAAATTTTAACTTTACTAGCTTCTTTTATTATATTTATATGAGAGAATATTTAATAGAACTGTTTCATAATTTTACACAAACAATTATAAAACAAAATAACCTATCCCTACTAAGTCATGTAATTATGTTTCGTTTTAAACATTATTTATTTAAATATTATATTATATATAACAAAAGTTACAATTTCTATTACATATATTGTTATTATTATTATATTGATACATTATTAAGATAAGTATTTTATTTTAATTTTTTGTATATAATTTCGCAAAATATAAGCTCAATAAATTTTGTATTATATCGAAACATCTGATAAAAATTAAAAATTTTTTTTACTGTACATGTGTTTTTTTTAAATATACATAAAATTAATTCAGCTTTAACATACTAAAGTCAAATAGCTAAACTGACATTTTTGCAAAAAATATGATATGGTAGAAGTTCAAATGCATATATAATAAATTATTTATTGTTATATTGTTATTTAATATTTAATAATTAATGCTAAGACATTATGAATTAAAATTACTTATTTTATGACTTAAAAATCGTATAGAGTCAAATTTATTATAAAAATATTAATCATTTATATTTTTGAAAATAAATTTAAAATAAAGTATAATGGAAAAGATTTTTAATTTTTAATTTTTATTTTATATTTGAAAGATTTTATAATAATTTTCATCTGGTTTTCAGAAAAGTTTAGTTTTATAATTTTTTTACATTATCAATCATTTTAAGAATACGATGTTTTTTGCCCTAAAATATACATTTTTTTCTTTTTTTAAATTTTAATTAGTTGTAATTAGTGAAAAAATCTATCTAATTTTATTATTAAATAATAATAATTAATAATTTTAACGTAATATAATTTTTAATCTGTACATCTGTACACAGAATTGTATTGAAACGGCCATGAATTGGGTTGTTAGTAATTCCTTTTGAAGGCACAAAATTCTTATAATAATCATTATATCGATAAGAGTATTAATACAAACATTTAAAGCGATTTTTTTATTCAATAGCACGATTATCTTAGTTTCGCAAAACTAAATTGATTTGGTGAAAAAATATTAGACTTACAATATAGTCCTTGGAGTTAAGATAATTCTCCGTGTAGGATTTGAAGGAGGGCCTGGTAAGGTAGCGTATCCTGTTGAGCTCTGCTGCTATAATGCTGGGCCTGACGCGTGAGTGTATCTTTATGGGTAGGTATGTGCCAGAGTGGTAAATACGCACTGGTGTGTGAACTACAGTTACAAGCTTCTTGTGTGCCACATATGGCATGTGAGGTAATGTCCTCACCTACATGTACAAATTACGAAACTTGCCAATGTTTTTATCTTTTTATTGTGTTCGCGCAAGATATTTGTTTTGTTTTAATACCCTTTATTTTATATTGTGTTCTTTATAGTCTGTTTTTTGATATATAAATATAAATATGAATAAAATTATATATATATATATATATATATATATGCAAATTATACAGATAGCTGTTGTACGATTTATTTTGTCTTAAAAGCAAGGCATAATTGTGTGCGACAATTGTGAAGCGTAACACTGTGTGCGTGCTTTTATGTTAAATATATTTATGATTTATGTTAGATTTTCTGTTTTATAAAAAATATTAAAAAACAAATTGTTGAATTACTTTATCTATTATTAAAATTATTCTTCTTTTATAAATAAAATAATAAATATTAAAATAATTTTGATTTTAAATACGTTAATGAGAAACTTGATGCAATTAATTTTTTTTCATCTATACGAGATTAATCATTCATCGTTAAGGATGGCTGAGGTGCACGAAAGAAAATTAAGGAGTAATTTCATTGGTTAACATTGATTAAAAGACTTTTTGTCCGTAAAAATAGAATGAGTTATTGTGCCAAGGATTTAGATATAGTAACAGACGATTGAAAGGCCAATTATTATTATTGTCAAGGTTATATTATATTCTTCAATTTAGAATTCAAGATTTTGAAAATAAAATTTATGTCATCTATATTATTATAATTTAAATGCTAATGAATTTATTCTGAATAAAGTGATTAATAGTTATTTTTGTATCTATAAAATATGAAATTAAAATTTTATACATTTTAATATAATTTTTATTTAAAAAATCAAAAAATATTTTTGTTTGTATTTTTATTATTTTTATTATTATATCACCTATAATTCTTGTAGTAACTCTAAAAGCATAACATAATACGATTATATTAGGTAAATGATAAAGTTAAAAGCAGCAAGATCAGCAGGATACGCAGCCTCCTTACATTAAAGCTTAAAATAGAAATAAAAGTAATGTAGATAAATATAATAAAATTAATTTATCTTATATTATCTTTTACTTAGTAAATTAGTAAAGATAAGAAAAATAAATGATAAACAGTTGAGTAACTAAGTGAAATAAATTTGTTCCTCCTATATATAGTTAAAAATTTTTTAAGCACACTTAGAATAATATTATTTTGTTTATTTAAATAAATTATATTATATGATTGATGATAAATTTTATTAAAATATTATTTAATAAGTTTCTAATTACAAATATTTGTATTGTTAAATATTTAAAGTCATTTCACTGTACTTATAACTGTTCGATTATTGTCGTAGTACTCACGAAGGTGTTGTAAATATAGGGGTTGTAAAAGTAGAATGGGCCATGTAGTAGCGGCTTTAATAGTTGGTAAAAGCCAACGTAGTAATAGTATTTGAAGTAGATTTATTATTTTTGTAGTTAGGGCCACGGTCGACGATTCCGAGATGTAGGTGGAAGTAGGTGGATAGGAAGAAAAATTCATAAGAAAAAATTAACACGATAATTATATAAGTCCGATAAATAATTTTCTTATTTATATATATTTATTATTGATTTTGCGAATATTGCAAAAGTCCATCGCATTTTTCAAATGAAATAAGGTTCGTTTGAAAAAAGTGGAAAAATATATTTGCCATCTTGCTTTTTTCGGTAATTTTGGATTCTCTAATAATAAATCGCTGCTGGCCAATTTCCTTGTTAAATGTCTAGCGAGGCGAAATAAGATAACTTTCTATTAGTAGTTTTTTGACCTAATTTTGAAAATATTCTACACATATTGTAGAAATAAAGTTGTTTCAACCGTTTACGTCTGATGTTTCGTTTGAATGTTTTAGCGTGAATATAAGATTAAACTCGTCAAATTTACATTGAAATTACATTTATAATTTTTAAATTTATGTTGGTAGTAGTCATTTCGTATCATATCTCTGATGAACAGTTGACAAAAGAATAATAAATAATTACTTTAGTTTTTCACACACACTCATACGTATATGCCTATGCGTAAATAGACATAAATGTATATATATATAATTAAAATTAAGAACATTTACGATAAATATGCAATAAGAATTATTCTGTAATGGGATTAATGACACAGGACATTAAACACTATAATAAGGAAAACGATATTCTGTAGTAGATGTATAAACGAAAGACAATTTCTATATTACTATTATGTATTTCAACATAAAAGAGCATACATAAAAGCTGTCTGCTATGTGCATATATTTTATCGTGTGTTACAATGTTTAGATATTGCATACAGTCATAAGATTTGTTATATGTAAAGTAAACCTGTTAATCTTTCATACATTATTGCTTTTTGTTTCAATTTACGATTGTATCGTCAACTGACGTTGGATATTTAATCATATAATACATGTCACATACAAAAGATATAAGAATTTATAGTCATCAATTGCGTTTTCTTTTCAGATTTCTTATAATTGGATCGCTTGGTCAAGGCTTGACACGCATATGCATGATATACATATGAATTGCAATTTTATTGGCACGTTTTAGCATAACAATAATAAAGCCTTAGACACACGTTGATATAAGGATTGTTGCTAGAAGAGAATCGAAATAAAAAAATACGAAAGCAAATGTAAGCTTTAACTTTAACGCAGACCTAGTTTATAATTGAAAGTAATGAAAGTAACAAGTTTTTACAGAAGCAGTTGAACTTGCGCGGTCTTGGATTTGCATTGAGGTCAAGATTTTTTAAAAAATGAATGTATATTTTTTATGTCAAATGTAAATATTTAATTTATGTTATAGAAAGATTTTGAATGCTTATTTAGTTAAATTTTAAATAGAAAAACATTTACTGATCCAGGCTTCTTATGATTAATACTTGGTAATTTAAGAAGATTAATATTGGGGTTAAAGAACTTAAATATTTTTAACAATAATAAATTACAATTTTAAATTATAATATAGTATTATGATTTTTATTTTCCATCGATCGATTCATTCAACGTAATTATTGCGTAATTATAAAAAATACTAATAACCATTGTAAAATTTAAGAACACGCACAAGTTCATAATAATAAACGTATTCTTAAATTATTACATTATAAAAGTAAAAAAAAATTTTAATTAAATTGATTTCCATGTTTAAGTAATTACTCTTCAGAATATATGAATAACAAAATTATTGATTCAAGTAAAAATAATTATTTAATTAAACTAATATTGTAGTTTATTGATTAAAAAATTTAATAAAATTTAAGATAAAATAATACACTTTTAATTGTAAGATATTAAAAAATTATAAATACTACTATTTATGAGTAATCATGGTTGCATTTCAATTTCAAATTATTGAATTAATTATTCACATTACATTAATACAATTAATCGAGAGTTTTAAAAAGATAGTAATGTGTCGTAATTTCGGTAAAGTATATTTATAGATTATATAGTTAGAAGATAATCGTTTGGTTGAAACTTATTGTTTACATTTTTGTTTCACAGTAGATTTCTGGGAAATAGAAAATATATAAAAGAAATGAAATTGATTTAATTTATAACAGAATATAATAACATGAGGTTGGTAACTTAATAAAATTTTATAACTAATCTCTCAGTTGTGAAAAGGTGGAAAGTATAGTATTGGTTCTAGAGCAATAAAAATATATATTCAGGATATTTTTTGGACCTTGCGGTATTGATGATACTAGTTGGATTGTTTCTTTAGTTGACATTTAGACCATCGCATGTTAAACGATTAGGTGGCGAGCAGGAAAGGGGGTAAGTAAAGCGATGCAAGCATAATGAGGATTTCCCTCAGATGCGATAGGAGAAATGACGATAGGTGGTGCCGCCGGGCAGACGTCCAGAAGTTGATGTTTCATAAGACGAATGATATCCGCTGGGGCCACCGTTGGATGACCTTGTGCTCCGTTCAGTTGTGTAGTTGCCATAAGGACCTGTTTCGCGCTTCACCGTGCTTTCGGTTGTGTAGCTCTGACGTTGAGATCTCCCGTAGGGGTCCGTGCTGTTACTGCTACTGTTATTGGTATACGAGTAGCTGTACTGCTCCTGAGCCGATCTCACGCCCCTCTCCGGATAGTCGCGGACGATGTAGTGCCGAGAAGGTGTCTAGATTATAAGGGGGCAACGGAGAATACGGTATAACATGGAGGCTTATTGCTGTTTCTTTTAGGTCGGGACTCTTTTCTGTCTTTTCGTTTTTTTCTTACTTATTGCGCTTACTTATTCCTTTTACTTTTTTTGATAATTTGATACTCATCGAGTATTATTATTGCTGTTTTTATCTTATTGTTTATAGTTTTGTTCTTTCTGTACATGCTGTTTGTCGAGCGCTTACACGAAGGTAGGTATGCACTACTTGAGAAAGATTTAACTTTAATATGTATATGCCTAGCTTGGTTTCACCCTTTTACCATGCATTTATTTCTTTTTCTCTTGTAATGTCTGCGTGCATGAACATGCGAATATAAGTGTTGATTTTGGGATACTGTTACAGGAACATATATACAAATCGTTTGAATAAAAAATTACAACATACGTTTTTGTCCACTGTTTTTTCGATTTTATCCAAATAAAATATTATTTTAATATTTTACTATTAAATTTTAATGACTTTATATGCATAAGAAAATAGTTCGTACAAATATTCTATAAGTTTATGCATTCATTCGAAGATGCACTGTTTAAGAGAGTATAGTTATTATATTTATTGTATGTATTATTTTTCATGTATACATTCTGAGACACGATATGACAGAAACACGACAAATCTTCTAAATTTGAATTATTTATAATATTTATATAAATCAGAATTAATACAAATCGGTAACTAAACTTATGTAGTATAGTATAAATGTTTTTACAATTTATTTCCATTTCTGTACATTGTACTTATTTTTATTCGTAATAAGTAATAACACGTCTGAGATAAGTTAATTTTAAATATTCATTTATGAAATATTATTTCATAGATGTTAATTAGAACAAAGTAGAATGCACATGGATACTTGATAATATATTTTTAATTCAAAACTTAAAGTATTTAATTAATATAATAATTCAAATAATTTATATTTTTAGAAATTCTTTAAAGAAATATGAAAAATATAAAAATTATTATTTAATTAATCATAAATATTTTAAAGATACTTTAATAGAAGTAATATATTTTTTCGCAGACAATTTTTTAAAGATTTTATTTTAATTTATTATTTTCATTAAATATATACATTTATATAAAATTTATACAATATATAAATTTTGTATATATCTATTTAATTTATAAATCAGTTACTTATAATTAAATTCTATAAATTATTGTACTTAGTATATACTCATAAGGTGAAATTGAGGTTATAAGGTCAAATAAGGTTAAATTGATTGACCGTATTTGAATTCAATTGCATTTTTAAGGTGCTATGAAAATAAATTATTATAAATATATTAATATTCTATTTTTTAAAATAAAAACATGTACGCTACTAAATAATACGTATATGAAAGGCATAAGATACCAATATTATTATAAATTTTGAATATTATACTATTATGTTTCAACTTGTAATAATCGCTAAAGTATTATTTACGTTGATTTAGCTAATGAGTTATTCAGTCGTCTATATGTTATATGTGAACAAGCATGTTTTCGTTCTATCGCTTTGATTTCAAATAGAAATTTTTATACACAATGGAAGAATCCTACTTTAATTTTTCTTTTATATTCATGCGTATTTAATTTTTTTAGTCGTTGTCTTATTATTGTTTTTTATAAACCAATATAAATCGTTGACATTTTAAAAATTACATAGAAATGGAAATATGGTTAGAGAGACATGTTCACATATATGTATGTGAAGTTTATATAAAAAAGATTTGGATTTGATCAAAATAACAGAGAGGAATTTAGAATTATAGAATAAGATCAAGAGGGAACGATAATCGGAAATATGACGGAGAGAGAGGAAGAATGTAACGGTGACATAAAGTTCGTACAGTAAACTCCTTGTAGTATATTGGGTTATTTTATGTTAGCTATGTGTTAATAAGAAATATGAGCAAGCATGTTTATCATAAGCAAATGCACGTTTTATTTTTAAATATCATACTATTTTATATGCGTTAGGCACACAACGTGCGGAGTGGGATTAACACGATGCATGACTGAGCAGTGCCACAAATATAACACCACCGTTTATATATACATACATACACATACCCCTCCCCCCCATATATATATTTTTAATATCCATAAAATTATAAAATAAAAATATTATTAACATTTTCTTTGTCAAAACTATGCCATGTACGAAAAAAATATTCATCATATTTATATAAAAATGCATACATGCATATTTTTATTTTATATACATACCTACATTCGTGTACTAGCACGCGCAATTGCATAATATGGGTTTTTCGGTGTTTCGTTTTTCATAGTATATATTGTGTACTTATATGTATGCATATATTGATTTATTTGGAAGAAGGTGCATTGAATGTTTAACAATTTCTATTTTTGAAACTATGTAGTAGCTTTTTATGATTATTATACTTATACAAATATAAACTTCATAAAAAAGTGGAATAAAGCTCTAATTATTATTTAGTTATTGATAACGTGAAAATAACCTTATATCAAATAACTTTTTTAATAATAACATTAATATACTGAACAATTGAATTATTAATATTCTTTATTTAGTTTTGTTATAGAATAAGCGAAAGTTATAAGGAGCTTTAAAATTTTATTTTTGAAATTAATATTGCCGTTATATTTGATATTTATTTATACTATATGATTTCATATCATATTTATGCAATCATGCATAAATATTTTATATAATAGAGAATAAATACTTTCGATGTTTAATTTTGATGCGTAAAGTTTTTAATTTATGTATTAACAATTTGTATTCCTGTAGTTTTAAAGTCGAAATAGTTATAATAACGTTTGCAAAAAAATACTGGAACTTGTATATTATACATGATTGTACACACACTGTATCATACTTTAAATATATAGATACATTTTTATTATCCCCAATGCTATTTTACTATTGTATTACAATATTTTAAATATGTAATTAGTTTTTACTAGTACTATTGAATTAAAACGAATTTAATAATTATCTTACGCATTTAAGAATATAACGAAGAAATTGTCATTCAACTTTCCTTATTAGATTCGTTGATAAATTATTTTGTTTTTAAATAATAATAATACTTTTAGTAACTATGTACATATAAAATAATACCATCTAATATAGGAATCAAAATATATATATATATATATTTATTTATTTATTTATTTAGGTACTACTGAAGGATTTTTATATGTAATTATTTTATATGTTATTACAATATATATCAATACAATTATTGCTACATTTTGAAGAGATGAATTGTTGGACATTGTAGAATTTTCAATTCCTGAATTAAGTGTAATTACGAATATTTTTAGTAGGATGTAACAGTTAGAATCAGAAAATTTGTATATAATTGTATAATTATGTAACATAATATTATGGTATAGAATCATGAAAGTAAAGTATATGTTTCTAGAAAGTATACACTTAATAAGTTTAAAAATGCCTTGGCATACCAAGAAGGAATTATTGGTAGTTATTATGAAATTAAATAATTCTAAAATTTTTATTTTACTAGAAATAAAAATGAGTTCTCTTATAAATGTGAAAAATATTAAGTTTTTTTTTATATTCTAGTTTTGGTTTCAATTTAAGTAAGAATTGATGTAGAATAGCAATTAAATATGTTTTATATTATATTTTCATTATTAATAGACAAAATAATGTACCGAGTATTTTTTATTATAAATAAATTTTTTATTAAATATATTTCAATGCGATTTATAAAAAAATGTCTGTGTAAAAAAATAGCCATAAAAATTTATCTTCACAATTGAGTTCCTTAAATTATTTAGATAATTATAAATATTTTTTTTAAATAAATATAATACAAGCAAAAGTTTACAATTACAACATAAAAGTATTGATTTATATAAGGTTGTCTGTATAAATTATAAACATTAATATTAAATCTATTTTAATATGTCGAGAATGAGTTACATTTTACATAATTTCAAAAAATATTACATAAAAAAATTTTATTTTTTCTTTAATGAGTTGTGATTTGCAAAACTACTACATAAAAATGAAGTTGCAGGGATCAGTGGTAGGAATAAGTGACTTTGGATTTACGCAGATATATTTAGTAAAGTCTAATTCACGAAATAATAATAACATGGGTAAAAAGGGTTGTTACAGATGGTATATATAAAAGAACATATATGTTTAGAATGATGAATATATTAACATAAAAACTATTTTTCGCTATGTACGCTGTAACTCTAATTGTTTAATAATTTCGTAATTAATGACATTTTTGTAAGTATAAATATTATTTCATGTTATATCATATTTTATGTTTTCAACTTTATAATTGGTAATCTTCTAGAATAGAAATTTATTTTTAATAATTTTTAATTTATCTTAACGTGTAAAATATGTTATCATATTTGGTATTATTATCATTTTGATAATATGAAATATAAATTTGAAAATAAAATACGTGATTTAAATTTTAAAGTATATAACATATTATTCACAATTTTAAGAAATTCAATAATTTGAATATTTTAAATAAATGAGTCCAACATTTTTTTTTCATTATAATTTTTAATAAATAAGTAACATATTATAAAATAGATTTGAGTTTTAGGTTTTTTAAATGACAACTCTTATTTCTGTAATTTTTATTCATTTATTATATATGATATATCTTTACGCATCTTTACAAAGTATTTTAATTAAATTATTGATATTGAAAAATTGAATATCTGAATTACAAGTGAAAATACTTTTAACAATATATTTTGGAATTAAAGAAAGTTAAATTTATTATTAAAATAGTAAAAAAATTTCATTATAAAATAATTTATCAATTTTGAATTATTAATTTTTTATGTAAATGATTATGGTATTTAACATTCGATAATATTTGAATAAGAATAATTATATTTTAAGTTTATTTTTGTATACGATGCATAAACTTTGAATAAAATTAGTTTATGTAAAAAATTCCGCATACTAATTTTAGGTTATTTATACATAATGTAGAATTGTTTTACAAAGTTCAATTGACTTTAAAAAGCTAAATATTGAATTATATCCATATGTGTTCTAATATAATAATTTTAATAATAAATAAATTTGAAAAACAATAAATGGTTATGCTTTTAATTTAAAATTTAGTTTAATTTGTTTTTTTATAAATTTGTCACCATCAATTAAAATTTTTTGTTAGAAGTAACAGTATTTTAATTACTGGGCCTATTTTATAAAAATATAGTAAATATTGCAAAAACATTATTCATATAATTAAAGTTAATCTTCAAAATTTAAATAACGCAATATATTATAATTATAAAGAAGTTCTGAATGTTTTTATTGAATATGACGTATGTTTATCATCATTTGAAAATAATCAAGATACTATGACTTTGCATATTATATTATATTTTTTAAATTACTTTGAAATTGATAAAGTGTCAATAGATACCTTACAACAAACGAAGAATTTTTTAAATATAAATGTATAAGTTTTCTTCATTAATAAAAAATAGATTTATTGCTTGCTTTCAATAAATTTTGATAGTACAGTAATAGCCAGAAAATTCTTCATAGCACTTATTTATATATATTTTATTATAAATAGAAGTAAATCATTTAATATTTGATACTTTTCAATCCAAATTTTCTGATATGCTTATAATTGAAAGCAATTTATTTATAAGCATACAATTTTTACATATAGTTTAATATATATCTATATAAATGTAATAAATTATTATATAATAAATATTTCTATATTTAAGAGTATTAGTAGAAATTATTTTTTTTAATATTATTTAATATAACAATGAATTTTTAAAAATAAATATTGTTTTTCTGTTCTTGATTTTTATATTTTATAATTATAGATAGAAAAATGATAAATTTGACCTAGTTAGAATTATTAAAATTATTATTTATATAATTGCTAAAGACTCTTAAATAAATGATTTAGTAATACACTTTTCGTAAAAGAGAATTTATAAAATTAATAACGATTTGATCTAGAAGTCTTTGGCGTAAAAATTAGCTATATAGTAGCTATAGTTTGATGAAAAATATTAAGTGTATATCAATTCAAACAAATATAAAAGCACGCGAGAAATCTGTAAAAAAATTTCTTTCTTGTCCACGTTGATTTAACGTGTCCGTTTGACTAGAGTTCTTCTCTATTTCTGTGATTAAAAGCGATACCAAGAAGGTGTCTGCAGGGCCATTAGAATTTTTGTCCTACCAGTAGCCGGGGCTGTGGCATGTCTCTGCTGTCCTGGTTTGCGCGAAAGGATACCATGCTCGAAGACATGACCACGTTTGGCTAATTCGCCCGTGGCATCCAGGCCGACCTTCGAAATGGCACCACTTTCAATCAGTTGTCTTGAGTGATCATTTTTTGCTGTATTCTTGCCTCGAACTTCACCTTCCTTGTCGTGTAGAGTCGTAAACTGGTAGAACTCCTTTTTCGGATCTTGGTGCTTGCGCCCCCAAACAGTGAATGGCTCTGGGACGAGAGACGGACGTGGCACCAAAGGCACTTTGTCCCACGGCACAAAAGTCTCCCTCTGGAATTCATCGATAGCCTCTTGATGTTGAACTGCCATTTTTAGCATTTCTAATTGTTTGTATCCTTCCTTTGATTTGGTTATGAAAATATTCACGTCTCCCTATTATTTGAGTCAGATTCCCGTTTTAAGGTGATATCTTCACTTCCACACCACTCCTCGACTACTGTATGATCACGCGGTATAAACTTACTGTTTTGCGAAGAGCTGGGTAACTGAGAAAGATATATGAACATGGCAACGCAAACGAGAGAAAGTTAGATGTATATGAAGACAGGCACGACCGCTTACACACACACGCATCTATATATATATATATATAGAGAGAGAGAGAGAGAGCTTGAATACATTTTTAGAACTTATACGAATATATATATATATATATATAGAGAGAGAGAGAGAGCTTGAATACATTTTTAGAACTTATACGAGAGCTGAGTTACGCTCGGCTTCACATCGCGGTGTTGTAGTATAGGTTATTATATTATTATATTTTATTATTATATAACATTATTATATTATATTATATTATATAACATTATTATATTATATTATATTTTATATATTATATATTATATATTATATATTATATATTATATATTATACATTATTATATTATATTATACAACAATATTATATTATATTATTATACAACAAGGTAAACGGTATTTTAATATACGTATGTTTTATATATATGCGTATATTAATATAACGCACCTTGGAAAGCAAATACTTATTGAACGTAAAACCTTTTTAGTTGCGGTAAGATTTTAGATGCGATACGTAAAAGTAATATTTGTACTTAATTTAAGTAGTGCTATTAATTCGGAATGAATAACATTAGGTTCTAACAAGTTGCTTCTAACATTTACTTGTAATTACAATATCTCAAGTACATACTAATATCTATTAATCGATTTCTTCATATTATATAAAAGAAAAATGTAATATTTATCGAAGTACATTATTTTTACGATTTAAAAACTTTGATATTCAATTATAATTAAGTCTGACAAAAATATTTTTATTTAATAGTATTTTTCTTTTATTTTATTTATTATTACATTTATACGTTTTAAAGTTGCAATAAATATATTCAGTTAACAAATAATATTTTTGTTTCGTTGAACATATAATATAAATGTTTCAAATACAAATTTTTTTATATGAACCATATATATTTTTAGATTTTAGTAGAATTTATATTTTATTCCAGAAAAAATTGAATATAACATCTAATTACTATATTTTACAGTAGAATGTAATAAAATCTTTATTTTATATCAAATAAAACTTTCTATTTAGTTTATACAGAAATTCGAGTGGCATTTATAAAATAGAAATATAAAAATCTTAAAAATTATTATTATAATATATATATATATTTCATTCAATTTATTGAAGTAATCATTTTATAAATTTATCTCACATATGTATGAAATAAAAGACCAATAATTGTATGCAACTATTCTATGTATACACATTCTATATATATATATACATAATTTATATATACATCATTTGAATGTTTCCAAAATTAATTCACATGGAATTCACATAATTCAACAGGAAATATAATATAATAGTCATGTGGATGAAAGTAAAAAATTCAAATGGGATAATGGCTAAAAAATAGATGTAGTTAAATAATAATAAAATTAGATAGTAAATTAAATAGATCTATGTATTTCAACAAGTATGAGAGGGGAAATAATTTCGAAGGACACTAACACAACAATACAAACAGAAAGAAAAATAGGTAAATATAATAGATGAATATATATTTGTAAAGTGAGAAACGAGAATACATAAATAGACGGATAAGTAGACAGATTGGATATACTGATAAAGTAGGATGAAGGAGTTTGGATGGAGTAAAATGAAGGTAGTGGATAGCATCCGTTTGTGATATGTCATGCGTCTAAATTAAGATAGTGTAACGTAACACCAACGTCCAACATTTTAGTGCTCTACTACTCACCATGCGACTACATGCAACTTGTTTGTATCGTATAAAATTAATCTCTGCGCGTTTATAATTTTTGAATTTATTGAATTCATAAATTTATAGTGATTATCAATTATGTATGATGATTTTTTTAAAGGTTTTTTTTCTAAGGTTTTCTGCAGGTTGAGATATACAACAAATTATAAATTATTATGTTTTATTAAATTTTCAATTTTTTTTATAGACAATAGAATCTTTAGTTTTTCTTTTTTGCTTTGCAAAAATTTCTTTTAAATGATATTTTGAATATAATTTTATTTATTTCATTGTGCGACAAAATCTGTAATTATTGTTCGATAATGTTAATGGTTTTACGCATGTCTAAAAAACATACTTGAAATGTTCAAAAAATTTTAATATCCACAATATTAGAACTAAATCTAATTAAACTGTAGATCATAGTAAAATTATATTATCAAGCTAATTATTTAAACATTATACATAGTCTAATATTTCAAATATTTTTAAACAGGTCGATTGTATTTAATTATTTTTCAAAATTATGAATATTAAAAAATTGGTAGAGAAATTGATAATTTGAATGATAAACAGTTAGCAATCGCAGAAGTATTTAGAAATCAAGAATAAACAAATAATTGATTTTAGTTTGGTTTATTTAAAATAAAAATTATTATATATATATTTATATATTGTTTAAAAATAAAATTATATTATATTATAATTAATAAATTAAAGTAATGAGGGGAAAATAAAATGTAAGAGCAAAATCTTTCAAAATCGAAATATGTATTAAAAGGGAAACATAAGTTGGGAATTTTCGAAGTCCCGGAAAACGACTACGTATGCGCATTTA
Organism: Ceratosolen solmsi marchali; assembly: GCF_000503995.2. NCBI lineage: Eukaryota > Metazoa > Arthropoda > Insecta > Hymenoptera > Agaonidae > Ceratosolen > Ceratosolen solmsi. Next base: position 2,285,729 of record NW_011948420.1, read on the forward strand.
ACTGCTATGAATAGACGCCTTTATGACCTCGTACTAACCTCTCAATCCTATTTATAAAGATTTTAGATTTCTCAAAGCAAACTTAAAATTTAGGGAGAATGCATTTATTATTATTCTTTATTTATTACTTTCCTTTTAATCGAAAGATATAATTGCTTTCTCTTTCTTGAATTAGAGGTTGAAATTAATGACATATACGCTTAATAAACAAAAGAAATTTGTAACATTTAATATACTAAATATTAATCTATCGATATACATTTTAAGAAATTCCTGTATTTAAACAATTTTCGAATTCATATTTTTCATCTTATAGTAATTCTAATAATTATAGCTAACAAATTTTCAGAAAGTATTTCATAGATTTTTATGGAAGCTACGAAACTAAAATAATAATTTTATATAGTTTGCTGTGTAATTTTAATTAATGACAATGTTTAGAAATCATTTTTATGTTTATTATAATATAGGATAATAAAAATGGTGGTGTATATTTGATAGCATATAAAAATTTTAAAAACTACAGTAGTATAAATTTATAATATTATTATAAATTAAAAACTAATTATTTTATTTATGCAGTAGAATGTTTTTATTTTTAATAGTTTAAATCATAATACTTAATGTTATTATAAAATGAATTCGTTATGAAAATATCATTATAGATAGATAGTTTATATTAACAATTTTATTTAATCTAAATAATAAATAATCATTCTTATCAATTACATAATTTTATTAATAAATTAACAAATGTATTAAAACGAATGTTAAAAAAATGATTTATCGAAAATTGAAATTTAGTAATTTTGCAGATAAATTAATTATTTTAAATTAATATAGTTTAAACAGATAAAATAATCATATTTGATCAGTTTGATGTTAAGGTATAAGGTGAAAAATGCAATAGTTTATTAATATTATTGTTTTAAGATTCTAGTTCTGCGTAAGAATTACAAGAATTTGATTTTAATGTTGCCTCTCTTCTTTGCTTTCATATATTGTAAGCATAGTGAAATATTTCATAAATCATAGGGCGTCTGAACTATGACTTAAACACATCTTCATATACCTAATCTGACAAGGTTTAATTATGCTTAGTACTTGAATAAGTTGGATTGAAAAAAGTTGAATAAATGTATAGATTTTGGGCATTGTTGTATGTATTGGTCTATTTATTTCCCGATTGCACCTTCGTCCAAATTTATATAATTACACATATTTAACGAGATAACAAGTCCGCGTATTTCGAGAACAATAAGGGATTGGCAACAGCGATAAAAATAATGCGGTTACAGATAAACATAATAGCAAAAATACAGTATACAGTAGTAGTGGTCAGAGTAAAGTGTGGAAGTTTTTTTCTCAAAAACAGTTTATTGATTGACATTTTTATATATCTAAAGTATTTTAAAATTGCTTGAATTTTATGTCATATAATTTGAATAATAATTATATTTTTGTATTAATTAAGAAAAGTTTTGAGAATAACAGAGGCAAATAACGTAGGCTCTGACACTGTCAGTATTTTTTAATTATAAGGTCAAAACATAATTATATGGATTATTTTGTATTTCATATTTTAATTTACAAAAATTGTTAGATACTGAATTGAAACTGTTATTTATATAAGGTGAAAATTAATTCTTAAAACTTATATAGACTGTGTGAAATTAAATTAAAAAACAATTAATCAAAGTTTATATGCAAAATCAGTTTCATTTGTTTATTTAGAATTTATTAACTTTAGCTTTAGCTTTTGCGAATTTTATTAACAAATATACATATAATGATTAAATGTTATAATATTAATCCAATATAGAAGTTAAAATATATAAATTTATATAAAGCATAAAAATAAAAATATAAAAAATATAAAATATAGAAAATATAATAAATAAAAATATAAAAATAAAAATAAAAATAAAAATAGAAGCTATAATGTACAAATTCATACAAAAGCTAAAAAGAATAATTGTTCATAGAACTATTTAAAATTATTTTGTAAACAACAATATATAACAATACATTAAATAAAGTTAATATAGATCATATACTTGCATTAATTGAAAAAAATTAATTTTATTTATAGTTAATAATTAGAAAGATTGAATTTATGAAATAGATAATATTGCAGATTTATCTTTTTCACGCAACCTAATTACGATAAATTAAAAACATTAATCTTCATATCAGTTGATAATATTTGTCTTAAAGGATATCACCTTATACAATCAACCAATAATATTAAATATAATATTACAGTCAAGAGTTTGATTTTGACAGGTATCCTGATTGACTCGAAAACTGTCAGCGGATTACCTAGCGTTATCTAAATTCCTTCGAGGTCCACTGGAATTATCTTCATTTTATTGCAATTTCAGAATGTCAAAGAGTAATTGACACTTGGCGACAAAAGAATGCATACAAATCCAAAACTTATTTATTTACTTGAGTCATATACATAGATAGGAGATATTTATTCCAAAAGGGAATATATTTAAGGTGTCCTTTAAATGACATATCTTTAGCATCTTGCCAATCAATAGGTTTTAATTGAATTCATTAAAAATTAAAAAATATATGTAATCAAGAGAAAAAAAAATTACGTGAATTACCTTGACATGATTGCCAGAAGACCTCGAAAGAGTAAGTCGAGTAAACACAGGGTGAAGAATAAAAAAGATAATAGGATGAAATCCATAATTTTGTATATACTAACCGTTACGTTATACGACGACACATATGGCCGTGAAGTTGAATACGTTGAATATGGTCGACGAGTTGTATAGAAATCGCTTGAGTAAACCATGTTTTGGCTCTTTATTTTTGTTCACTTGATTATGAACCGCTTGAGTTCTTGCTTAGTTTATAATGGATTATATTAATCGATACTTTTAAGAGGGTGTATTTCGTCGTTCGAGTTGTTTATGTTCAATAAACAAATAATTAAATGTGCATGAGTCGGTGTCGGAAAAGTTGATAATCTCACTTGGTAGCGAGATGCGTTCGCGGTAAAAGTTCGGACAATTCTGCGACTTGATGCCTGTTGCTCGGATCTAGACGCTTAGCGTCGCTATGCTCTTTTCGCCTCTTCTCTGTTTCTCTTACTTCGCCGACGTTGCCATAGACGAGGTAATTGTGTCATTTTTAGACAGCTTTTTCCCTTATTCATTTTTTCCTCTTTCCTTTGCTCATTCTTTCTTTCTTTCTTTCTTCTTGTCTAATTCGTTCTTCTTGGTCTAATTTTCATTTTATATTTTTTATGCCTTCATCTTCATGGACTTTGATGATCGCTTGAATAAGTGATGAAGCGACTAGTTAGGAGAAAAAAATAGAATACGTGCTAAGGTTACCACCGACCGCTTCTTCGTAAACTTGAGAAGGTGGTTGGTTTTTTTCTGTTGATTGCCGTCTTTTATGTATGATATTTGAAACATTCTGATGTTACGTTAATTATTTAAAGATTATCATCATAGTTACTTGCGTTTTTATAAATATAATCCTTCTTATTTTATAAAAATTTTGATATGACTAATCTATGATTTGTTTTTGGATTACTACGGAAGCGTGAACAGAACTTTATTGCATAGTACAACGGTATTCTAGTCTTTAAAATATACAAATGGCTTTATTAGTGTAAAATATTATTTAAAAGAAATAATTGAAAAATTCGGTAATAAATTAAAAGAATAATTATTTTAAAAATATTAATAATTTGTATATTATAGTATAATAAGCAATTACATTATATTATACATTATATATATTATAAATACATTACATTATAAATTAAATATATAATTTATATAATTATTAATATTATATAATAACAACCGAATATATTAATTTATATATTACTGAATATATTCATATAATAACAGGTGAAAAATAAAATATTTCGATATTATTTTATGTAGTAGTTTAGTATTTAGAAAGTATTTTTTATACTTATATATTTTATATATTTTATTTATTTTATATATTTTATATATCTATATATTATATAGAAAGTATATTTAGTTTAGTTTTTTGAAAGTATTCGCCAACATTATTATAATTGTCTAAAATTTTATATTATCAATACTAGTATATTACTAATTAAAATTACTTATTAAAATTCATTATATATTTGATTGTATTTAATAACTTATTTCGTATTTTTAAAAGCTTTTAATAGGCTTAGTATTTTTAAGAATTTTTAAAAATGTATATAATTTTGAATAATGAAATAAAATCATATATATTTTAATTATATATAAAATCAGTTTAATTAATCTTAATTAGTATGTTTATAAGAATTTAGATATTATAGTGTAAATTTATTACAATGTATTTTATTTTTTATAAGAGACAAGAACTCTGATATAAGTAAATTATATATATATATATAATGATCCAAATTGGCATACTACCATCTAACATTGTAAGTTTAGAAAATGAAATATTTTTTAATACGATTTTCTTAACCTATAAATAGTGATTTATTTAATGTAAAAAATTTTTATATTTCTTCATGTGTACTATCAAAGTGAGCATATTCAGATAAAATAAAAATGCACTCAAATTTAAAAGATATAAAAATTATAAATCCAAACTTCCAAGTGAAGTTTAAAAGATAAAACGCCTTTTAATTGGTTGGATTAGTCATAGCAAGAGAAATCTAAAATTAACAAATACTTGTTTACCACAAGATGAGAAATTTTTTTCAAAATAGATAGCATCCATATTTAGGAATCCATATTTCGAAATAGGTAGATTCCATATTAAGGGATGGATAACATTTGTTTTTTCATTATTTTCTCTTTTTCGTTTTTTCTTGTTTTATCTTTCTATTTTTTATAATTTCTTCTTTATCTTATCTTTTCATTTAATTTTTATACCTTAATAAACCTGTTCGATGGCAAACCCGTAGTACATAATAAATATAAAAAACTTACTTTCCAAACAGGCCAAGGTTCTCTCAAATTTTGTAAATCGAGAATACGTTCTTACATTGGATATATTAATGATATATTAGTAACTCATTTTAATAGTTTGATTAAAAATATTATTTTAAATTTAATTTTTTCTATCATACTTCCTGAAGTTACTAAATCTATTAATCACGAAGATATTTTTAAAGAATCTTCGATGTAGCCAGATATAGCAAAGTGTAACTGGCGGAAGGCTTATTAATGTTTTATTTAAGGAAGATTTATTTTTAGTAGTTGTAATTATAATTACGTAGGCATTCAAATAATTTATTTTTTAAATAAATGTAAATCAAATTATAATAATAATTTTATTTTAATTTTCTTAAGAAGTATTTTATACGTTTTTAAAAGCAAATAAATAATATTAATAAATATTATTTGATTATTATTATAAATTATATAGATATTTTACATTATTATATTTATACATTTTTTCTTTTCTCAATTTAATTTATTTCCTTATTTAACTTATTTTCAATATATCAAGTAGTTTTAAATTTTAAATATTTATTATTTAATATTTACAGGATTATTTTAAAATTTAAGTATATTTACGAATTTAAATTATGAATTTAAAATACGAAATAAATTTTATCTATAATTTCAATGAATTAATAGCTGTTTGAATTCGAAGAAGATAAATACATGTCTCATATGAAAAGAAAGGAAACGTAAAGGAAAACTTAATGTTTTTTATATGAACGTCTTTGCTCAGTTTTAATATATGTTACAAAAATATGACATTATTATTTGCATAGAATTAAAACAAAATGATCTATTTTTAGACATTTTTGCTTTACGAAATTCTGAAAACTTTTGTAAACAAAATTTGTGTTGTTTAAATATTACTGCAACTTATATAAAAATAGAAGAATTGAATTTAATACTAATTAATGCAACACAATATTTTTTTATAAACTTGGTTTGATTATTTTAATTAAAACTAATATTTTTAATTCCCATTTTTTAATTAATTGATAATTCATAGTTTAATATAACAAGAAATATATTTACCAGAAATTTATGAAGAAAACACGTGTATTCATAATAAATTTTAATGTTCTTGGGCATTCATCCAGAAATTTTCGTAATATTTAACAATCAGTGAATAAATATTAGAATTTCATTGCAAAATAAAACAGCATTTATGAAACATTAACCTCTCTGCCTATTCATCTGGATTTATAAAGGACATTAGAAATATTAATTATAACGTTTTATTAATAGATTTCTTATTTGAATAATATTTAAATATCTATAGTATTAAAATAATTTTTCAAAATTTTATTCACTTCTATAAAGTACACAAATTTTGCAATCAAAATTAAATATTATTTTTATACATTATATCAATGTAAAAGTATATATTTCAAGAAATATGTTTGTTTTATATTAATTAAATGTATATATTTTATATAAAATAAATTAATGTATACGATTATATATTTAACATTAAATTTTTATTCCATTTACGTAGTGCAAAATATTCATTTATTTATATAAAATTTTTTTTTAAGGTCATATATTTGTTATATTTGAAATATTATTATGTTTTGATGTATTAACCCTTCGAATTGTTGTTTGTTATGCAACCAGGCGCTGTTTTTTTATGTTGAGAATTTTTAATATCTAAACGTTGAGAGTATTCTTCGACGTAATGACATTAATACAAAAGGATATTTAAATTTATAATACTTATTTAACATATGTTTATTAAATTCTAAAATATTATATTTCATAATATGGCGAATGTGACTGCTTTTGTGATTTATAACCTTAAATATAATACAATAATTTGATTAATTCAATGAATTCGGTTGGTTATTTATTTATTGTGAACATTTGGTACAGATATTCGTTTGTTTACTTTAAAAAATTATTGTTTAATATATAAAATAAAATTTTTAGTTGTATACTCAAAATTAAAAAATTTTTAGAATAAAAACAATGTTGCAAAGTAATGTTAGTAACATTTATATACTTTGTTTTTGAAATCAAATATTTAATAATAATTCAGTTGAAAATATAACTTACTGTTACTTAATATTACATTTTAATTACATTAGTAACTTAATATTACATTTTATATAAATTATATATATTTTTTGTAAAAATTTATATTCATACTTTTTTATATTATTTATTAGTTAGAACAAATAATAGACAGCGCATTACCAGATAAACGGCATTGTTCAATGCTTGATACAGAAATTGAACCATTGAATTATATTTTATGTAGTAATAACGATACACGAAATTTGGTAGAATTCATAAAAGAAAATAAAAGCAATAATGAAGTGAATGATCAAAATATAGAGTATTTAATTAGTAATATTTAAGTTAAAATTAATTTATAATATATTTTAGATAATTATAAATTAAGTTTGATACAATATTCTAACTTTTATATGGAAGATGTATAAGAAGAATTTAAGTCATTCTATGGGACCAAATAGTCAACAAATAAAATAAACATTAAATATTGATAATAGTAGAAAACGAAATAAAAAAGCAAAATTAAATTATCAATATTCTGTTAATATTAGACCAAGCTATGAACCAATACGCCAATCTATAGATGATACAAATGTAAATAATTATTATGCATTAAAACAGACATCTATTATAAATAATAAGCAAAGTAAATAAAAGCAAAAATGTAAATATTGAAGAGTGCTATAGATAATTTTTTATAAAATAAATGTTGAATACAAATAAGATTTATTTGAAAAGTGAATTAAAAAAGAAAAGTTGTTTATGCTTTTTATTAAAAAAAAAAAAGTTTGTTTACAATAGTTTTTCACTTTAAATTGTATAGTAGCTCATAAGAAAGTAACAAATTTATGAAAAAATTTTAAATTATATTATAGGTTAAATGCTGAACATAAGGCAATTTACAGTCATCCTAGTGATACTGAGTATGAACTACCCGATATTAAAACAGAATGTGTATATGGAATAAAATGTTATCGTAAGAACTTGGAACTTAAAATAAAATATAAACATACACGTGATAAGAGTAAGCCAACTCAAACAATTTTTAAACTGGTTTCTTTAGAAGTTTTTTCAGATTCAGAATTATCTGAAGAAGAATCAGTTGATGAATCAGAATATGAACTAACATTGACTGGTGGTGAAAGTTAGGGATCAGCAGAATTTGAATTCTAAGAAGATAAATATTATTTAAATGAATAAGTATTTAGCAAAATTAGTTAATAATCAAATTATATAAAACTACATTAATATACACGGTATCCTTCATCAATGTCTAAAGTCATATCTTCTGTAGCAACAATAGCTACATCAGCTAACATATGCTTAGGAATTTCAGAACCTCGAACTTTAATTGTATAACATACATTCTCCATTTTTAATAAATTTTGTTTTAAAACATACATTTTTTTATTCACTTCTGCTGTAGTAATACCAGCACAACTTAAAAATCCTTTGTACATATTTCTAACAAAATTACATATTTGATAACAGCTTGAAATATCACCATTACTTAAATTATTAATGCATTTTCGCATTAATTCTCCAGTAAGATCAGCTATTCCTAATATATATTCAACAGGTGCAATTAAAGTCTGAATTGTCTTTTCTTCTACAGAATATTGCTCATTTTCATTCAAATCCTTTATTCTATATCTCATTGATTCTGCTAATTTTGTCCAGTTAAATAATGTATTATTTTGTAAATACCAATAAAATGAAATAGCTTCAATAAATTCTTGAAAGCCTGTTCTGTATGCTTTTAAATATAAATATGGATCATGACCATATAATTCCAATGCAATATTTTTAAACAATATCTTAATAAGATTATTTATTCTTGTTTCAGCTTCTTCCAAAATAGTATTTCTTTTGCTTTCCTTATCAAGAGTATGTAGCAGAAAAATTATTCGTTTACTTTCAATTGTAATATCACGGTTAATTTTAACTATTCTTTCATATCGATCATGTTTGGTATCCAATTCAATAGCATATTTTTTAAACTGTTTAATAATGTGACTGTTTTCATTTATACCTTGTAATACTTCTTTTCCCTTATCGCCAACATTAATTTTATGGTAAGAATTATGTTGATTTTTTTTATCGTTTGAATAACCTGTAAACGAAATAAAATTATTAATAGAATTAACTGATAAATAATTAACTAATATAGTTTTTAAATCTTTTAAAAATAAATGCATATTATTATATATGTATACCTTTATATTCCGACATTAGAACATATATTATTGTATAAATGGTTATATTAAATATTTCTTTATTTATATTTCTTTTTAATGTTATTATTTATTGAATTATTTTTATTTTCTTATAATAAAATTACGAAAATATATTTTTTTAAATTTCACTTTTGTTATGGACTTATGACAATCTGATGTTTGATAAAAATATTTATTATACATAGTTTTAGGTTAGTTTTGTTGCATATATATATATATATATATATATATATATTTATTTATTTATACTATAGTTGAAATAATAAAAAAAGAAGTTTTTAATTATTTACACATATTGAATAAAAAATTAATATTATTTTTATTTTATTATTTTTAAATGACATTAATGTTAGCATTCGATTGATTTATTTAATTATATAAGATAATTTTACTTTTTAAATTCTTTAAAGAAATTAAATAACTGATATGTTAGTTCTGTTATGATCATATTAAAGTTAACGAATTACAATGTGTTTGAATAAGATCGTTGTATTTAATTAATTGATGAGTTTATGCAGTACTTAATATACTTAATATTAAACGTTATCGTAATTGTTACTATATTATGCTATTTAATATTATTTGAGTTTTATTGACTGATTTTAAGGAAATAAAGTGAATAAATAAAATCGTATTGAATTAAATGTAATTAAAAATTTTAATTTCTGTAAAGAAAAATCACATAAAAAAAGGTATTATATAAATTAAGTTTTTTGTATTAAATAGAAATTTAATTAGGATTAGATGTAATTAATTTTGATCAATCTAAATGAATACTAAATGAAACTAATATTTTAGTAATAGTATATATTTAAAATTTAAACAATATAAATTGTCAATAATTAAATTCTATTATTTATTGGATATCGTGAAACTCTGGTTAATTACACATATTATTACAAGGTCTGTAATCTATAATAAATTATAAGCGACGAATTTGGTTTTTAGTACCAACTTAAAGATTAATCAATAATTATTTTAAATTATTAAAAATATATATATTTTTATTGGCAATCAAATTAATTTTTATTAAAATTATCTTATATTTTTAAGGTATTAAAAATACGATATGTTTTAAGTATGATATTAACCTGTTAAGCATGTACGGTTATGATAAAATGTATGGTTTGATTATCCTCGCAAAGGCATAAAATTTGTGTGTATTTGTCACAAATTTGTCCGCAACATGTTTTGTTTTACATCCCCTAGATAGGGGTTGAGAATATATTTTGATGAATATATTTTGAGCAATTCTATTTTAACAATTTAAATATTATAATTTAATATTAAATTATATTGACACTGCAAAATTGGTGCATTGTTTTAGTAATAACAGTTTCCTATTATACACAATAATGCGTAAATCGACAAATATACATAAAACAAATAAATATATTAATAACAACGTCTTAAACATATAAAATCAATATTTTAAATTGCTACAAATACACAAAATAAATTAAAGCAATGTAGATATGAATGTGAGTACTATGGGTAAATTTTTTTAAAAAACATATGAATTTTAGGTAAAATTCGTTTAAAAAATTTATTTAAAAAATAAAAATACAGAAGGCGAACTTAATACATAGTCAATAGTGATTTTACTGTAACCAAGGCGGTGGCCAGAAGTGTCGTTATTTGTCTTCTCCTGGGTGAGTTAACAATTTTTCGGTCTAGTCATTTTATTTGTAATGATGAGCTAGAGTCTGCGGATGTACGTTTCTTTTCTTCGTGTAACAGTGTATGATGCTCATTATGGCAGTTCTTGCAGTTTTTCGTGCTGAAGCATGGGTTTGGTAGATGTTTAATTAAGCAGTTTTTACATAACTGTAGGTTTTTTGCAACGGCTTTTGTTTCGTCAATCGTCAATTTCTTAAATTGTTCGCATAACCATATTTTGTGGTTTTCATTGCAGTAGGTACATGAAGGGTGATGTCGATTAAGCTTCAGATAATTTTCATGATTGTCAGTCTCATCTGATGACTGACATATTCTTACGGATTTTTTAATGCATGTGTGAGGTTGAAAATTATATCTTTGTTGATCTGTCTCTTGCAAATTTAGGATATGATGTTGAGTCACCGAGTGATCGTTCCCACTCCGTTTTTGTCTGATTGACAAGTTGCATTAATACTATGTGAACTGCTATGCAATCCCGTGCATTTGGGATATCAAATTGCATTAAGGATTCCAATAAGTCACTTATTTTGCTTATTAATTTCTCTAGATCGGTGGCTGATTTTATGATTGAATTATAAGGTGGTAATGAACTGTTGTAAAAGTGACTTCAGTGCTAGTCGGGAAGTATTATTAGATTATTAGATTGTAGTCGACACGTTATGTGTGTATATTATAATTAATGTTATGTTAATTATGTATGTAAATGTTAATTAATAGCTGTGTAAATGTTAATAACTGTTTGACTGAATGTTTGTTTTAAATTGTACTGAGTATTAACTTATGATTGAGTAATTGGTTAAGGTACAGTGAGTGATAATTGTTGGTTGAATGTTAGAAAAGAAGACAGTGAGTGCCAGTGCGTGCGAGCTGGTCTTAAATATTAGCGTGGCAGCTTGAAACGCTGGCAGTAACGCTTGAACTTGTTGCTAGGCCGAAAGTCTTGATGACGTTAGAACGAAGCTACAGAATATTCGAGAAATCTTGAAGGACGGACACTGCCTTGGAAGGTTCGAGAATTGCCAATCGTCGTTACTATGCAGAAATATTGTAGAGCGTTAGACAATAATGCGTAAACTATTTAAGAATTCGCAGAATCAATGTTTACAAACGTAAGCATCCGAAAGCTTGTACTTCTTCCACTTTTCAAAATCTTCGACGTTGCTCCAATCCGTAATAAGTAATTTTTATTTTATGTGAGATTAAGTAAAGTTAATTTGTTATATTAAATAAGTAAAGTCATACTTCAGTTATCAAATAATAAATTAACATTAGAAATGGGCTTAACCCATTTAGAGCTAATACCTGAAAATATAGATTGAGATTATATTCGGATAAAAGTTTTTTTTCTGTTCAAAAGAGAAAAGCAAAATCATAATATTGTAGCACTGTAGTTATATATACGCATATATGCTATAAGAATATTTTAAATGTTTGACGTATGATGAATTAAACAAAGAATGTAAATAATAATCACTTTTTTTTTTTAATTTTGCTATAAAACAATATATAATATTTTTACATTATATTCTATCATTTAATAATAATTTGATAATTAATCTAACAATATACAATTATAACGAATTATCAGTTTGTATTACAAAATTCACCTGTTCGCAGTATAATTAAATGTTTAAAATTTATAAATTTTAAATTAATTAGATTTAAATGTAAATTTACAGTTTCGATCAAATTATAGTAATAATTTATATTATTATTAAATATGTAAAAATTAATTAAGTAGAATATTATTGACAGATTCGTAAATTTTATATTGATTTCTGTAATTATTAATTGCATATGAAATTCTTGAAATATAATAAAATATCAAATAATAAAAAATAATTATATATTACAAATTAAATTAATGTTATCGTAAAGTCGATTTTTAATTAATACATTTTTTAGTTTTAATGAATATAAGTATTGATTAGAAATTATATTTAAATTTGTTATTTATTTATATAAAATTAGATAAGGTATAAATAAATATGAAAGCAAAACTTTCATATAAATTATTTATATACAATATTTACAAATATATGATAGATCAGGTTGTTATAAATCATTTGTATAGTTAAAAATTGTTCTTTTTTGGTAAATTTAATTATTTTCTTCATTCTTATAGTAATTTAAAATTTCCTTATATCTATTTAGATACAACTTTCTTGGACGGTTGTATGTTTGACTATTGTTTCTGCATGTCGGTTTGTTCTTTGTAAGCTGTTGTATGTCTGAAAGTAAAGTAATTAAAGTAAAATTTTATATTAATAAGAAAATATTTATAAAAATTCTTCAATGAATTTTCTTGACTTAGACGTACATACATTTGCTGCAGCTTGAGTATAATTTCTATCATATGTAACAGCTTGTGGTACTTGTTCACCTACTAGATAACGTGATCTTCTTGGTAATGATCCATATATAGAAAACTTACCATCTAAGGCAAAATATTTGCTATTATTAAAAAAATTTATATTGTAGTTGAGTAGTTTATTTTTAATTTATTAAATTCAATTGATTTGAATAAAAAGGAAATAAAAATCTGTCGCATTATGTTCTTTGATTTTATTGATTTTGTATTCATGTATTTATGTATGATTGAATAAGTTGAACAAACGAGAGAAGAGATGTTTAGAAATGTAGTTACTGAAAATATTTCAAATTCATGTTTTAAATATGGTTTTGTGATAAATTTGGAAAAAGTTAAGGTTTCATTGTTGATTTTATAAATTAGAAATTTCATATTAAATTTTTACCGGAAAAATAACAATTAGCGGTGTTTTTGGGTACGTATAATAAATTAATGGTAACTCGGTCAACATTGATACTATTTATTTATACACACATGTACATATATATATATATATTACCTATATAATTATTGGTCAATGTTGTTGTAGGTATAAGATCAGGATTTCCATCCTCTTCTTCATTTTTAACTCCAAATGTGGCAATGGTCGGTTGCTGGGCTGGTTTTGATTTTGACGGCGAGGCATGTTTTCTCCACAATGCCATTAATACTCCGATCACTATAAGCCCTAATCCGGTAGCCGTCCCTCCTAGACCAATCAAGATGGGTGATATGTCAAGTGAAATACCAGTTTCTCCTATGAAACAAATTTTTCGTTGTTGAAGAAGTGTTATTGTTAAATTAGGCTTATTTACATTTTTGAGAAGTGTAATGTTTTATAGAGTAGTGTTATATCGATGTTATTCTATGTTTTATCGTATTTTTAATTGTTCATTTATTTTAATCTATTACGTTCCATTAATGTCAACACTTGTTTTTTTATTTGTAATATACCGTATTTATCAGTAAAATAATATTCCAATTATTATTATTGTTAATACACAAATATTAATTTTTAATTAAATTCTTGGATTTATCTCTGGATTACTCTAGTATTAATCTACTTGTTATGTGCAAGAAATAATTCGCAAGTTGCACTTTTATTTTAGTTATATTTTAATTCTATTCATTACAATAGTACACATATTTTAGTGAAATATATTCTTGGGTTACAAAATAGCAGTTAATTCATGAAAATAATGTTTTCATACATAAAGTATAAGATAAATTACTTTATATAATAATTGTAGACAAATCATTTTATAAAATCAGATTCCTTTATGTATTAGGAATATCATAGGTGGCAAACAGTATTTTCGTACTTGCCTGTAAATTTCGCTACATCTTTAAAAGCAATTCCTTCCATTATAATAGGATCACTTAAGCCTTTTGCATTGACTGCGTATAGAGAGATAGTGGTTGGTTTATTAATTTCAATTTCCCAATAGGGGGTGTTTGATTCCCAGCGCTGTTTACCGATCACAGCAATGAACTTTTGTGGCAATCCACCGTTGGAGCCTTCGACACAGGATATCCGTATCCAGGTGGCACTTTTATTGTGGGCTGTACAATTTTGTAGGGGTAGAGGATTCACTGAAAACAAACAAAGGGGTGTCTACTTACAAAGTTGGCGAGATATAATCACGGTGCTACGTAGTTGACATAATAACAGACTTTTATAATGAAAACTTATAAATTGTTTTCATTAAAACACATTTCATATATAAATAAGATTTATTTTTTTGATAAACATATTTAATTAATGCTATAATTGAAAAAACTTTAAAATTCATCAAATTTATTAATGTTTTAAAAGTTTAAATAAAAAAGATTAAGCACATTTATTGTGATGAGATAAAATGCGAAATTGTTATAGAATTTTTTCCGTTATTTAAATTTTACAAATTTGTATTTTAAAAGAAAAAATATACAGATTTCTGTCTGAAGTAATATACATATTACTTTAACATATGTATATATATTATTTTATAATTAAATTTCTTTCTGATACACATGCATACGAGCACGTTAAAAACTGTGCATGCACACATTACTTTGTTAGTAGCTAATTTTTATATTAAATAATTTTTTTATAATTGTAAAATTGCATAATACAAATATAGATTTTTACGAGAATTTATTATTGTTATCATAAAAAGACTGTTAAAAAAATTAAAGGATTTCGTTTATTTTTTGTAGAAAAAATGTTTACGGGCATATAAAATATAAGGTGTATATTTTAATGTCGTTTTTCGTGTAAATGTTACAGTTTCAATTAACTATTAATTATTCTATCATATTATTAATCTACTCTATATACTCAAAAAAGGTGTTTGAATACAGATATTGGCGTATTCGTGTTGAAATACAATAAGTACAAATTTTTACATGAGCAGAGTGTTGGAAATGTTTGACTTTATATTACTGCAGCGAATGAATATCTATTTGTTCAATAATTCTGAGCGTTAATGACTGTTCAATAATTAGGAAAGTCGCATGAATATGGAAGGAGCATATTTAATTATAAACTTAATTAAATTCAACGATAGGTAGTAGCGAATTTCAAACATAGTGCCATATTTCAAAGGATTTCACCTTATTAATAAATATTCTTTTCTGATCAGTGTACGTTTAATTGATTTTTGTTACAGTAGTTTTATAGTTCAATTGATTTGTTAGTTTAATTCCATTTACTTAAAATATAAGAAAAATGCAATTATAACAGCTGTTCATTGATATTAGGAAAACATTTATTACATACAATTAGTAGGACAAATGAATTTATTTAATATATATTATATAATACTAATATAAAATGTACGTACACACATTTTAAAATTTTTGAAATTAAAATGTTAATAGTAAACTTTAATATAGACATTTGTTAAAATGTCGATCACAAAATTTCTTAGTTTCAATAATTTCCTTAGTTTTAATAATTATATATAATTTATAAATAATATATTACTTAGTCATATTTATTTATTTACTTTTTTATACTTATTATTTAATTATTTATTTTTTTGTACTTATTTATTTACTTGTATATATAATCACAATGAAATTAATGTAATAAAATAATTTAAAATAAATTACACAATATTTTTATGCTTTTTAAATATTTAATTTGTAATTTGCAAAAACCATTATTTACATACTATATTAACAAGTAAATATAAAAGAAGAATATATTTTATATCGTTGTATGCTTTCATACCATTTGAATTAAAACAAATAAAATTGAATTGGTTAATCCTCAGAAGTATTATAGTAATCTATACTGTTGATTCCTTTCCCTTTATTTTAATTAAAATTAATCTTATTATATGTAAAAATTTATTTTTTAATATTTAAATATAATGAATAAAAATGTTTTAAGAAGTATGCATTAATGTCTGCGTATATAAATGTGTGTATATAAGTGTAAATATGTAAACGAGAATTACGAATTTTTACAAAAACTGCTTTAAGCTTTATTAATCATATATCACATATATATGTACTTATCATTAGTAACATATTATTAGTAACATATCATTAGTAATATATATATTGTAAACATTTTTAAACTGTTAAGTAAATTAACATTTTAAAAAGGAATGTATAAGCTCACATATATAATATATTTTGTTTATTTTTAAACCCTATGAATAAATATGTAAGAAATAATTAAAAGGGGAAATTTAACTACAATAATCAAAATACAATAATGTTGAAATAGAATTTTAATATTGCAATTATATTTCCAACTAAGTCGTACACTTTGTATACAAGAATGCTATTAAAACCTATTTTTAAAAATCAGATTATGTTGAAGATAACTTAATTTTCTATCTATTTTCGGATTACTTTCTTACAGATTAAATAAAAATATTTAACGGTATGTAAGCTTATGTAATGAATTACATATACACCGATCGTTTTTGTTAAGTTATAGAATGATATCTTTGACAATGCTGTTGCATAATAGATGAAAGGAATTGAGCTAGTATTTCGAGTTTCCATTGTTAATACTAGTAATACAGTTACTGATTAACATTGTAGATAGGTATTGATTCATTTTACAATGACCAGTAATTCGATAATAGGTAATTAAAAGCACTTCATTTGCATGGATTCGCTACATAGTGTTTTAACTTTAAAAATATTATAATATATTGATGTTAGTTAAATCACTAGAGAGATTTTAATTTCTAATTAAAATAAAATAATTGTATTATATAAATTTGTTTGAGAATAAGAGACTCCGTTTAGTAAGGCAATAAAATATCTGACAAGTAATGTCATGAAAATTGTATTTAAGACTTCAAAACTTTCCTGCTCATAATTATTTGTACTAGTGTCATAAAACATCTGGAAAACCCTAGCGGAACGTGCTCATACTCCCAGTGCAGTAGAACCTAATGGGTTTACTGCCGCGAGAACCCCAAAGTAAATTCAGAACGAATATCAGATATGCGTGAAGCATTGAGTACAAATATTTACTGCAACCGAAAACCCGTACGTACTACACATGCAATGACCATACGTGCGCACTCGGCCTTTAAGACAATGCTTGCATTGTTCTTGGCTATGCCACATCTGGTCGATCGTATTGGAAAATTGACCACGCCCAAGCGGACCCTTCTTCTAGCCAAGTCCCAGAGAGGGATGAGGCAACCAAAGAGAGGTGACCAATGGAAAAGGCTCGCCACCTTCCGACACTTTCCCAATTAGCAAATTCGGAACTGAGCCCGGAAGGAAGTGGAAATGAAGGCGTGCATAATCTATTGTGCGACCCAAGATCAACCACTGATTGGTTAATTAATAAAGGAAGAAGGGATCCCAAGTGGAGCGGGATCAGTGAATCATTTTAAGAAGGGACTACGTAATGTACCCTCACTTACTCTTTCCAAATACTTCTTACAGTGAAGGATAAGTCACGACCAACTCTCACGGAGGAGGACCGGAGAGATGAGTCGTTTAGCTAGCTGAGTTTTAATAATAAGTTCTTTCCACTATTGTGAATTAGTGTACAGTTGAATTGATCTCATCAAGACTGGATTGCGTGGGACCTGACCACTTGTGGTCTCACTTGGAGACAAGGAAGAACTGAAGGGTTGCAACATTGCAAGGGAACGTAATAACAAGCCATCGAAGAGAGACTGGAAAATCACGATACACTGCAAGTAAGTCCTTACAGCTAGTACTCATTCTTGATTTCTCGGCTTATGTAGAAGACGGACGGATAAAGTCCAACTACGGAAGCTTCCCGGACATACTCTTGAACAAGACCAGCTATAAATGCCACATTGGCTTCTCAATCCCTCCAACTGCAAGTTGTTCCCGCCACAGATGGCGCACAGCTTCGCATAACCTCCATCTCGGCTCTCTTACGACCGATATTTAAAGGCAACTACACACGTATTAAGATAAACACAATAGCATTCCAGTGTTCGATCAGAGCACTACAATCATGATAACCTCTTAGCGATAATATTCAATAGATTATAACCTGCTTCATTCATAGTAAATATATTTCAACACCACAAGATTATCAAGAAATATAAAGTTCGTCTGTAATTCACCCTTTTGTAAATCAATTCAAATAAATAGAAATAATAAAGACATGTGTTAATTATTAATCAGTGCATTCACCCTTTACTTGCCCGGCAACCCCACATAACATCTAGTGGGTTTTATTGTTCTACGTTAATTATTGCACGTTTGGCTGACTAGTCAAATTGTGGGATTATTTTCCGAACAAAATTATTTAACGTGAAATATTTTTACATAGATTATTATAGTTTGTAGGTGTCTGGGATCAGACTAAAAACCTCCTTATGATGGTGGGTGGAGGCTTGCTGGCAAATGGAAGGGGCAATGCAATTATTCAATACTGCCTTTAATGTTAATAGTCTTTCCTTTTATTAAATATAATAAATAATGAATAGTTAATAATCTATGAATATTGGAATGAGTATGTGATAGAATGAATTTTTTGGTGTTTCTTCAGTAAGGTGGTGGCGATAAGTCTGTACGTGTGTTCTTGAAAACCTGGAGCGTGATTCCCCTTCTTCCTTTGGGGTGAGTAGTGTAGTGGGGAACTCGTGGTGGTAGGGGCAGCAAGTTAGTGCCGTCTTGGCAGCCGGCGAAGGGGTGAGCTGTAGTGTACGAAGTGGTGGGAGAACGTCCGTGTGACGTCACAGCTTGTGTCGGTGAGCTCAAAGGTAGTGGTGATTTGGTGCACGTTCGTGTGCTCAATGCGAGCGTACCTGCGAGCGTGAGTAGTGGCGGTTCTGTCGTGATGGGTGCTTGTTAACTAGTAGAAGTAGTAAGGAACGAGCGTCCGCGTTGCTTACGGAGGCGTGGGTGCCAGTATAGTTGTGTCATCGCTATTATTTCCTTAGGTTGCTTGATGCTTGCCATGGCCTCCCAATGGCGATGGCAAGGTTGGATAGAGATCCCGCTATGAAGAGTGCATGATTGGTACTAGCAGGGCATTCGCTACACGTGCACCTCCTTTCACATTCTCGTACGAACTGGATGCGCCGATAGCGCATCGGTGGCTGTTACTATGCCGCTATTTGTCGTGACAGCAATAGCGCATAGCTTTTTCGGGGTTCATTTGTTAATATTTCTCGGAATTATAGTCGTATGTTCGAGTTTTTCGGTTAAAAGCATTAATTGAGTCCGTTGGCCAATGTTTACTAAACAATATTTCGCGTGCTCATACCTCTCTCACTTTGTATTCCGCTTAAAAATGCTGTAGTCCGTAACAGTAGGAGTTATTACTGAATATTGGAAATGACATAAGTATTTAATTATTATATCTGTATCCAGGGCCAGTATTGAAACATTGGTATGCAGCAATAGTTAACAATACACAAAGTAATTAAATTTATATGAAATATTAAAATTTGTAATAAAACATTTTCTTTGATAAAACATAAGTTTCGAGTTCCTATAGTTCAATATTAATAATTATTTACTTTACATGTTCAAACTAAATTTATATGTAATATATTGTCTTAAACATTCAATTTATTATATTTTATATAATAATTTTATATAATTTATATATTTGCAAACCATATATTTAAACATAAATAATTAATAAAATCTTATTGATTCATTTAAATAATTTTTACAGGATGTAAAATTAATTATATTTATAATTGTAAAAATGTACGAAATTAATAAAATATAATAAGAATTAATAATAATATAAATATAATAATTTCTTCATTTGTTAATCATTAAATTTAATATCCAAGGATGTATATAAAATATATTAAAAATCGGTATGAAGCCTACATGATTAGTATTTAAAGATAAACTCTTTACAAATATATTATTAAGAATTTTAATGATGAAAAAATAGATGATAAATAAGGTACTGAAAGGGAAAAAGAATAATATTGTATTTTATTAATAATTTATAAATAATTATTTTGGTACATTTGAGGAATATGTAGTATATTTTTTTAACTACTGGAGATAATGTAATAAAAATTGGAATAACGTATAAGTTTAAAATGTTGTGGTTTAATTTCTTATATTTGCATGAATAACCCATATTATTTTATAAACAATATTTTATAAATATTTTAAGTTATATTTTAATCTCTTAAAATGAAATTGATGAATATTATAATTTTATCTCATAGGTGGAAATGCTTATGTACAATTAATAAGAAAAATAGGATAAAATGCGTTAAATTATATAAATTATCCATATAGAGTAGTTTGTTGAAGATTCAAGATTAATAGAATATTTAACTAACTTAAATATTGAATTGACATGAAAATAACAATATCTATAATATAAAAATTCAAAAAGATAAAATATTATACATGATACATTCAATGTTTTATGTTGTATTCCAAATGATTTATAATTTTATAAATTTTTTAATATTCGCAACTATTATATACAAATATATATTGATTAATTTGCGGTAAATTTTTAATTATGTAATTAATATTTCAGATTATATTATTTAGGATCATTGAATGTATCGAAAATAAAATTGCATTTATTAATATTTATACCTTTAGTAGAATAATAACACAACGCATAGATTAAAAAATTCCTACCTGGTGGGATAATGAGATAATTACAAGGTTGCTTTGAGCGACCGATAAAATTGCTAGCCCAACAACTAAAGATTCCATAATCAGCATCCGTCCGTAGTACATGGCTCAGCTTACTAATTGTACCGTCATTCGTGTATTGGGAGTCAGGTACGTTATTGAGTTCCTTGGTGTTGTTAAATGTCCAATGAAACATAAGAGTAGTTGGGCTGGCTTCAACCTCACAGACCAGATTCATTATCTCATGATTCGATACATTGAACGGACGTTCTTGACTGATAGGTACATGGTTGGGAGAAGGAGTGTTTATGTCTTCGTTAAGATTTGTTAGTCCAAGATACTTGCAGATTGGAGCAACTATAATAACATACGAGCAGATTGCAACATTGAGTTGTAAAAATAATTATGAGCCGTTGTTTGCACTATATAGTTTGATGAATATGAATGGATATGAATCTAGTCGCTCAATGTCTGAAACCTGAACTGTAATTGCGTGATAATTTTCAAAAAATAAGGTTCGACAACTTTATTATTTTTAAAAGATTATTCTGATGATTAATGATTAGAAAGATTATTTTTATTGTTATTATTATTATTATTATACGTGCAATAAACGTGTCCTAATTTGAAAATATTAGAAATCAATTGTTTCAAAATATTATTTAAAAAATGACTTGACTATTATCTATTTAATGTTTAAATATTAATTGAAATATAATAATAGTTAATATATATTACTAAAGTTATTCTTCTGCAACAGATAATTATCATTCATATTTGAATAAAAATATCGAAACAAATATTTGTCACTACTTTAAAATTATATGAATTTATTTTATATCAATTTAATGAATCAAGTTAATGAATTAATAATATTAATATTTTAAATTATGAACATTTAAGATTTTTCTATAAATTTGTAAATAAAAAAAACTCACACATAACATGAAGGTCAATAATGTTGGATCTATTATGGCCTTGCGAGTTAGCCGCAATACAGCTATAGTTTCCAGAAGCTTCTCGGGTTATTCCCTGGAGATTGAGAGATTGATCGGATAGAACCACACCACCACTGACGTTGTGATGAAGTTCTTTGTTCTAAAAAAAATTTTAATTTTATTACCATAATCAATGCTTTCATTTGTAACATTTATATTATATATTAAACTATTATCGTTTAATAAGAAAAATAATTACGAGTTATTATAACAAGATTTATAATAAATTTATATCAAATTCATATTATCAGAATTAAAATAAAATTAGTTAGACTAACTGGTAAGAGTATAAACATTTATATTTTTTATAGAATGAAATTTATAATAATATATTTTTTTAACTAAATAATGAGATATATGCTTTTCATGTTTGTAAAATTGTTTATATGAAAAACTGTAAATTTTCATAGTTGAAAGGTTAGTTGGCAACTAGTTTTCTAGTAGATTTTTATACGAATACAATTCAGTCATTTGCCGGAAATTTATCGGTCTCGGTTGTTAGACAATCTAAAATTTTGAATAAGCGGGAAACGACAACCGGTGATCATAAATTCGGAATAATTCCGACAAAATGGTTCTGTATAGGTATAAACTGTTTCTCTGAATGTCTCAGTTTTTAGAATATTTATTAAGTAATTTCGACTTTGCTTGAAAGATTTTATTTTTTAATTATTTTGAACATATTTAAGTAATATTATTATATTCATATTTATTAAGAAAACTTTATATACAAAAACAGAACAAAAATAGTGATTTATATATTCTTATGTCTCTAGTGCACGTTAAAGAATTAAAAAAAATTAGGATTCTTATTTGTTACAATATATATTACAGTATTTAATAATTACTGTTATATAAATATCTTAATTATACACATGAATCACTATGGCGGAGTATTCAATTGTACAATGTATAATAATATACATTGAATTATTGCTTATTAAAAAAGCAATTGAAATACATTTTTGTTCTTTATGTTTATTTTATTTCAAATATTCTTTATGAATAAAATAAAAAAAATTTTATTTTTATTTAGAATATACTTTATAACATATTTTATTCCTTAATTTTTTCATTAAAATCATACGAGTCAATTTTTACTATTCATTAAAAATATTTTACTTCTAAGTTTTTCTTTTTAAAAATATATTTAATTTAAATATCATTTTATTGGAATATTTATCTATTTAAATTTATTAACGCATTCAAATAAATATAGATATATAATTAATATTATTAAAATTAATATTAGTAATTTTCTATTGTTTATAATATAGATATTTCTTTTATAAATTTTCAAATATATAAAATATTATTTTACCTACTATTTATTAGAATATAGTGTATTTATGGTATAATATTATTGAAGTTTATAAATATAATCAATATTTAAAAAAAAATATATTTATTTCGTTTCAGATCAATACTTGATGAGATAATATGTTGAAAACGTAAGGATAATAAAATTAGAATTAACGTTCTATGATATTTTTGGTCAAAAGTAAATTCATAATGTGAAATATGCACATTTTTGAAGTTCTTGTAAATCGAATCTGGCCAGCTAATGTTATAAATATAATTAGTTTAAAATTAGAATTTAAACGATTCTTAAAACATAAGATCTCGATTCTAGCTCAACTTTTTTTTTCGTCTCCTTTCTACCAAAGAAATTCGATTGTTTGGAGAGCGCGACCTGCGTATAAACAGGCGTCATGATCCTCCTTGAGCAGCTTAACTATCCAACTCCCAGTTCTCAACGTCTCAGCACTGAAAAGCTTTTTGCCTTCCTATTTTCGCATCAGTACTTCTATAAGCTATTTTTCCCACGAATCTTTACGTAGAGATTATTTACCCTCATATACATTATCATTTGTTAGAATACACGGTGTGCTTTTACGGAATCGTGCATCACGTTAGCATGAAAGGTTACGAAATTTAAGTACAATAGATCTAAGCGGTATTAGTAGTTTTAAATTGAGAGACGGCAATCAAAGAGGGAAATTTTTCAGTTATTATAGGGTATTTAATTTGATTATTTATGTGAAATTATGAAAATTTATAGATAGTTAATAGTATAATCATTTTTATCAATGTGTGCAAAATAAAATTATCGCCAGTATTACAAATTATAAAAATTAATTATAAATGATATTATATAAATTATTATAAAATTAATTATAAAAATTTGATGAACACACACACAAACAAACAAACTAACTAACAAACAAACAAACAAACAAACAAATATAAATATATATATATGTATATAGTAGCATCAAATATCTTTTAATAATAATTATTAAAAACCAGAACTGAACAATGGAAGTTTAAGTATTAGAAACATTAACGTTTCGGCTACAATTGTTTACAAATTAAAAAAATTTTAATTTATAAAATAATAAATATGTTGTTTTTAAGAATAATATAAGTATGTGTACATATACAATATTTTTATTTAAATTACAGAGCCTTTTTTTCAGAGTTTGTAGTACTTTTCAACTAAAAACATTAAATATATAATTCTTACTCCAATCTTTTAAAATCAGAATTCAATAAAAAAGCCTGCGATCTTCTAATGATGTACATTGTTTTATTAGAGAGAAAGAACATATAATTGTCATAGAATATTTTAATTTAATGAAATTTTTCGAATTCCGTTCTATATCGTTTGTAAATTTTTCAATTTTTTTCTTTATTTTGCTTATATTAAGAAAGTACAATAAGAATATTATAGATATACATGTTTAAGACTTTCTTGGGACGCAATTGAGTCGGATTTGATAATTGGGCAAAATATTTGTTTATATGCATTTATCATATTTATTATATTATATTATAATAATTGTTATACGTAATATAATAATATAACTTAAAAATGTATTAACGAACATATTTAATTGATTTTATAGATCGCATATTTACCCCGTAATACCATCTTAGTGTGAAGTTTGTGGGATTGGATCTGACATTACATTCAAAGGAAACATTATCACCTTCCTTAATATCTTTCAAATTGGCGGATGAACCCAGCCGTAACAGCATCATAGGAGAGACTGAAATCGAAAAGCGAGAATGTATTGCGATATATTTGAGATTTTTAAGAATTTGAAATTATTAGTATGCTCAGTTACATGAATAATGAAGTATTAAAAAGAATGGAATAACACACATATACACATGTTGAATTTATGTATACATATTAATTTATTGTGTAAAAGTATTTTATTTGTATTAACCTAATTGTATTAATTTAATCTGCGTTATCTTTGTATATCTTTATTTATAGAGATTACGAAAGTGTATGTACGTATACATGCATATATTACTTCAACCCAATTATTTAATTTAAATATGCATGTACAATTATAAACAAGGATCGATACATATGTACATGTGTACACAAGTATTTATTCAATATTGTATTTATACAATTGACTACATGTATATTCTACGATATATATCAAGGACATAGATCAGACGATATAAAAATAATTAAAATTATTAAATTAAAAATGAAACATGCGCATTCTAAACTTGACATTATGTTTTAAAATTTATAATTTAAAGTTGTAAAAATGATTAAAAAAAAAACTGACGTTTGTTTATTGAAAAACGAACTTATTTGAAAATCTTTGATTATGTTAAAATACTGTTTTAAAATATTTTTATGTAATCTATTTATATAATATTTAAATTTATTCAATAATTAAAATTCTATTTATTGATTATTAATAATATTTTATCTTTAATTCAATTTAGTATTGTAACTGAATTTATTATGAAAATTTTAATATTTGATATATATTAAATATTATTATATGATCAGCTTAAATTTTTTTGTTTAAATAATATAAATAATTTAGATAAAATTGTTTATGTAAATTAAATTGATTTTTTAAATTGATTATATCAATTTTAAATTTTATTTTATTTAAAATTTTTAGATTATATTAAAAGACTTTGAAATGAGATTTGTAACTACTCTACTATCAATGATGTTTCATAATTTATTTATATGTCCCATGATTATATATGTATACATACATACACATACACAAAAACCCACACACACATATATTATTATTATTTACAGATAAATTATTCTTTATGTAGTTTTGACATAAAGCTTCTTATATTTTATAAAAAATATAAATTTGATTTGATAAAACATTTATGTAGCTAAATTATTTTAAGGCTTTGATTCTTTTATTATTATTTCATTATTAATATTAAGAGTTTGAATAAGTAATGAAACATATTATTGTTAAAAAATGGAGAAGGCATATTTTTTATATAATTTTTTTTAGAAAAATCTAAATATTGATCCAGCAAGACATATACGTAATAATGATCTTGTGTTTGTTGTTTCACTATCTATACCTTATTTATACAAAAGCCAAAGGATGTCTAACATTTGCTTTACTTTCCGTGATTAGTAATTTAATTTGTAATTTCTATTATGTTTATATAGTTTTGGATACAATATTGTGAAATATATGTCACAATGTATATTGTATAATATCGTGTGTATGGGTAGATTTCTTGTTTTGTAGTTGGTTTGATTATCTTTTATTTATGCTTGGTTCGTGATGGATACTTGTTCTACGTTGTTGGAAAACGGGATGTTCGAGCTAAAACATTTTACGTGACTGGTTGCGTCCAGTTTTTCTAGCTGATCAAGCTTATTTTTTGCCATGCTTATAGTAATAGAAATAAAGTAAAAAAGATGACTTTGTATGGAGGAAGAAAATTCTGAAAGAACGTTAACGTATAGGTAGCCGAACAAAGTAAATGACTGCTTCAGTAGGTCAGTTTTCGACTAGTTAGTACGTGTGCAAGAGTATATTTATGCGTGAGTATATCCACATCCTAGCGCATGTGGAATAAGTAGTAAACTTTAAATTAAGTCTGATTTAACTTGTTTCTGGCTTTTTCTTTGTGCTATTAAAAATGTGTAAGGCGTTAGTTTGATAAGTTAGATACGACTTAGCTATTGAGTGTTATCAAAAACCATTAAGGCTAATTTTATATCAAATATTAAATTTCTCGTTTATTGCAGTATGAGATATATACAGTATAATATAAGGTACAGAAAAATTTGTATTCTTTTTTATTTACATCGGGATTTATTTTTATTTATACCATTTTTAATATTTTATTATTATTCTTTGATTATATTTTAATCGTTAATTAAAGTCATAATAAATTTCAGTAAAAGATAAAAATTAAGTTGAAAATTACACTTGAAATAGATCATTAACATCCTGTAATGTTGCCTGTAGATGATTTATTAAACTCATTTTCTATTATAATTAGTATTCATTTAATTTAACAAGATAAACATTTTAATTATATGAAGTATTGAATGTTTATACTAATGCAGTTTAATAAAAATTATGCAAAAATCATTTGAAATTTCTTTATTTAGCATTTAATAATGGTTTAAGTTATTTAAAAAATGTAATGCGTGACTAGTTCATAAAAATGAACATTTTCTCTGTATGTAAATTATTTAAAATAGTAAATATAGTAAAATGTAAAATATATAGTAAATATTTAAAGGTGCGTATTTATATTTTATTATAATTAAAAATTATTTAATAAATAAATTTTAAAATGTAAAAATTTAATTTGTGTTAAAATTTGATAGTACTTAATTTGTATATTTACTATCAGTATTATACTTCATATAAATTACTGGTCTATAGAATATATTAAAATATGCCCATTAAAATTTTTATAATTATACAGAGTCTACGGATTTTAATTAACGTACAATATAACTAATAATTTTGTTTAAAAAAAATTCAATTTTTAAAATAGCATACTATTTAAATCTATTTTGTTTTGAAAAATATGTTTTTCATTATAATCAGATCATTCATTGTCAATTCATTATCAGCTTTAAAAAATATAAAATGATCTAATATATTTTCAATAGAAAAGTTATGAAAATGTGGTAGAAAATATTAGTTTTCGTATAAAGTGGATTTATTCTTATGATCCAACTTGAATAGCTGGAAAACTTGGAAACAGCTCCAAAACTATGTTGATACATAATTATCCTTTATAATGCTTATTCAATTATATGATCGAAAATAAAATACAGTTGCAAGATTTAGTACTCAATTTCAAATGTTTTAATTTTCATTTGAAAATATGGGATAATATTAAATTAAAATAAATATAGTGATACTAAAAGGATATATAAAATAGCTGATCAAATGATTGTTTTTTTCATTTTTGTTCTCATTATTAAGTGGTTCAGTTTCTTACTACAGATAACTTGTACTTACAGAGAACTTTCAACTTCCATTTATCCTCAATGACTGCTTCTGGTAAATATCGGTTCTCTGCCCGACAGGTTAGATATTTTCCTTCATCTTCAGCATTTGGTATCCATTCGAGAATACTTATGCTCGTTTCATCTTTCTGAAACTAATAAAGATTCTTACATTTTTACTTTACTACGTTAAATTTTACTTTAACACAAGTTATAAAAACTTTATGAGTGATAATGATTATTTTTGTATTTATTAAAATGAATGAAAAAATATTTGTAGTATAGTAAATATGTATATAGTATATATGTATCGATATGAGTATATATCAGCAATTTATAAAATTATTAACTTATATGCATTTACAATAAATTATGTTTTAGTTTATTTAATTTCTCCACGTCCTGGAGATTACAAATTAGGAAAGGGTACTGATAATATAACCAATGAACAATGTACACGAAGAAATTAATTTATGAGAGCATAAATTGAGATGTCAATTACCATTAGAATTACATAAATTATGAATCGCTCAATTTGACAATAATTATTAAGTTAGAAGACAAAATTCCAATTTAATAATATAAAAGATTATTTATTTTTTTTTAAGAATCATATAATATTGAATAATTTTTCATTAAATTTGACAGAAGATTTATTAGAATTGATTAATTTTTGTAACTGAACAGTATATATGGATTTCATCTAATAAATTAATATAAACATTAATAAAAAGATAAGAATGAAAATTCACAGAGGCATTTTCTATTAAAAAATTTATAAATTTTCATAAATTGCATTTTTATTATTTATTTTTACTATTAATTGTATATTCATAATGACAGTAAATTATAATTAAAATTTTTACTTAATTGAACGACTATACACAATTAAAATTAATCGTTATTAATTATTTCTTTATAATTAGGTATTACTATTCCTTATGTGAAGGTATCTTAGATTTTTTTATTAAAAGGAACAATATTTATTTTGTACAATATAATACATCTTAAGAACAATAAATAAATTAATGACTAAATTTAGTTTAATCATAAATATTTTTCATACACGTATATTAATAAAATATTAATAACTTTATAGATTAAAATTTTTAAATGAAAAAATATAAACCATTGAACTGTAAATATTCAAAATTATAATATAAGATTTTAAATAATTGAGTCATCGATTAGAAATAATTTATTCAAATAATTATATTCATTTATATGCAAATAGTAATACATTGTAATAAACCGAATAATAAAAGTTTCCTAAGGAATAAATGCCAGTAACTTTTCTCAATATGTATATTATTCTATGTTTCATCTAAAATACTCACCAATAAATCACTATCATTTAGATTAATTGCAGTTTTTATTCAGTTATTAAATTGTTATTGTTCCTATTATTTATGCACGTGTATATTTGTAGGTGTATATGCATGTACGTATATGAAACGAAAAAAAGGAACAGAGTATTATGACAAAATTGTAGATGTTTTAATGAAGTTATTCTTTAAATACAGTATACTAAATGTATAACAAAGTTATTCTAGAAATGTTTATTTATTTATTATAACATGAACTATAAAGATTTTTTAATAATTTAATTAAAATATTAGGTGATAAATGTCTATAAATAGTAGTGAATAAATATTACTCACATCTCGAGATAAATTTTTTAATTGTTTCGACCCTTTATACCAAGTTAATATAGCTGCTGGTCTAGATCCTGTACTGCGGCATTTAATTTTATATTTTTTATTAGCTGATACGTGTTCCTCTTTTTCTAATATTTCAATTTTCAATGGTTTCACTAAACAAAAAATTTTAAATTCTTCTGTGAAAAATGTGAAGCAAACTTAATATATGGATTAGACACTAATATAAATATAATTAATAAATTTAATGTACTTTATTATTTATAAAAATAATTATTTATAAATATATTATAAAGTTTATAAATATATATTTGTTTTGATCAGAAAAATAAATATATTATTTTATAGAATAAGACAATACAAAAAAAAAACAATACAAAAATAAATACTTATTTTAATACTTTGCTTGGGTAAAAATACGAATTTTTATGTCCATAAAACAAGTGTATTTTTAATTAAAACTATGATTTTTATTACAATCTTTCAATGCAATTTTAGATTTTATTTTTGATATTTAAAAATATTTTTATTCATATTGCTACTTTTTTTTAATCATAAAAAATATATTTTGAATGATGTATTAAAATCTATACTTAAAAGAAAATTTGTTCCTTACTCATTATAAGAAATATCGGAGGTATATTTTTGGTTAGTCTAAAGATTGTGATATGTAAATTTAGCAGCAGGATAGTGGATGAACAAATTTCATTTATTGTTTAATATAATTTTTGTTTAATAGTTTATTATAATTATGTCACAAATTTATATTAATATAAATAATAATTATTAAATTAAATCGAATATTAATTATTGAATTACATTAAATATCAATATAAAAATTTAATACAAAATTTATTCAAAATATTTATAAGTTTATAATCGAATATTCTAGATTATATGCAAGAATTTAGTTAAAATAATACGTATTAAGCTACCTAATGTATTATTTTAATTATAAAGTAATTATAAATTGTACAAAAGAATTTACAAAATTATGTTTTATGCAAAATCAACTTTAAGATATAGATTATAAAAAGTTGTAAACATATGTATAACATGAAAGCTTCTTGTAAAAAATAATATTAATCGTATGAATTGAAATATTGCACAATAATCTTGTAGTCAAATATTGTTATATATTAAATTGATTTACAAAAATTGCTACGTTATCAGTTCTTTTATCCACACACTCTTCATTTTTTCTAAATTCTATCTTATGTAAAAATTGCAACCGGTTAGAACAGTGTAAGCTTCAAGCTGCTATAGCAGTAGGACAAGTAGAAGTAGTGTGACAACCCTTTTCCTCCGTTCTCATACTTCGTAATCTACCATTTCTCAGGCAGCAGCAACATCAACGCATTAGCCTTGCAATTTTCAAGTCTGTCAATGTGCGTCTGCCTTGATACTCAGGGCGACATCATTTAATTTAAACTTACCCGTTAAACTCTTATAAATGAATTCTGACTATATTGCACAAGTATGGTAAAGCCAAGTTGATATTATTGAGCATGTACTAGCGAACGTTAAGGTTAATTCTCATTAAAAATGTTTTCTTTTTTTTTCAATATTATTTTGTCAAATATGTGATTATTTCATTAACAAGTTTTTTAGTAAATGAAAGTCAGTAAGCTGAAATATAATTTAAAAAGTAATTATAATTATTGTTTATTTATTAATAATTAATTATTCAAAGATCAATATTAGACTTATAAAATATAATTTACGTAAAATTTTTCTATATTATCATTATTATTTTTATAATCAAGAATAGAATTCAAAAGAAATTAAAATTTTATGATTGAGTTGATATAAAAATATCTGTTACGAAAAAATTATTTTTAATAATTTCAAGCTAACATTTAATAGTCTTCAGTTCCCCTTGAATATCGAAATGATTCTGATTAATCATATAACTGATGATCAATAGAATTATAGAATAATAAATCGTCCATAGATCTGTTTTTGATTAAAACCAATCACTATTCCACAGCTTATATTACGCAGTTCTCTATGCGTATTTTTTATTCTCTTATGGATTATGAAAGATATTTCTAGATGCTCAGTGTACTCGCAGTTTGTAGTTCGAAAGTCACAAATCAGAACAATAAACGTTGTGGGAGACGTAAACGGTATGGCGTATTATGTGCGCGACTACGATATGGTGGTCATATAAAATTTAATTTAATAATATTCCGGTTGTTCGCGTATCGAATTGTGTTCTCTTACAATCGATAATCATCCACCGGTTGCCAACTAGTTTCAATCCAAACAGTTTTGGTGTCTGAGAGAATCTATGATTAACGAGCAGTTGGTTGATTGTCCTTCGATGCATTTGTTAGCATATTCCAGCTGATACAACATAGTTCTCAGTCATGTTCCACACTTATTTTAGATTTAAGTGTAGAAAAATTTTCAATTCCATCTGATTTATAATCTAAATATTATGTATGAAATGCCCATTTCTAATAACTTCAATACATACTTCGTTCCTTCTAGTAATATATTTTTCAAGTTTAATCAATTTAGTTTAAGAGATACTCATAACTATACTTGTTTAATTAAATTTTAGATATAGGACGGTATGTTATATAATATATATAAAATATATAAGATCGACGAATTGTTTATTATTATTTTAATTTATTTTAAATTATTGCAATTATGGCACCGTAGGATAAACAAAAAAGAGATTATTTTATGTAAAAAGTGTATTTATCTTATTGATGAATTTCTATTAGTTAAATTAAATTAGTGTGATATAAACATTTTTTTTTAAAAAGATGCTATTTTTTTGGTGTACAATTAATTTTGAATTAAACTTTTCATATTTGTGGCTATATTTATATTAATAATAAATTTTATTCTCATGATATCAATATAATTATAATTTAATATTTAAATAAACTTGTATTTTATGCGAAGAGTAAATTAAATATTGAAATATATTAATTGTAAATGCATTATACTTAACGTGTAATTACATTACGTGTAATTAAATATTTAAATAATATATTCTTTTATGAATGAAAGTATTGTTTTTCTTCGATTAATTATTAGATTAATTTGATTAATTTATTGATAGTAATATTACATTTAAGAAAGTTAAAAAAGTTATTTATACATACATATTTTTACTATCAATTTACTGTGTATATTTATATATACAATAATTCCTTCCGTTTAACAGAAATTTACTATATTTATAATAATATTATTAAAAATTTTATAAGTTTTGAATATTTCATAATTAATATAATATGATTTTGAAAAGTCAAATTATCTCGTATCTTACTATTTAATTTAATTAAAATTGTTGTTATTTGTGGTGCAGCCAATCGTGTATTGTCAGCTCTACAAGACAGTTTAGTATGATGATGATTCCTTTTGAGATTCTTTATGGATACTTTGCTATTAATAACTGTATATAAATCTCCTATATCTGCATTACTTGATGAATAGAAATTACTTTCTATATTTTGGACACTTTTTGTTTCAAATGTAGAGTTAATCAACTCTGATTCTAAATACCAAGATACTCGAGGCTTTGGTTTACCTGTATACATAAATATATTTCATTAATATAATGAAAAATTTATTAATAAATAGATTTTTATAAAATCCAAATACAAACACATTTTAAGAAACTTAAATTATATAATATAATCGTATCGTGGTATCGATTAATAAATATGATATACTGATCCAATTGAAAATGCATCAAATAATTTTTATGTACATGAATTTTCTTTTTACCAGGGATAATTTTGCACATTGTTTTTAAAGTTTAATTCAACTAATAATATATTTTTTTCAAATAAAAAAATATTACTTTATTTTATTGACATATAAACATGCGTAAAAGAATGTATTATAAGAGCCTATTTATAGAGGGATCACATTTAATATGTTGAAATTACAACACGTGTGTTGTTTTTTTTAATATTTACAAGTTTTTAATGATTATCTTATTTAAATATTATGAATACAATTTTAATAAATTAGAGTTATTTTTTTATATTCAAGTTAACAAGTATAGTATCATATTTCTGCTTAATTAGAATAATGAAAATGCTAATGAATTTTTCTCATCATTATCGATTCTTTAATAATAAAAAGTTTTAGATCGACATAATTATCAATTTTTTTTGTTAAATCATTAAACTTATCTGGTATAGAGCTGTTTAAATTTATATAATATATACTTGTATGAACCATTCGATATAGATTAGATTATCTTCAATTAATAAACTATACCTAATTCTGAATTGAAATGTTAAATCAATTTATGTAAAAATATGTTTATTCATTTGAAATTTTAAAATAAATAAAAAAAATACATTAATAATAATGCCAAAAATACATAATTACAGTCTTATTATTTTTAAGATTTTATGATTTCATTTTTTAATTCTTAAATTATTACAGAGTAACATGTGGCTTACAACCGTACTTGAATACATGCAAACATACATTAGAAATAATAGAAGTTTCCGATGAGATATGCAGAGAGAATAGAATAGCTATAGAGAATTATAAAAAGGAACTGAATGGAAGACATATAGGAAAGAGAGAGAAAGGAAGAGAGAGGGATGGATAGAAAGAGATCTACCTGTCTTTTTGCATATCAACTGACGTTTGCATAAATTTTTATGCCGTCTGAAATAATTTACTTGCGGATGTAAGATATACAACTTGTTGCTTGTTCGCTACTGAATTATGTATATAGTCGCAGTTAGATCATGAAAAAACTATAAAAAATACAAAGTATGTCTGTTTTTATTTTCATCAGATTATTTTCATGTGATATATAGAAGCCAAATAAAAAGAAATAGAACAGCTATAATTTTTAAAAATTAATTTTTATTAGTATTCACTGGTCGGACAACTGTTTGATTATTCCGTTTTATAGAAGATGTAAATGAATTTATTCGATGCTTTACTTCCTACATAGAATATTATAAACTTATATATATATTTAGGTGCAAAACAGCAGTAATGTGAAAACATAAAATATTAAAAAAATTCTATTCCATTATTTCCGAAAAAAAATTAGTTTTATTTACTAAATAATGCAATAAATATTATACAATATAATTAAATAATCTAATATGATTCTTCAGTATGCAGATTATTAATTTCCATAATAAATATACATATTAAAAAATATTTTAATTAATAAATAAAATTCAAATCCTAATGTATGAATCATTTATATTGTTTCGAAGCAGATAAATTTATCTTATTTGTAGTAACTATATGCTGAAGATAAATTGTTAAGCAATAATTATCTGATCAGAATAATTCTCAATATATAAATAACAAATATCAACAATTATAATTTGAAATAATTATATTAATCAGAAACCGAAAACAATTAAACCAGACGATTCTATAGTCAAACAATATAAAATAAATTTTAATATATATGCAATGTATGCAAAACTTTCAATCTATATACACTATAAAAATTATTTGCAAAACTTATTTTTCGGTATTTTAAATAAAATATTAAATTTATTAATTTTCATTATTTCAGTTATAGAAAATCTTTATTTTACAGTTAATGTAAATTTCAGGTACTTTATTTTATGTAGAAATAAACTTCAAATAATTCTTAAAAATAAATAGTTTAATAAATAAGTTTAATTTAAATATTACATTTTAATACAATGTTTAATATAAACATTGGATGCATGAATCGAACCTTAATAATACAAAAATTATGAGAATTTTGTCATAAAATAATAATCTTTGATAAAACAAGAATTTATATTAATATTTTCATATATTTAATAATAATTATTAATATTTTCCAAGCATATTTATATAATCACTTAGATTTTTTCCTTGTATAATTCAGTAAAAATTACAGATAGATCAAGAGTACAGTTAAAATTTTTGTTTTTTATTAATATCATATAAATCCCGTAGAAAACTTAATATGAAAGTATATATGCGATGAAAAATTTGGTTAGTTTACAAGTTCCTCTGTCTTTTAACGGCCAATAAGCTTTAATTTTCTTGTAATTATTACTGTGCGCTTTTATCACACAAATTCTCTTCCTATGAAGAATTTCTTGACATTATAAACAGGTTAACGAGCATAGGTCAATCTTGCAAATTACTTTGCGCATGCTGATCTTAATATTTTGTAATATTGTAATATAAAATTTCATTTTAATTTACAAAAATATGTTTTTTTTAATAAACTTTAATTAAAATATTAATATATAGAGTTAATATTATTGAAATACATATTTAACGGGTATTTTTAAAACTGTTCATAATTTTTATGAAAAATATTTTAGTAAATATTAAGATTAAAATATATTTTACATTATTTTTATTTGTTTGTACTGTATGTTTTTGCATACTTTTTCCTTAAAACGAAATTTATTTTTTAAAGTCTATAAATTCATGTTTGGCTTTGCTAGTAATATTGTTGATAGATTTTTTTGGAGTGCTTTGATGTGACTATCTTGTATAATAGAATTACAAATAGTAGAAATTGACGGGAATACAAATTTTTTCATGAAAAACTACTATTCAAAATACTGCTCATTTAGAAAAATTATTATTATTACAACCTGTAAAAATAACATGAAAAAATAATTTTGAAATTTTTATTATAAAGATGTATGTGGTTTTAATTTGTTAATAGTATATACAATTTGTATGCACAATTTAAGGATATATACTTAATCGTTTTCATTTTAAAATAGGTTATAATAAAATATCGATATTTTTCAAAAAATTTTGATTTTCAAAATTTGCAATAAATTCTTCATTGTCAACCAAAATAATGTTAGAATCTGCAAAATACTGCCAAATACTCTTTCACCACTTTTAATAAGTATAAATTATAAATACTTTTGTTTTACTAATAAGTTATATACAAATTCATAACGTTAATTCATAAAAATTGAGATAAAAGTTATTACAACTTTGTTACATTTGAAAATGTTGTGAATGCATGCATGGCCGGCTTAATTTAGATGTACATTATATTTATTATATTATAATTTTTGAAAACTAAAAACATATATCATTTATTTTAAATAAAATTATATCTATCCATAAACCTAGAGTGAAAAAGGAAGAGAGAGAGAAAGAGAGAGAAAGAGAGAGAAAGAGAGAGAGAGAGAGAGAGAGAGACAAAGAGAGGGAGAGTGAGAGTCGTAACAGATTCATTATAATGAACTTGCAGCGTATTTTTAAATAAAAGATTTAAATTACTTAAACATTTATTATATTTATAATTTATAATGAGTGAGACATTTATTTGATATTAAAATATAAAATAAATATATTTATATATTTATATATATTTATATATATATATATATAGTATAATATATTTATGCGAACAATCTTGTATATTATTTTGTACTTGTATACACATAACATTAATACATATGTATGAAATCACTATAATTATGAAAAAATTTAGTAAAAAGATAATAAATCCTTTAATAATAATAGTATTTTAATTTTAGAAGTAAATTTCTTCAAATATATAAATTATAAAATAATGGCTGTCCTACGTTATTTGATTAAAAAACTCTACTTAAAAGAATTGTTTGATAATAAAAAAATGTTAGTAGATTAATTATAAAATGATAATCTCTAAAATCGGACCAGTAATATTTACGTAGCACGCTATTTGTTGTAGTAACAATTTTTGAGTAATGTAGAATTGTATTTATAATTGTAGAACATTTTTACATATAATTTTAAAATATTTTTTAAAAGTATTTAACTAAAATCTATACTTCATAAATCAATGATGTAAATAAATATTTAAAATATTATTGTTTTTTATGTAAAGATCTTTCTTCTTTCCTTCTTCCTATACTTTCTAAATGCTTGGAAGTATGCAAATTATTCTTGTTATGAATTCAAATATTTTACATTGCGTGATGAACGTTTAAAAATTAGCATCATCTTGCTAACTTACTACGATATAGTTTTCCTTGGAAACTACGAAAAATGCGACGGAAAAATATGGTTTTCAGTCATCTATGTAACGAAGTTGTGAAGCTGAGTCAACCTAAAAATATTTCATCTTTCTCTTTTATCTTTCGCTTCACTACTTACTCATGTCTCATTCTTTTACGTTTTGTATGAAAAATCTTATTTTCTTTAACCATGGGGATCTACTGGCGCATCGCCAATTCCATTTAAAAGCTCTTCGCTCCATGTTGAGGAAGGTTACGACAGGCATATTTAACTTTTTAGCCCGCGCCTAAAACGCCTGAACAGTGGATGCCTGAGTTCCTGGATTCACGCCAGTAGGTGCTACGAGATGAGGCGAAGAGCGAACTTTCTTACAGTACATGTATTCACGAAGAAATGATAAAGCTATGGTGTCAAAAGGCAAAAGAAGAAAAGTACCTCAAAGCTTTGCACATCGCGAATTCTTCAATGAACATAAAGGGAAGAATCTGTGATGCAAATATATTTCTTATAAAGGTTCTTATAAAATTATAATATAAGGATTTTCTATATATATTTGTTACGAACTTATTAAGACATATCTTTTCCTATATTTCGTTATACTATGATTAAATTTTTAGCTTCAGTTGAATAATGGTTGCAGCATTTATTTCATTTAATCACTGATAATAATAATAGTTGTAGGGTAAAAATTACGCGAGTACTTCCTATGAATGGTATATTATACATTTGTAGAGTTTTACTTACCTCCGTGAACTTCGCAAATAAAATCTAAATCGGTGCCTTCTGAATAAGCCTCTAAATGCTTGCTCATGTCGCGTCTCTTTATATCATAAATTATTGGCTTTGAAGGTGGAACTGGAATAAAGATAAAAGAATGTACTAAAAAAAAAAAGAAAATGATTGGAAAATGTTTTGCATAATTTATAATAGTGTTAAGTATAAGCTCAGTTATATTACGATTTATGAAATTGAGAGATCGTCTATTTTATCCATTAAAGATTATATATTTCTTTTCACGTTACAGTTGCTAATGCAGGGTCAAATAATTATGGAGATTATAAGATTGTTTTATTAGAAATATTGAAATTTGAAAATTTTCTATCATTATATATATATATATATATAAATTATAATTATATTTATACGTCCTAAAAATATAAATTACATAAAAAATTAATGTATTTGAAAATATAGTCTTCATATTCTATACAATTATTTTAAAATTATTTGGGAATATCATTTATCATTTATTATATTATAAATATTATTGGTATTTTTTAGACAATTATAAACTTTTTTATATAATAAATTTATATATTTTTTTAAGAATATTTAACATTTTAAAAATATATCTTAGTGATACTAATTGAAAATTAAAAAATGATATGGAAACTTTTTTAATCACGTAATAGAAGAAACAATCAGTATATATTTTTATTATTCAATAAAATTAATAGTATGTTTTCAGTTATTAGTATGTTTTAAAAATTAAAAAAATTATTAAATCATTAAATGTATACATTAAAAATTGTAGTGGACATTTGTTATTGCAATATATTGGTTAATATATATTTAATAAAATGTATATATTTTTTGAAACCTAATCTATTTAGGAAAGCTGTATTACATCTCAATAATCATATTTTATTTCGTTATTGCCCTTAAGTCTAATCTATAATTACTATTGTCTAATAATATTCCTATACTATATTCTGTATATAGATAATTCTTCAACTAAGTACTGAATTTATTTTTTACATACTAACGAAATCCTTAATAATATCTCTAAGTTGCTGTCACTTATCTAGAACAAATGGAATTTCGATCATTAAATAATTTATCAGCATGTATGTAGCTTTTAAGTAATGTAACTTTTAATCATAATTAAGAGCTTAGTTGAATAAATTAATATATGATGATGAAAGTTAAATATTAGAATTGACATTTGAAAGCTTGCGTATTTGTGTTCTGCACTATACTTTTAAAAAACAGGCATTCCATTCATACATATTTAATAAAAATTTCAATGATAAATATTTATTTGAAATAAGCTTTTAAAGGTCATGGCAGTGTCATGCACCTCTATTACGCTTTAAAACATTTTAAAATATTTCTTTAAATATTAACAATATTAAATAAAAACAGAACTATTAATTATTACAATAACAATTAAAAAGATTTTTAAATAAATAATATATACGATATATATATATATATATATATATATATATATATAATACGAATAATAAAATACAAAATTGAGGAGTAAATATTCAGCTTTATAAATTATTAGGATTATTACAGAATTACGAAGGTATACAAATATGTATACACAATAAATTCTTCACTATATACTGGTAATCCTAATTTTCAATCAAAATAAATGTAATAAATTTTTAGTAAAATTTAAAATTGTCTTTAATTTATAATTGATATCAATATATATATAAATGTTAAATAGTATATAAATATAATCAAATTCTGCATTTTTCTTTATTTTTTATCTGGTTTAAGAATTTTTTCTCCTATTAGACAACGGTACTGATGTGAATATATATATATATATACATATATACAATAATTTTTCAGATAAGTTCAGATAAGTAAAATAATAAATTATAATGTTTCAAATTTATGCCTGTTCAATGAAATATCAGAGAACAAAAATGATAAATGGAAAAAATACTGAGAAAGAGCGTTTGTATTTTTAGGGTGGAAAATAATACAAAAGGAAAGCATCACTTCATACCCTACCGAGAATTATTTTTCTTACTTGAGGGAGGAAATTGACGATCCATTCACCAATTTATAAACTCTAGTTTATTTCTTCTATTACTAATTTAAATATTCATGAGAAAAACTTTATAAACATGCAATGTAGATGTAATACACTATGTCATTTGACTAGATCTAAATAAAAGTAAAAATAAATTTTTCTTTTAATTTTAACATAATATATATATTTGCCTTCTGATATATATTATTTTATAACTTATTACCATTATTATTCATCTAGTTTTTATTATATTGACTTTCTAATATATACTATGAAGTTCCTGGCGTTTAAATAAATACATATATTTTTGTTATTATCATATTAATTCTCAATAAATCAGTTCTTTTTCTATTTAAGTAGGAATAAACGTATACATAAATGAAAAATTAATTACCAATACAAAAAGAATTTAATTTAAACTTAATATATATTGAATGTAATTTTTAGATGATGAGGCTAAGTTTAGATTAATAGATGTATATAAAAATAAAGTATAAAACTATTTTTGGATAATTCGAGTATTGATCATTAGCATATTAATGGAAAAATATTTATCTGAATAAATAACATAAAAAATAAGGATAACAGAATGATATAATT
Organism: Ceratosolen solmsi marchali; assembly: GCF_000503995.2. Taxonomy (NCBI): domain Eukaryota; kingdom Metazoa; phylum Arthropoda; class Insecta; order Hymenoptera; family Agaonidae; genus Ceratosolen; species Ceratosolen solmsi. Next base: position 2,327,317 of record NW_011948420.1, read on the forward strand.
TGTCCAAATTTAGAACAGTCATATTTCTAAAATTTGTTCAAATTAATTAATTAATATTTCATTTGCTTTTTATTTATATACAAATTATATATACTTTTATATGATTATTATTAATAATCGAAATAATTTATTTATACGAAAGTATTACCATAAATAAAGTAAAACTATTATACATATCAGATTAATTAATATAAGAAAAATGTAATTGTATATGAAGTCACATATTTTATCAAAATTAATCTAAATTTTTAGCCTAATTTTTAAACAGGAAAGTATAGTATAATTAAAAAATAATGTATATTTAATTTTAATCAATACAAATAAAATTACTATTATTATATGTAAAAATGTTAACTATATTTTTTATTAAATATATTGTATAAATAATGTTTCAAATATTTTTCCGATTCAGGATGATTGTAAATTGTATCATACGAATAATATTATTGTTGATTCTATATTAGATTCTATATTAGATTGTATAGTAGTAGATAAGCTGTTTAATAATATCTAAGGAAAGTTGGAAAGTTGTATGAAAAGAGACTCGATAAATAATAATAAATAAGGGTAAGAAAGAGAGAGAGAGAGAGAGAGAGTGAGGAAGAAGGAGAGAGAAAGTGAGGAAGAAGGAGAGAGAGCGAAAGTTTTCAGGGACAATATTGCAGGTGATTATGGTATAAATATGTAACCGTTATACGTAGCAGGTAGAAAACCTAAGGAGAAAAATGAAAAACATAAGTTAGCGAATGGCAGGTGAGGCGGAAGTTGTTTCAGTGGCTTCCGTAACATTTATGCTGGTCTCGTACACAACCATATTGCCGTGCACGATATCGACCACCGTCTACGTGACTTGTCGAGATTTCGTTTTGTTTACGTGAAATGAAAACAAAAAATAACGGTATTCTTCTTGTGTATCTTTTTAAATAAATTTCCTTTCCTCTCTGTTTCTCATTCATTTTCCATCTCCTCTCTTTTTTTTAAACTTTCTCTGGTTTATTTTCTTCATATATTATGGCCTAAGGGTATGAGATATAAAGTATATGTATTATTTTAATGTCTATAAGAATAAAAATTCACATGTAAATAAGTTATTATTGTAGTTATTATTTTATACAAGTTAATATTGATTCTATTGTAGTTCTATTTGTTGTTTTTACTTTAGATACCTGTAGATATTGCAAGACTTCTACTTTATGCATATTGACACTACAAAATTTTCAATATTCATGTACTATAGAACTATCTGCATTAAAATATTTTAAAACACAAATATTTATAATCCAAGCGATATAATTGAATTTTCATTGAACTCTGTATGGAGCTTAGATGCTGTTTATATTAAAAATATAAATATGAAGTGAAATTACACATTTAATAAATATGTCAAATTTATTATTTTAAGTTGGGTCATACTGAAGTAATAATAGCAATGAATTAAAGCTTCAAAGTACAATTAGCAGTTATTTAATATAGTTGTCGTTAATATACAAAAGTTCATTATTAAATTCAAATATTTATACATTATATGAATAAAAATGAAAACTGTTTGTTACAGATATAGTGAACGAATATAACATTAATTAAAAGACTAAAGTATATTAAACATAGAGATCTTATTTTAGGAGAATCCAATGCATTATTAGGGCATGGTTGAGAAGTTATACAAACAATACATGCAGCCATTATTTTACTTGCATGTAGTATTATATTTTCAGGCAGGTACAGTATAGTGCCTTGCGATATCACGATAATTAAGGCGATAGGGTACATAAATAGTGTAGTAGTAATACAACTGTATTAAACTACGATACAGAAATTTTACCCTTGAATCCTGCAAATGCCAATCCCATTTAGTGAATTATGTAGGGTTTATTGTAATATCTTTTGATGAATCTGTTATGTTTGCTGACAGAAGCAAATAAAATTTAAAACTAAGAACATGTATTGAATAATAAACTATGCAGATATATATCTAAGAGGTGTAGAATTATTGTAAGAATTTTAAACGTTAAGTATATTGTAAAAATTATTTCGTCAATTATATTTCATTATTTTCATTTGAAAATTATATTTTTAACCTTTTATGTAATTACGTAAATCCAAATTTTATAGAACATGAATTGAAAAAGATTATAAATATCTAACAAATATTTTTGTTAGTTACATCTTTTATATAATTTTTATGTGTTCGATTTTAAAGGGTTAGTTTATGGCTCGAACTACCAATTCAATAGTTCAGTGGATTAGTCTCTCGACAGGATAACTTCAAAGGAAAATAATAAGTGATAAGGCTGGAAAATATTATGTATTTAGTAAATGTTTATTAATGTTTATTATTATGTTTGTTATTACGTTTATTACAATGTTTATTATTATAAAAGATGATAATAATATTGCACTTTGATGTAGAGAGAGATAATTCTATTGAAGTAATGAGGGTGTTTTCTTGTATTCTTGATTATTGAAGATTTTATGGATATTGCTGTCTTGTAATTGAGGTTAAGCCGATGATGTAAATATCAGCTGATGTAGTCAGTCAATCATGCTTGTGAGGCAGCATGAGAAGATGGCGTTTGAATCAAGTACGCTTGGTGTATGAATAACTATACTTGATATGGTGTATGATGTTTAATGGAATTTATTTAGTAATCAATTGTATCTTTATTATTTAAAGGGAGCTGTAGAAGAGCTAGTCACACGTAAGAGTGATTAATGGTAAGATGTCTACCTCTTGAAGGATGTAATAATCTGTATTTATAGTCTATTAGTTGATTTGTTGTTGTCCTTTGTGACAATGTGCTTAAGGCATAGCGACTCTTGTGTCAGCTGTTGATGGCCTGTACGATGTCGAAGTGTTAGTTCGAGAGAGCGTAAGTGTGCCCTATGTCTGCCAGAGGTCCTGAATGGTTCCGAAGTGTTCTTCGAAAAAGTGTACGTTTGTCCTCTCTCTGGCGTGCCCTCTCTCTGCTAGCGAACCTGAATGGTCCGAAGTGTTCTTTGAAATAGCATAAGTTTGCCCGACTTGTTGTGTGCGAGATGTGACTAACTAATTTATTAATATAAAAATATGTACCTTGTAGAATACAGGCAAAGTGTATTACTGCTGCGTAATTGATGTCCCCTTTGATCACTATTCCATTGGCTTCACTGTAATCACTATAATCTAAACTGCCGATTTCTTGTTCTTATGCACGCGTGTATTCTTAACTATGCTGCCGAATACATGGCCACGCGTCGTCTTCACAGTATATAAAAACACTGAGCAGCAGTTATGCTTGAGTGAGCGCGAAGTGAAATTACAAATGAGTCCTTTGAATACATGCACGAACCGAAGGCTTGATCGTTCCTTGACGGCTCTGCTGAAAATACCGACCGTTCCATGGCGGGCCTGCTGAGGGCAGATCGAGACCCGTGTGCCATGGCTTCTACTGGTAGATGGTTGAATCGGTTCACTATGGTCGGTCACTGTGGTTGGATCACGGCAAGATGTTGGCGGTAAGCGCAGTTGAGCGAGGGTGGTTCGGCAAGAGATGATTCTCAGCGAGAGTGATTTTCAGCAACAGGTATCTTCAGCAAGAGAGGTCGAGACGCGCCTCGTGCGTCCCTTATATAGGCACGCGGCGGCGCACTTAGCTAGCAACAAGGCATCGTCGTTGTTGCACTAATTCTTACACGAGGCGTCGAAGGAAAAATCCAGAACCTTCGAGAATGTTCGACGAGAGAAAAGTAGGAGTAATACCCTTGGGTGATCTTATAGTATATTATATTTCGGGTCGTAAACTTGCTAGGACTTGCCGAGTTTTGTTTGTAAACATTCGCTCGAGTGCGCGACTCGGTCCGTACGTGCGGGCCAGTCTAGGCTTACATGCGGTACGCCGGACAGCGCGTATGACCTTTCTTTTGTTTGAAATTCATGGGCCTACATCAATCCCGAACATTATGAAAAATAAGGAAATTTTTTCCCACAATGTTATTATTTCATTGATAATACGATTTATAAAAGAAGGGCTAATATAAACAAATTTTCAATAATTGAGCGTATACTTTTCATTTTAGAGTAAACTATTAGTCTTCTGATATTTCTAAAACAGAATTCATAGTTTTTATATCTGAAAACTTTTTTAATAAAAATTTTATTTTATGATAAACGTTTACGGAAATGTTAATTCCAATTTTTTGTAAATTTTTTTATTTATCGCTCTAATTAAGGAATATTCATTTTGTATAATATAAAATTCGAATTATGTTTTCAACAAATAATACACAAATTATGAATATAGATGTTTTGAAATAAAAAAAATGTTTTTTACACAAATTCGTAGGATTTTAATTATTTTAATCACTTGAAAAAAATCTATAAACGTTAGTAAATTCAATTGAGAAAAGATTTAATAAGAAAATGAAAAATTCATTGAAATTTCGGAACTAAATTTCTTGAAGTTCTTTTTTAGTTATTCTTATTTGCTTGTAACAATATATATCAATATTAATTAATTTTATCTTCAAATTACTCTTTAAAATATTTTAAAAATAAGAATTTAAAATGAAAACTAACTTATATACTATTCTTTATTATTGTCATGATTATGTAGTCACAAATTATTAATATGCTCTTTTTTAAATTTTTATGTAAAATAATTAATTTAAGATTTTACAAATTTACAAATCTTATGTATTAGCAATGCAATTTGGTAATCAAGTATAATGCGATATTATACCGACACACACCAACCCTACTTAAGAAACAATTGAATTCGACCGTCTTTATTTTCTCTAATATATTAATATTTGTTTCCATCTATCCCGTATAGTTTTTGATTTATTATTGATATTATGTTATTCTACTTTCAAGAATAAAATAACAGAGATTTGATTAAATTTATTGTCTTACAATGTTGGATCTCCTTTTTCTAGTGTTACAAGATTTTATGCAGTCATACCATTTTATTTTTACTATCTTTTTCTTTACATATATTTTTTTTACAATTCATGAATTTTATTCTTATCAGTAATAGTTTTCAGTATAGTTTAAAATAAAATAATAAATACAATCATCTCCATTTATAATTAGTTGCTCGGCAAAGGAAACTTCGTTTCAACTTTGACTTGTATTACTAATTAAGTCGCATAAGAATATAATTCTTGTATTTTTATCTTTCGATTAAATTCATAATATGACAAGTTTATCTTAGACCAACTATTTTAATTAGAAAAAACTATAGTACGAAGTTTTTTATGAAGTGTTCTTTCTAATATATAAACTACATATATTGTAATTAAATTATTCAAATAAATTCAAAATATTAATATAGAATATATAATATAAAATACATAATATATAATAATCTAACATGTTATATGAAACTTCATTGAATGCTAATCTAAATAGTAATTAGAATGATTCATTACGTCCCGAATAAAATATTATATATAAAAATTGTTACAACATTGCATTATATGTGTGTGTGTGCAAAAGTGTAAAACTCGTGCATTTAATTTTGATAATCTTAATAAAAATCAAGATTTATCTTTGAGTAAAGTATATATTATAATTATTTATATTTCGTTAAATTTAGAAGATGCTTAATTATCATATAATTTAATCATTATATCATAAATATTTATAAAGTTAAAAAAAAAATAGATTTATATGTTTAATGATATAAAATATTATAATATCACCACGATCATACATAAAAACTATTTTCTTAAAATTTAATAAAAAAATCTGGGTAAGGTCATTTTTAAATAATCAACTATTTGTATATCTTCGTTTTGCTAGAAAATGTTTTTCTTATATCATCGTTATATAACTATATTCTATTAATATCCTGTTTACTTGATAATTTTTGTCTGTTTCAAAATAATTGTACATAATACAGTCTAATTATCCAAATCAATATTTATTTTTAAGGATAAAATTAAAATTTACTTAAAGCAATTCGTAGTGAAATTAATATACTCAGACATATTGACTGATTTTATATCAAGCATTATCATCTGAAATATTCAAATATTTGAAATAGAATTGATTCTTAATATTATATTATTTAACATACAATATAATTTGTTTTACTATTGTTTTAACACATAATTTTGTAATTAGTACGTTATTTATATTAAAATTGTTATCATTTTTAAATATTTTTATCCTTCAAAAGATTTTTTAAATATAAAACATAAATCTTTAGCTTTCGAAAATATTTACAATATATAAAATAGTTAAAAATAAAAATACCTATTTACTAATGTTATTTTTGAAATCTTCATTTTAATATATTTTACGTTTTCAAATCTATACTTTTATTAAAATATAATTTAATAATACAGATAAAAGTAGGTAAATTATAAATGTTGAAAATAATTTTTTGAATTTAAATATTTTCAGTATTATGAACTTAAGAAAGTTTCAATTTTGATAATAAAATTTAACCTAACGGAAACTGACATAAACTTTTCTAGATATTTTTATAGGCGTACAATAAACGTCCGAAAGTTTCATAAAATCATAACGTTCTAATAAAAAACAAATGTAGTTTTCTTCAATATACGTGAGTAGAAATAAAAGTTTATATAAAATAAATGTTCGTGGTAGTGCCTTCTTTTTAAGAAATCCTATATTAATTGCCTAATAAAAATGATAGAGCAAGAAATAGTGGTAATAATAATAGGTTTCAAGCATGTGCATGGAATAATTTTTGTTTCTTTCATTTTGTAGTATGAACATTAAGAAAACAAACGAAATAGTATTTTTCTTGTAAGTCCCCTTGTTGCCAGTTTTTTTGCGACTGAATATTTATTTTTATTTATTCCTTTTTCCATATGTATTATATGATGATAGTATCATAGATACGCATCATATTCTAATAATTATATTTATTATAAGAAAAATATAATATTATTGTTGCAATATATTATCTTATAGATTATGTAATGAACATATATATTAGAGAAAATGAAGATCAGAGAAAAATATAAAATAAGCACGATAGACGGTAGTTTAAATTTTTATTATTTATTATATATGTAATTTTTATATAAGTAGCCGAATTCATTTTGTATTATATTTTATGTTTCTTATTTGTTTATTTATTTTTATTTATTTATAATTTTTTATTATTATTTATTCATTATAAATTATGATATATTATATTCTATACTAATGTTAAAAAATTGTTATTCTTTACAGAAAGAATTGAGCAGAAAATTACATTGAAAATTGAAATTTTAAAAATTTGACGATTCTTCGCGTTATGTTTATAAATGCATGTTAATTGTACAAATTATCAGTAATAAAAAAATAATAAAACAACAGTTTTTCTTCTATATTTTAGAAAGAAAAATGGAGGGACTTAAATGGATAGATAGGGTAAATATATTAATAGAGAGATAGAGATAGACGGAGATATATATATATATATATATATATATATATATATATATATATACTATATATATATCTCAGAGACAGAGAGAGAGAGAGAGAGAGAGAGAGAGAGAGAGAGAGAGAGAGAGAGAGAGAATAGGAACAAACTCAGAAAGAGGAAAAAGAAAAAGGACAGGCAGTGATAATAACAGATCCGATCAATATTTATGATATTAAGCCTTCGTTTAATTATTGAAGAATTTAATGTAACCAACATTATTTTTCTAATGTTATAGAAAATGAATTTTCACGAAGCATAACATATAACAGTTATAATTTATTATTTATTATTTTATTAACAGTTATAAAACTATATATAAATATAACAGTTATAAACGTTTTAAATCGTATATTTAACTTTCTGCCAATTATCTTATTAAACTGTTATAAATACTTTAAAAGTAGTATAAAAAAATAATATAATATTAAAATAATTTTATTAAATAAAATTTTATAAAAATATATCATATTATTTCATAATAATAAGTAATAGTTAAAAACATTATTAAGAATAACATTATATCATTTAATATACCTTTTTAACGTATTCAATATTTCTTTTAATTATCTAGATTTTAAGTTCTATCACAATATGTTGTTCATTTTAAAATATATATATTTGTTAAAATTTTCAATTTAATCTTTTGGATATTATTTAAAATACATAAAATGAAGCATTGAAAATCTTTGTACGGATATAGTAATTATTTTTTAACAAACCTGTACTTCTAAAATTGTAAATATAAATTATAATAAACTATATATTTTAAGCAATACTGGTATGACATTAAAACTTTTATGAATTTTAAAGTATATAAAACTGAAGTAATTATGCACGAGATACCTAAAAGATAACTAAATTGAAGTATCCAATGTAGAACTTGAAATTTTCTCTAGGGAATTTTTGCAATATTCTCAATTGACTCCAACCTTTTATTTTTCTTTGCAGTATTAATTTTCGTAAAAGGTTTGCTTCTTTCTAACATCTGTTGCTTTCTATTTGTTATTTTCAGTTACAGCTTTCTTCTGCTCTGATAAATCATAACTATCAGAGTTCAGGATGGCTTCGAAGATTATAACGCTATTTTCAAAATAATTGCTGGTTATCGATTCGTATGGTTTTGCTATTATTACTTGATTTTTTTCAATTGGAAATAATAATGTTATATTCAAAAAAATATTTATTAAAATATTTTGTTACATAATTTATAATGCAATTCTAAATCAATATTGTTTTTATTCAAAATTAACTTATTTTATATATTTGTATTTTCATGAAAATTGATATTATTTAAAAATTTTAAAAATTTTTAATAATTATTTTAATCATAGATATTTTTAGTAATAAATGAATATTTATTTAATAAATTCTATTTTTGATAGGTAAAATGAATGTTCGGAAAATAGATAATTAATTAAATTATTAAATTTTTTTTTGTTCGGATAATATTATTAAATTATAGATTCTGATGATGCGAGATTTGCCGTCAAATTAAAAACTATTTTAATTTTTTTTTTTTTTTTTAATAGTTTATGTTCAGTAAATATTTATTTTTATATGTTTATACCGAAATAGTTGCTAATATAGTTAAATATTATTTATTTGAAATGATTACAGATTACCTATGATTTTTAATTATTATATTTTATTGAAATTAATTCATTATTTTCATTTATATTTAATTTACGAATAGATTATTAATTTATGAAATAAATATTGGTTAAAGAATTTGTATATTCATATTTTTTTGTTAAATTCGTATTATTTGGAAAAAAAGTAATTCAATATTTTTACTTATTATTGATGTTAAATATTGAATCTATTTCAGGAAAATAAAATATTATGCTTAGTCGTCATTTTTTTTAGTTTTTTTTTTATAATTGTATTTGTAGAAGAAAGAAACTAGTTTAATATAATATTCAAGCAATATTGTAATTGATCTTTGTATCTTATTATAATTATTTAATACACTAAATTTATTTATTAAATAAAATTAATTAAAATTAACTAATATCATTGGTCTATTGAAGAATTTTAATGTTATATTAAAAATCATATTTAAAGTAATATCAATAATATTTATCTTATTAAATTTATATTATTTAATAATAAAATAAATTTAAAAATTATCCTATCTTTAATTATTTTTTGATAGTTACTGATAATTAAAATAAGAAAAATAAGAATCATATATTTCCCTCTTAAATAAATGGAATTTTAAACTATATAAAATAGACAAAGAAAAAAAACTGTTAAGATGAAAATTGTACTTTTTAAAATGTTTACTTTATTTAGTTCAAATCAGAATGTTTAAATGTTTGGTTTTTTCTTTTGAAGTAAATAAGTTATAGATGTATATCATATATCGTTGTCATACAATGGTATATCATAAACTGCGAATATTATCATTTGTAGTAATAATATAATTTAACATACATAAAAAATTATAAGAATATACATATAATATAATACTTTAAATATACATGTTTGTATATTAGTATTATAGTTATTATAAATATAAATATTTGTTGTTAGAAATCTGTTAATTAACCATTTTATAGTATTATTAAAAAATCAAGATTTTCCTTTAAATATATTAATTTATTTATTAATTTTTATTATTTTTATGTTAAATGCTTATACGTTTTTGCAGATTTACCAAAGAAAAACTACAAAGGGTTGATAAAAAGATTTTAATGTTAAATTGATGTCAGTTCAAACATTTAAGGAAAAATCCTGAGTCCCATATTTTTGATCGAATTGAATAAATTTATGAGATATCGACAGATTTCACTTTTTTCATTACGTTTTTGTATTTTTCTCAGCTTAGCATCTTTTCAACTTTTGATGGTAAGGTCATAGACTCTGAATAAGTTACATTTCCTTCCATTATATTCACTTCCTTAGACGTGAGGCCATTTTCTATTAATCACCGCATCACTATGAATTCGGTTGAGTGCGAGGTCATAACATACACTCGGTTGCCCTTAATTAGACAGGTTAAGATTCGGTTAGTCGTTTTTAAATAATTTGCACCGGAAAGGATTACGCCACAAGTTCGATCTTCATTGGTTTCTATTACGACTATACAAGCAACCTTCGTCCTTTGCTTGCTACGTTCATTGTACTCTTGCGCAGCTTCGACAGCTTCTGGTACTTTATAAAATCCTTTAAATACGTAGCTCCCGCATCATTAACCTGTCGTATGAACAAAATCTGCTTAGTAAATGTTTCTTAGGATCGTCCCTCAATGAAATGGGACGACTTATCAATGAAGAAAGTGTGTGAATGAGGAGAAAAAGAATACTCAGAATATTTACTTCATTAAAAGCTAAGTTTCTTTTTAAGTGCATTGTCAATCTGAAGAGGTTGTCGAACGGCTTCTCGAATATTTTAATTAATTCGATAATGTTCGAGCATTGATATTTAGCGAGATTGACCGCATTTTAGGTAGTGTAACAATCACTGATAGAAAAAATAGTTGGCTATGAGCCAGCAATGATTGTTGACCCTGAGCTCAAAGCTACAGCTTCTTCTATTGACCGACTTATCAAAACTGTGTTTCTCCACCCTTTATTTCTTTATTCTTAATCTTATCGTTCATTGCATATATTTTTGTTTCAAAAATTTTTAAGAAATATTTTTAACACTTTACTCTTGACATTAATTCTTGATTCGAACTATTCAAATATCACTCAGCTTCATCTAAGGTATTTCAGCTTTTTACTACTTAAAGTTTATTATACAACTACAATAAGTCGTATGGTTAACAAACTTAAATCTTTAAAATCTTGTACATAAAATCTAAATTAGATTTAAAATTTATACACATTAATTTAAATATTACATATTATAACTATTAGAAATAAAATCTGTAAAAAAATTTTATTTCACTTATTATATGTTTATTTAATTTATTGAATTCAAAGTTATTTATAAAGTATGAAGCCATTGTTATTAGGAAAGTATTTTCTAAGCCCTGTACATTTTTTATATATTTCTATTAACCCCAAAATTCAGTGTTTATCATGTATTTTGTTTACACTAATATAATACATTTATGTATGTGCCTCTCTGTATATGTGTGTGTGGTATCTTTTACTTTCGCAGAGAGAATTAGTATACAAAATAAATTTACATTTGCACTTAATAAATTGCATTTTTAATATATACTATATTTAATATATACTATTATCTTGTATAATATATAGTTAAAAATAAAAATTTATATTTACTTACACACCGATAATAAAAAATAAAAATATTCGTAATAATAACAGACTTTTATGATGAGGTATATAATTACGTATTTTAGGTTTTTAATAATTAAAAATTATTGCGTATTCTCATAAAACAAATTATTGGAATTTTTTCATTTAAAAGCTATTGAATCAGCTATGCTCAATAAAAAATGCTTGTATTTATATCTAAATATGTAAGATAACAAAGCAATTGTAAATATTTCATTTAACATAATATTTTGATGAAAATTCATGATTCATTTGATCAACGTAATCAAATATAAATTTAATAAATTTTAGCTATAATGTATACATATCAGTTAGAGATAGATTGTTTTTAAAACACGAAATACAAAATATTTAGCCAATCATTTTATTTTTCTTAATAGATATTTGATTTGTTTGCATTTTCAAATTCATCTTGTACAATGAAGCATTTCAAAATAAATCGATAATATAGATATTTATCTTATTTACTCTTATATTACTAATTCAATTGTAATTTTTCTTCCAATTTCGTATATGTTTTAATATTCGTGTTATGTATACATGGGCTCCCATGTAATATAAGCAAAGGATTTGGTGGACTTTGGATTCAAATTGTATAAGTTGGAACAGGGACGGGGCGTTATAGCAAAGATAAGCGAAAAGGCTTTTTTAAATGTACAAAACGCTTAATGTAATGTTAAGTTAATTAGCATAGCATTTTTTATTAGAATATCAATATTTGAATTAACTGTAAATTTCATAAGAAGGAACTTGCTACTAATTCAGTTTAATGGACGGTTGGAAGACAAACTATGTTAGTGATGCAAATGCCGAACGGACTTTGGTAATGGCAGTTCTAGATAGACAGTGTATGTAAACATGCGCGGCTGCATGTGTATGTGCAAAAGAGATAAAGAGAAAGAGAGAAAGATATATATATATATATACTTATAGAGAGAGAGAGAGAGAGAGAGAGAGAGAGAGAGAGAAGTATTAGGAGGAGGAAGAAAGCTCTTACGTTACCCTGGAGACGTATAGCAAACTGTGGCACTACTGAGATCGATTTCAAGTAAAAAAAACAGAGAAAATCCTTTTGTCCTTTTGATGGACAATAAATTACTTTTAAATAGAACTATCGATTCTGGAATAGATTGCTATTGCAAAAGGGTTCAACTATGAGATTTGTCCTAGCGACTCAAGGAGCATTCAATTCGCGGTGACTGAAGAATAATCGCTTGGAAAAAGAGAAAAAGAGAGAGAGTAAGAAAGAAAGATGAAAAGGCACTATTTTCATTCTGGTTTGGAGATTTTACAATAATTTTGCTAACTTTACTTTGTCTTTCATGCATAAGAAACGAATAAAGCAGGAAAGCATCAAGTCTGTAAAAGAGAAGATTTTAGGGAAGAATGTATGATTCTTTTATGTGACTTTTAACGTCGTTCATAGTTATGGTTCACGATGAATATGAAACGCTTCGAATGTTGAAATATTTAGGTCATCTTTGGTGAATTGAAGGGACAAAACATTAAAAAAGAGTTTTACGCTTTAAATTTTTGATCTATTTAAATTTTTAATCAGTATATATATATATATATATTACTATCTATTTTATATTATTTAGTAAAAAATGTATTTATGTCTTATCCAATGTTTTGATGGTATTGATCTTAGTCAAAATAAGTTTAAAATTTATATTAATTAAATATAGATAATATACATATAAATAGATATATAAATAGTATATAGAGTACGTTATTAAAATAAATAGTATACACAGTATATTATATATACAATACTAATTATACTGTATATTAATAATATATTAATTATACTATATATACTATACTATATATATACTATACTATATTTAGCATAATTAGTTTTTATTTAAGACTATGTAATGAATATTTAAACCTATCGAATATTATAAAATATCCGATATTTTACATCTTTTCTTTTTTCAATTATAACTTTTCAAAAGTTAATTTGAAATTAAATTGATAGCTTGCGAATCTGTAATAAAGAATCTAAGCAGTGGAACTTGTAATCATAGTGCAAATTTTTATTTCACAAATGAAGCTCTATTTTATACCATAGTCTCATTACAATTTTTCTATCTTTTAAATAAATTTAGAAAAAATCATATTATTCATTTTAAATAGTTAAAATATACTAACTTATTTGATATTTAAAGCATTTTTTATTTTGATTAATACATACTTTTTGTATTTTACTATAAAGTTATTATATATTGATTACCAGAAATGAAAAAAATGTAATTAATTATTATTTTGTTAAGAGACGATAATTATTTAATCTTCAACCATATTTTCATTGAAAATATTACCTTTATTATCTATATTAGAAAATATCCACTACTCACCTACAATGGTAAAGTTGATTTTAAGATTCTGCGTAGGGGAGTTGCGAAAGTCCACTCGACATCTGTATTCACCACCATCGCTTTCCTTAACATTTTGGATAACTAGATACACCGGTATCGTATCGCGAGATGTCGGTCGGCTGCTCTCTGAGTATACGACGCCCGAAACTTTCGTCTTGTCAAAACGCAGATTCCGAGCATCATAACTAAATAAGAAGAATCAAAAATCAATTTGAAGAATGTTTACAATGATGTTTGTGATTTTATAAGAGGCAGATGTAGAGAGTATATATTTTTATAAAAAAAAATCATTGCCATAAATACAGACTGGTAAATTATTTAAAGTTTCACAAATACTTTTGAAATACTCAAGCTTATATCGAATTGGCGAAAGTATCAGAGATCAATTATTTATCAATTGTTATTGAATCACTGAATGTTTTTAATTCTCAAAAAGAGACATCTAAGTGTTATAAAAATCAGTAGAGAGTACAGCTTTGAAAGAAACTTAGTTTTGCTTTTGAAAGGTATTTAAAATTTTTTTTTTCACCGCTTCATATTTATTGCCCGTGTTAGTTTCTTCTGTCTTATTTCTCTTTCTACTTTCTCTTATATGTTTTGTTTATTTTAAAATCTAACTTTTACTTTTTTTACTATAACGACAAGCTTTTTCTCGGCTGAACTTGTTAAGAAAAACTGTGTATTTAATACACTCATAAAGTTTGATGCAGCTAGATTTGTTAATGTCTCGAATTATTATCATTCGATTTTTGCATACAGAACGATGTGTTGGCAAATATGAATCGAATCAGCTCCCTAAAATCCTCTTAAATATAAATGCAAGGCAAAACGAATTAGTAAACTGTCTTCCTATTACTTATTAGATTGAACAGATTTTTTTATTTCTAGTCTATAAGGTTATAGTAATTGCGCGTGTATGGATATATATGAATATCCACTCTGTGTAATATTATATAGCAAGTGCATGAATCTTAGTCTTTAATTTAATTAAGAAATTGAAATGCAAAAGTTTTTACTTGTATTTAGTGTCGTTCTTAGCCATTTATTATGTATATTACACATAGTGAATTTGAATTCTACTGATTTGAATGAGTTTATTATTTTGATGTCGTATAGAACAAGTGTCAATCAGAACTATGTAGGAATTTTGTAATAATTTTTTACATAAATTACTGAATGGTTACTAGCACTAATTCTATTCAAAATTTGATAATATAACTTATTTAAAGACAATATTTCACAGCATTAAATATTAAATTTTGTATGATCTAAAGCATCATATTCTGAAAACAGTAAATGGTTATGTTTCGTCTTAAATCAAAATACTTATAAGTAATTTATAGATTTATTTATGTTCACTTATTCATTTGTTTCAATATTCGATTTGATATTAAGAAATATTTATTGTTTACATTAGTTTGCCTAGAATTGATTTATAATACTTCATTCAATATTTTAATTTTGATTTAAAATATACGCTTTCATTGATTTTAAGATAAGAGTAATAAAATGTTTGTTAAAAATTTATAACATTTAAAAAATAAGATTTGATATATATTGTACAATGATTTATATATATATATATATATATACATTTTAATATCACTTTGTCTAGTTTGAAAATTGTTGTTTGCCATTATTAATGACAAATGGGTAACATAACAATCTTCCTATGAAAGTTTTTGAAAAACTAATTTTATATTAAAATAATTTTTTTATAATTGAAATAATAATTATTTTGTAGTTCTATTTCTAGATAATATTTATAATTTAAATTATGTTACTGACTTTCATATTCAATACAGGATTATTAAAAATTATAGTAAATTTTTTATAATGGATACTTTAACAACAGATGAAATGAAATAGTCACAGGAATAATTATAATAAAATTTATTTAATATCAATTTATAATTGAGTATAACATTTTTTTGCAATATACAAACAAATTAGTTTCTAATAATTTTAATAGATCATTGTAATTATCTATAATTATATTAGTGGTCATATTAAGAAAAAGTATATAATAATACATACAAAATTCATTGGTACAACAGTTTAAATTTTTATTATTGAAAATAATATTTCCTTGTTAATAATAGATAATAGTATTGTATGGATTGTCATGTGTAATATTTCTATACTTTCTAAATCATTGTTAAATTTTCACTTAAAAAATTGATATATATCAATTTTTTCTATAATTGTATTTTTTATCATGCATTGCTTTTAGTAATCAAGGAGAATGATAATAATTTAATTCATATAAATAGTAATTAATATTTTATTTTAATTTTCAAACTATTGGCATATAAAATTATGTTTTCAATGATACTTCACACATGTTGATGAGACATTGCTATCACGTTAAACAAATATGAGGATGTGATGCATGTAGTATAGTAAACATGAATTAAATTCCAATCTCATGAATAGACGACATCATTTAGGATACACAAAAAAACAATACTGAGAATGTAATGATAAGAAGCATAGTTAAGATTAAGCGAATGAATATTCGACAATTTTATGACAAACAAGGGTTACTAGAGAGCGGGATGAAGTGGGCATTTGATTATTTGGATTGGATTACTGACCCAGTTGTCAGTCCTACGAAAATATGAGGAAGTTAGTTTACATAATTTATTTTTATATCCATTCAGTGAAGTATGAATTTGTTAAATTATTAATAATATGATGTCAACAGGAAGTACGACATAAGTGAAGTATCCGTATTATAATTTATCCAACATTTTTTAAATTTTCGCAATTCTTATTATATTTCACATTGGTAGTTTTGAAAGATGCAGAATTCTTTTTAAAATTATAAGCATGTGTATTTCAGAATGTTGTTGTCAATGATAATTAAAATATAAAAATTGATTTTATAAATATACATAAACATGAAATATGATTCAGATATAATATTAAAAGTAAATAAAAAATAATGTCATAGGTATAATTTTTGTAGAAATTTAGATTCTTAATGCGTGTCATTATAAAAATAAAGATTTATTTGAATTCATTAGAATAATTGAATTTGTGAAATATGAAATGGTTTTTATAAAATATAATTAAATTTTTGTACAATTACGTGATATTGCTTCTTTCATTGGTAAATATAATTAATTATTGATCACAAGCTACATGGAGAGGCAATTTATAAGATGGTAATAACAAATAAAATGGCGTGAATTTGTGAACATTTAGTTACAGTAAAGTGAATATTTCGCGACGAATGAAGATTATGTTAAATTGATTATAAGACCCGTCGATGTTGCTTTCTAACTGTAATCGCCTAGATTGTTACGTCGAGGAATAGATCGACAGCAATATAAAAAATAGTCTGACATTAGATATTGGTGAGCAGTATAATAGTAATATAAAAGTGTGATATAATCCAGTATTAGGATATGTAATGCGATTTCAAGGTGGATGAATTAATATGAAGAAGGCTTATAGCAGAGATTGGTATTACAATAAGAAAATTAGATTTAAATGCTTTAATATAAAAAGTTTTTAATAAAATATACAGTATTACATTTGAATATCGTTATATCAAAAAATAATATTAAAACTCGTTCTTTCAACATTATTATTGAATGTTTAAGTTAAATATTATTAATTAAGAATTGAAATAACGAGTAACTAATTACTTTGATGTGTATTATTTATTTATATTAGTTTTTTCTTTGATCCTATTTTTGTTATTTACATTTTTTATTTTAAACTGATATTTTTTAATTTGTATTTAAATACTCTTAATCAAAGTTTACTCACATACATTATAATAATAATTTTTGAAGTTGCATATAAAAGTTAAAAAAATTTATTTATTTTATGAAAAATACATTTTCATTAATGGATTATTTAAAATTACGAATAATTATTATATTTTCAACTTTTTATTATTTATTCTACTTTTAAACACTTATTTTGGAATACTCGATAAATAAAAATATATAATATTGTTAGGAGTAGGTTGAAAATAAGAATCAATAATTTATTATTCGCTTTAGATAGGAATTCTTAAATTATATTTAAATAATAGATCATTAATATCTTGAATTTAAAGGTATTTGTGGAAGTCAATTGCATTCAATATATATAATCTCTAAATATATATACATTGTAAATCAAAGTTCAAAGTATTGGTTAGGCAGAAACGCGACATTCTGACAGAAACATTAAACACTTCCGCAGGGTAAACTTTTAAATAAATTTTATATAAATTTAACGTTTAGCTTAATATTGAGGAAGTTAAAAAATATTTCTCTATCTCTTTCTATTCTCTCTATATTCTAGTTTTAATTTTTAGCTACTAAACTGCTGTTCTATTTTTGATATAGTGTCTCAACATAAAATAGATTTTAATGATTTAAAAATGGGTATATGGCCGTGGTACAACAATTGTATTAGATTCGCAAGACATTGAATATTGGATGGATGTATAGCGTTCTCAAAAATTAATAGATTTCTGTCCTCATTATTGACGAAAATGACTTGCTTTTTCCGTAATTTCTGAAGCGGTGATATTTCAACAACCAAGAAATATTATATAATAGAATACTTAATATTCATATATTGGAAAACATATAATAAATATATGGAAATTTACAAATAATTCATTTTTTTATGTAAATAGTAATGTGAAATTATATATTTTTAATTTTTTTTAATAATTTTTTTAATTATTTCATATATGTTATTACGAATAACTGAATATATTTTTTTAGTTACTTCAAATTTTGCATAAAATAATCATGAATTTTATTTGATTTAATAAAATTTTATATTTTCACTTATTTATATATATTTATACATACACGATAAATTGGAAAACAAATACAAAAAATGAATCAATTTCAGACTAAAAATGAAAATATGAGAGTAATTTATTTGGGTGATATATCGCTAAATAAAGTTAGAACTAAGTCTAAAGTTTAAATAAAAATTATACCGTTTTTTATTGCAATATCATTATATAGTGTTGGGAATTCCAGCCACCAGTATGATCGCAGATCACGGTGGATGGATTAGACCGTACCACCGGTTTAATGGTGATGGGATGGGGGATGAGTGAGAGGTTAATACATTAACTCAGAGTCAACACAATTGGTTTTAGTGATCTTTATTTAAGTAGTTATTACAGTGATGTTGGTGTTACTGATTGTAGTGAGAATTGTTGAGTTTGCAGTAACTAGGCAGTTACCCATTAAGTTGGAACGTCGCCTGGGAGTGCAAGTCTAAGAAGGTAACTTGAGAGTACTGGGCATATGCTTTAATCCCTAAATTAAAGGAGTCTCTCCAGTTCGAAAATCATTAAATATTAGATTCGACCATGGCTTTTCGGAGAGCCCTGTTGGGCTTGCAACTTCCTTGATGGCAATCAATTTTACGGCGCATTGTTCGGCTCGCGATTGCCTAGTTAATTGAATCGGCGATCAAATTAGTGGCGCGTTGTTTGGCTCATGAATGCCTAGTCGCTTAAATCGGCGATAGAATTGTACTGAGCGTTGTCCGGCTCGCAACTGCTTAGGCGTTTGAATAGGCGATAGATTTTACTGAGCAAGATTCGGCTCGTGAAGGTAATGGGGACTATTACGAATTACGAATTGTCGACGCCCTTTTATGTGGTTGGATCAGAACCACTCGTCGTCCTTAATGCGGTCTGACTAGCGTCACGTTGCGGAGGACGCACCGATAGCTGGCCAACAATAATAATAATAATAGAATAATCAATGTAAATAATGAATATACCTTGCACGGATTCCCTTAGACGAGTTCAACTTTCACTGATATGACTGGCACTAGTTTCACTTAAGTAATTCAACAAGACTGATTTTCTTCTCCGTTCGTTGCTTCTTAAATACGATTGCGTACATTTGGTGTTATAAATTCTTGAAGGCTTTAGTGAATTCTCTGGAAGAAAGCTTTGATAAATTCGAGAAGCTTGTTTCGTTGCTATGCGGACAAAGTGCGCGGCTAAATTTCCAATGAATTTTTGTAACGTATAATTCACATATTGCACTTTAATCTAAATACAATGTATCGGAATCGTATTTTAACAAACAATATATTCTTTTTTTTTTTTGGTGGTTCAATCCTGAACATATAGTATATAATTTATATATACATATATAAATGAATTTTTATTAAAAAATTTAACAATTTTTGTTATTAATTTTATTCTAAAATAATTACAGTATGTAAATTATTATCAATAATATTACTACAGTAACATTTTTTATGTTTTTATAACTGTTTATGAATATCTTATAGATATAAAAATGAATTTTTCATTTTTTGATACGGATTACGGTATAATAATCATTTGTGAAATAATATAAATAAATAAAGTTAAACTATAACGTATTAATAATTAATTAAATTAATAATAAACAAATAAATATTGTATTAACAGTAAATTTGTTTTATATTTATATATATATATATATATATATATATATAAAAAGATATATATTTGAAATAATATTGACATTTTTGATAGTAAAAATGATGTAAATTTTATAAATTATATTTTATACTAATAGATTCTATTAATAGCTATATGTATGTAAAATGATTTATTTTTCATTTACATAACTATTTTGATATATTATCAATGAAAAGATATATGTTCATTACTGTTGTTATTACTTGTTAGTAGCACATATAAATATAGCTAGTAAAAAAAAGAATGTTTAAATGCATAAAAACTTAGATAACAAAGAGAGAGAGAGAGAGAGAGAGAGAGGGAAGAGAGAAAGAGAGAAAAAGAGAAACTTGATTTTACTGGCAAGTAATTGGAATACGCATGGGACGTTCTTATATTTCTCGACTGCATAAATGTAAATAAAATATAAGATAAAAAAAGTGCCCTACATGCATCCTTCTTTCTCTGTCTTCATTACTTGTTTACAGAATGGCTTTTTCTTATATATACCTTTCCTTCCTCGACTTAGTAATACCAACAATCGGTGAGTAGCCTAGAGTTGGTTGCTATGGTTGTTCATAGATTTTGAATACCGATTGTTAGCTTACTAAAGTAATTTTCTTCTTATGAATAAAACAATTGTCATCAGTTTGTAGCGGTATTTTTCACTCTGTGTAAAAGGAATTTCTTTTCTTATGCGAAGACATCTTTATAATGCACACTAGAAACTCCGAGAAGTATGCATATGTTGTTAATTTCAATCGTGTTTTAAAAGTTTAAGAATTTTCTTTGGTTCATATAGAAGAAAAGAATTTACAGACTTACTATTCTATTTTAAATAAATTATAAATAAATCTCCTAGTTCTCAGTTTTATAAAAATAAGTACTGCTATTCTGCATGTATTAAATACAAAATACAAAATATTATTTATCTTTAAAAATAAAATTTTCATAAATAAAAATAGTATGAACATTTTTAAGTAAGTGTAAAACATGTTTAAACAAATTAAAATGTTAAATTTAAAATCCATTTATATTTTATCTATATTGAATTTTATATATGAAGTATTATTTATATAATATTTTTATGTTAAAAGTAAAGAATTATTACCTACATAATTGAACGTATCTAAATAAATATAATGAAAAGGTTCCAAAAAAATATAATAACTAATGATCTGAGAAAATACGAATTTACTTTCAAGTTAAATATATGTATCATTAAATTAAATATTTTATTCAATCAATTTCAAATAGAAATCTAATCTAAATTCAAATATCAGAAATCTAATATTCATAATGTATTTATACAGGTGTAAATTTTTTAAATCATCAAATACATTATATATGTTTATAATATTCAAATACCATCAAGAAGGTAATTTATAAATATCTTAAGATCTAAAAATTTGGTGACGTCAGAGCTCTAGAAAATTCGAGGATTCCAGAAAGACAAAGCTTTGGACGGTTCGAGAATTTTCAATCGACATTGCTATGCGGAAATGTTAATAGGACACTCGAAAATTAATGCGTAGTATATACGAGAATTCGCAGAATCAATGTTTACAAACATAGGTTTCAGAAAGCTTATACTTTTCCCATTTTTAAATTCTTAGAAATTACTCCAATCCCGAACAATTATCTATTATATATTATGTATTTAATATTTATTATCTATTTTTAGTGACTAAATGTTGATTAATAATTTATTAGTCTTTTACATAGTGACAAACATACGCAAAATTAAACAACTTAATGATACAATGTGTATGAACCTAATTAAAATTTGTAACATTTATGGATGTAAATTTATTGTGTCATTAGAAAAGTTTATCTTTCTATTATAACACAAATTTCTATGGAAAGAGCTTCCTATGGTTTAGTCATAATGTAATTCACTAAATTTTCAGTATCCGTTAGGAATGTAAATACTTAAAAATATTTCTTTTTAGTACAGACTGAAACATTGACAGATAAGAGAATTCAATAAATTTTATTCATTAAAAGTTGTAATCAATATACTTTTCTTTCAAATAAATGCACTATAAATTATGCAACGCGTTGGTAAACAATCCAAATTTGTCAATATAACACCGATTTAGATTTACATACTTAACGTTGGGATGTCGACGAATAAGCATTTTAGCCGATAGCGACGACATGACACGGATTTTACCATTGCGCGAGAGGGGAGGGGTGTAATTTAAACGATGATCACCATAGCTTTGAATTGAATTCGCCTATGCTTGTATCGTAACATTGATTATCTTTATTAGGCAATTCGGGAGACTGTGCCTCAGGAAGCTCCACTATCGCCACTAGAAATATCATTCGTCTCATCGTGTATGAGTGTATACACCACTCAGTACTAAATTAAGGTTCACAAATTTGTATTTACATTATAGACTAATAAATGTAGTAATTTTTTCATATTGACAGATGAATTCATTTGTTGTTTAAAAAATTATGTACTTCATTTATTTTTCAAAACTATAAATATTTCATGTACTATAATTTAATGAAAGATATATGTATTTTAAATAGATTTTCGAATTTCTAGAAATGCAGTTGATTTTATATCAATTATAAATTTTTTTATGTATATATTTTTTCTTAATTTTTTATAATATCCTAAGATATTTTATACTAAATATCTTATATATTTTTCATAATTATAAATAATTCATATTTAATTTTCATATAATCAAAATTCAAGGCTAAATAAAAGTTCTAAAATTGAAATTATTAGATTTAATTCAAGATTTAATCAATTTCTTATATAATACAATTTAGACAATTGCAATATCGATTCATAAATATTTGTACTTTTTAAATTAAAAATAACTCAAGAATATATAAATCTAATGGAACTTATAAAATGTATTTAAAATGATAAATAAAAAAATAATGATTTTTCTAAATCGGATTTAATATGTTAATATGATTTAATTTCGAATATAAAATTTCGAATATTTTTTGTACTATAAAAATAGATAACATTAAATTTTTTCTCCATGGTAAATCCTATTTATTTTTATATTATATTTATTAATAAATGTACTTTCATAATATACATCATAATTATAATCAATGATTTCTTTAATTCAATTTTTTACATATTATTACTGTTCCAATTTATATAATGTATGTGTGTATGTTTATGATACAATGAATAATGTCAAAAAAATAATTTTTATAAAATTGAATAAATTATATTTAAATCTTAGCCTTTCGAAAAATATAAATGTAAATTTTTTTTTAATATTAAATTATGTACATGTAACATTAGAACTCTTTTTACAGTACAGTACAACCTTGTTAGTTTTGTTTGTATTTTTTATAAATAAATGTGTAGCCGCTTTTCATTATGAATTTATAAAATGTTTGTATCTATACGTTTCAAGTAATGATATTGTTTTGTAAGTATTCTAAGTTTTCTTAACAATATAGTTCTTATATTTTCTATTAAAATTGTATATGTATGATAATTATCTTACAATAAAGTTTTTATTTTATTTGGAATATTTGTACGATGTTAAATATTAAAGAATATTAAAACAGCAGTTAATTTATTATTATATATTTCTCTTTATTATTCATAATTATCGCGTTTATAAATTTAAATAATTATTCAACAAAATAATTAATTTTTAAAATGTCTTAATTATTTTTATTTATTTATAATTTCTGAATTGGAAAAAAAATTGTCGAAAATTTGAATGATTCTGTACACTTGATTTTATTTTTATGTATACTATGCATAATACAAATTGTCTGCTTAAAATAATTTTATTATATAATTAATAATCTAAGCTTCAAGTCTATTATTAAATTATCTATCATTTGCTGTATCAATTAAAAAGGCCATTCAATTTCATGGCATACTTTATTTGAATTTACTATCATGAGTCTCCGTTATTATTGTTGATTATTGAATCGGATAAAACATTTCATTATTTTAATTGTGGTGTTTGTTTTTATATTTTTATTATTATTTTAAATACATTCACATTATGTAACGGCAATCAAGTAAAAATTCACTTTTGCAATTAGTAGTAAATAGTGATTTTTTTAATTAACAATTTAATCAACATTTAATAAAAACTTTCAAGCCCAATATAATACAAAGTTAAAATTGATTTATATAATTCTACAAAAAACTTTATATATAGAATTTTACGTTTAACAAAATTTTTAAGATATAATATTTTTGTTTTTTTTCTAAATAATTATAGTAACATTTACTTATTTTTTTCCAATAAGAAATTGAATTATGATTCAACAATTATTAAATATTCAAAATAATTATAGTATTTATACATTGTATGGTTTAGAATTATATAAAAGTCATATTAATTCGATAAATATATTATTTTATTATATATTTGCTTCATTCCTCGATGATAAATATTGTCAAACATGCGTGATTCGGCTCGCACCAACAAGTGAAGGAACAGATCAATCAGTCGTTTTGAAAAAAGTTATCGTTGAAGAGGTTAAGTTTCTTTCTAATCGCTGAAGTTAAGTTACTTCAGGAACGAAAATGTTGTGCTTTAAATGAAGCAATATTGGATTTGTATCTCTTTTCATCATAGATACAACGTGATCTATTAGAGCTTTGTTTTCTATTTGGATCTTCTTCTTTACCTTTTGATTTACTGTGCCACTCTATAAATTGGAATTTGGAATTTAATACCATCGTTTTGCAAAGCATGATTGTAGAAGGAAAACAGAAAATAAATATTGGTGATTAATATGTTAATATTCATTATTAATACTTTTTATTTCATTGCACATCTGAAGTACTAATTAATTATAGTGAAGAATATGTTACTAATTAGAATATAATATTAATTAAAAATAATATAAATTTATATTTATATAATAGATATATAAATTAGACTAACATTTTTTAGATGCAAGATAGCAGGTATATATTTAATAAAATATATTTATTAACGAGATATATTATCTCAAAAGAGAAAAGGTACATATTTTTAATAATTGATTTGGCAGTATAATTTCCTAATAGAGAAATAATATATTGTAAATGTGTAATTACCATCCACATAGTATTGAATAAAATTATATGAACGAAAAGATATAAAAAGTAATGATAACTTTACTTTTTCCTTTGATTAAATTTGTGCAATATAAAGTAAAGCTACATTGGTTATTATGGCCATATTTGCCAGGATTTCAGATAAATAATAGAAGGAATATAAAAGTACAGTGATACATAAATTTGTTAAGATTCATAATAACAAAAAATATTCGAACTACTACGTCCTACGGATATTACAGTTTAATAATAACTACTGAACATGCCTTCATAATGCGAAGACGTTCAATAAAGCAAGTCGTTTATTCGTTTACCTACCATAAAAAGCTATTCATTAAGTAGCTTTGTTTTTCATTGCCGTTTATATTAATTGAGTTTCCAAATTAAGGTTTGTATTTACAATTTTGATTTCTTTCATTTATGGAATTATTAGCACAAAGAGCTAGTACGTGGCAAGATATAAAGTAATTAAAATATTTAAAATACTTTGGTATCGATTAAAAATATTCGGTGATTATTCATTCAAGCAATCACTACATTGTTTCATATGGTCAGAAACTAAAATTTTAATGCTTTACTATTATTACAAATATTAATATTATTACGAATATCAATATTAATAATATTCATAATATTATTGTTATTATTATTATATAAAGGCATAGTAAAACGTTGAATTCAGGATTGCGTATGAATACGTTGTTTCTTTTATATTTTTTAATTACATATATTCAAGTTTTTTTCAAATAACTCATCCATTTTTATTTAATATAAATGGAAACGAATACTCTATATTATTGTTCATAAAATCGTATCTCTTATATTTTAATCAGCTTTGTTCCGATTGGAAGAATCATTCCTCTCTACAAACAGGTATGTAGGTTAAAGTACATAAGTATGCAATGATTGTTTTTTATAATTATGGATTACGATGCGTAAATAATCAGGAATAAGTAACATATAAATCCAACCTAACAATAGTGTAAATGTAAATAAACCATATTTATCGAAGAAGCGCATACTTGTATTTCTACAGTCCTTCCACTTAACTCCTTCCCAAGCACCAGCTAGGGCGGGCGGTAAATTAAAGCTATCGAAACATTGGCAGTTCGAGCCAATAAATCAAACAGTTTCGAACATTAGATCCTTCGAGTCGGATCAGCGGACATAATATTAAAATATACTTTATTTTTAATTTTATTTTTTATTTGTAATTAAATTCTTTATTCGATAAATAATATTTCAATTCACATTAAATAATACAATAAATCTAAAAATTGCCAATGAATTATTGATACAGAAATTAATATGAATATCTAATTTCTTAAAATTTTTACAATTAATCATTAGTTTAATTTTATATTATTGGATATATTTACCTAACATCTTTATTGAAATAAAACAATTGAAGCAGAAGTAATAATTATCTCTTAAAAATTATGAATTTAACAAAAAATTAGATCTACATCAAATAGCATGTTTCCTTTCTTCTCTCATTGCTTGCAAATATAAATTATTCTATACCTTTTATTGTAATCATTTTAATTATTGTTTTAAATGACTAAAACTTTAATTATAAACGAATTATAAAAGTAATTAGTAAAAACATTTTGAATGTTTTTACAGCATTCTGCTGTTAAAAAAAATCAAACTTAAGATGTTTTCAAATATTCAAGTTTCAAATTGTGTACAATTTTTTAAAATATACTAAAATATTTTTACATAATGAATATAGCTGTTGTACACTTTCAGCGTAAATGATAAGTAAAATAAATTATGAATGAGAAAAAAACTATATATTTTACATTGTTCTAACGACTGTGGCAGTATATCTTTTTTAATTAAATACATATTCTGGTTAAAAATTTAACATTTAGTTTCTATAGATATTTTTGTTTTTACAATTGTTGAATACTATTTTGAGAATTATAATAAATTATATCATAACTTGATTTGTAATACATAAGGTAAACAAATTTTAATAAAATTTTAGTTATAAATTTGTAAAAACATTACAAAATAATATGATATAATATTATATTATATCCATAAGTACTTTTAAATATAAATAATAATAAAATATAAATAATACTATAAATCGATTGATATAATGTAGTAAAAGTTTAAAATTTAAATAATATATTATTGCATATTAAAATAAGAATAAAATTATATAAATGATATTCATCGTGTAGGTAATGCAAAAATTACTAAAGATTTATAACATTATTAATAATAAGTTTTGCATATTATATGAATTTTTTCTTATGTATTTGTATTAAAAAATAAAATAACATTATATAATTAATTATTTATGGTTTCTATCGAACATACCTAGAATAAATAAACAATAATAATAAATTTTTTAATAATTAGCCTCTATGATTAAAAAATAATATACACGAGATATCATTAAAATTAATATTATACTTCATTAAAAAAATTTAGTAATTTTTTTTAATTAAAAAGTTTTTTCAATAAATAAATGATAAGATAAAAAATATAATAGAAAAAATTTATCTAAAAATATAACTTTATATATTGGATAAAATTACCTATATTTATATTTAATTATATTTAATATAAATGCACTTAATAAAAAATGTAGATGTAAATTGATTAAGAATTTATAATATATAACGATATTTATAATATATAGCAAATACTATTTGTCTGGGATCAGACTAAAAGCCTCCCTGAGATAGTGAATGGAGCCTTGCTGGCAAGTGGAGGGGACAATGCAATAATTCAACACTGCCTTTGGATGTAGTGTCTTTCCCTTTATTGAATATAATAAATATAATGAATAGTCAGTGGTCTATCGATGTCGAATTGAATGTATGATACAATGAATAGATGAGAGTTTCTTCAATTAATATGAGCGACAAGAATCCTGTAAGTGTATTCTTGGTAGCTTGGTGCTTGATTCTCCTACTCATAGTTATGAACTAGTAGTGATAGTAGGAGACTCGCGCTGATAAGGGGCAGCGATGGTGCCGCCTTTGCCGTTGCCGAGAAGAACTGTCGAGAAGAACGGCCTGAATGGGGGGCGTCTGTGTGACGTCACTGATGAGGGGCAGTAATGATGCCGTTGCCGCTAGCGAGATGCACGCTGTAGCGGTCTAGTGGGAGGGAGGATATCAGTGTCACGTCACTGCTTGACGTGTGGGAGTATTCTTCGTACCGTATACCACTTACTAGTATTGCTGCTTACTTGGTTGATAGGAGCTGTGTATTAGTGATCCGTAAGAATGTGTGTAATAGCGTAGCTTACGTGTGTGGAATCGATCTCAGTTGCATCGATGATACGTAAGAACGTGTGTAATAGCGTGGCTTACGTGTGTTGAGGTCGATTCGTGTAGTAGCGTTGGTAGGCCGTGAGCTTGGCTTCCGTTAACTGTAGTCGATCTTTGCAGCGTTGGTGGGCCTAGTGAGTTTGGCTTCCGTTGGGCTGGGTTCGATCTGTAGGACGGCGATCCGATCTTGATGAATGCTTGATTGAACTAGTAAGAAGGCGAGAGCGTCAAGCGTGGCTTTTTAAATATTCTCAGACCAACTTGATGCGCCGACAGCGCATCGGTAGCAGTTACTATGCCGCTATTTTTCGTGACGTCAATAGGGCATAGCTTTGTAGGGTTCACGTGTTAATACTTCTCAGAATTATGGTCGTACATTCGACCATTCTGCGTAGTAAGACCTTTCGAGTTCGCAGAATTGTTTATGACTCGGCGCAAGTTTTTCTAACTAAACATAGGCGACTTTACCTCTCCCACTTTGTTTACCGCATAATATTGCTGCAATCCGTAACACTATTGCATATTTCAATTAGTCAAGATATTGACTAATCCATAAAAGTTTTTGAGCAAATAAATAATTAACTTAATTAAATAATTAGCTTTGATTATTCATTAAATTTTTATTTAAATAATTTTCACCTACATATTTAAAATCCTAAATACGAAATAACTTATCATTAAAAACAAAATTGTATGATACATATATTTAAAAACATTATATTGATAAAAAAATGTGAAATAATAATATATTTTTTATTATATTTAATTTATTTATAATTAGAGAGAAATTCAAATTAGCGAATACTATCAAAATTCAATAATGTAGATTATAATTGTAATTACAAAACATTTTCACTTACTACTAAATATGATTGTTACATGGTTACATTATCATGTATAGTGAAGTAAGTGTCATATACAATGAACACAGATTTAATATTTATACTTCACTTATAATATAATTTTCTGATCATTTAAAAATTAATACAAAAATAAAAATTAATATAAAATAGATACTCAATATATAATGAATATTATATAAAATTTCCTTACGGAGTTAACGTATCAATCATAGATAATATGTATTATATACCTTAAAATACCCTTTAGTGGTTATAAAATATATATTTGTAGAAGAAAAAGTTTGAAGCTGATAAATTCTTTCCTTTACAGTTTTTATTATATTTTATTAACATATGCACCCACCTCGATATGTAGTGCACGCTAACGTCACGTGGCAACTACCACCGAACTGCAAAGTCTCACCGATTTTCAACACCATCTCAGAATCATTATTATTGTTTAGTTTATAAAATAAGAAGCAATGAAGAAGGTCAAGCCATTGGTAATCATGGAAGAACTAGGGGATTGCATCTCAGTATATCTGATTTCAACGATTTGATCATGCCACAAGGGAATTGTGAGGGGCATCAATTAGGCCTTCCATCTCATACTCGCACCTTGAGCAATGAGTAGACTTCCTGACGTACCGTATGAGGACACCAAAGGAAATGAATTTATTAACGACTATGCAAAGACGCTGTGCAACTACAACACCATATGGAAAGGACATCAAGGATCTATCATGTATCAGTGAACAATGCCCAGCTCAAACTTGTGGCACAAAAACACAAGATTAATACGTGTGAAAGCTGCAACCACGCACTCTCAATTCTTACACGTTCATAATGAATATGTCAACTGTAGAGAAACAGAATTTAGTAAAAAGATAAGGATTCTGTTTCAACTGTATAAGACATCACAATGTCAACGTGTGCAGAATCTCTATACAATGCAAGAACTGCTTCAGACGGCACCTTATTACATGAAGAAATCAATTCAGAGGCTGTTCAAACTAGCAGTTCAAACCCATCATCCAGCTGAGATGAGGGTGCAATCGTTGAAATACAAGTGCATACCACCACATTACTAGCTACAGCTATGGCCGAAATACTGTCAAATTCTACTACTGTACAAGTTCATTTTGTAATTGACACCGGTTTAGAGCTCGCCTTTTTTCAACGTAAGACTCATTAATCAACTCAATATTCATTATTTCGAGACATTTCATTATTTATACTGGTGGAATATGAGGATCTTAATCACGTGACAAAGGCTGCTTCAGCGTTCAATCATCAATTTCAATATTATCTGTCACATCACGCATATCAACATCATGTTCTACACTCAACGACATCATGCATACTGGACTCAATTTGAATCCAGACCTATTAGAGATGTTTTAATCTGGATCAGAAGATAACGATGTTTGTTTGCCACCGATCCCACTAAAGTGTATAGGCAGAGCAAAACTTACAAGGATAATTGGGACATTCAGAGAATGATGTGGATAGACGAACGATAAGTAGAAACACCTTATCAGTCACTTACACTTTCAGGGCCGCTCTATTTCTGGCAATCAGAACAATGTTCCAATTAGTAGAGGATGAAGGAAGTAGATACTTTCTTACCATGACTTCCATCACTCATGGAAAATTTGTCGATGACATTTTCGGAACTACAGACACTCCAGAACAACTAACTAAAGTCGCAGAACAATTAGGAGACCTCTGCATGGCGGGCGGTTTTCCCTTGGCAAAACGGTACGCAACTCACCAAGATGTTATCGCCGCAGTAAACGCGGATCAAAATATGACCACCTCGATTACGTTCGACGATTGCTCTACCAAAATTCTTGGATTATGGTGGTCTCCTTAACAGGATACGCTTACGTTCACGACAGAAACGCCTCGTGCTATCTGAAGTAGCTCAGATATTTGACCCATTAGGTTTGTATCACCTGTCGTGATAAAGAAAAAATATTCATG
Source organism: Ceratosolen solmsi marchali (assembly GCF_000503995.2). NCBI lineage: Eukaryota > Metazoa > Arthropoda > Insecta > Hymenoptera > Agaonidae > Ceratosolen > Ceratosolen solmsi. Next base: position 2,359,000 of record NW_011948420.1, read on the forward strand.
CAGAAGCTGTGGCTGCACAAGCTCCAATGGGACAAGACTACCATCTCAACTTTCTGCACGATGGCTGACAATCAGAAAAAATCTCGCCAACCGGATTGACTCTGATCCTCACGCATGGTGCTCGAGTACAAGTGGTAGCAGGGAGAGATCAGCCTTTCACATCCACAAGAAGGATTCAACGCGACATATCAAGATTCTCGACTAGCAGAGGTATTCTGCATACATTGCATTCGGATGTTGGTACGAACATCATCGGGCTGATATAGCGCACAAGACTATGAGTTCAAGCCACTCCTCAACCAGCTCACCATTCCAAGCAAAGAGCTGGCAGTGGTTTATAGTTTCCAATCTCGTGCAGTACGACCAGACTACATCGAACATAAGGGTAAGGGCAATACTCTTAAAGCCAGATTTTCGGAGACTCTTACATGGATTAAGTCTCGAGCATTACGCTGAGAAGACTTGTGAGAAACAGGATACTCATTGAAATTACGTTACCAATACTAAACTTTCAGTGTTACCAATCCCGGAGGAAGGGGAGTCAAAGGAATAATCATCAACAAAATTGAAACAATTTCCAAGACCATTAGTTCTCAGCATTGCTAGTGCCTCTAGCTCTCAAGTTTCTGTACATACTTGGGTACGAAAATTTTCGAGTACTTGTTATGTTTTGGTTTCAAATTCCTTGCAATGTTTTATATAATCTTCGCATAGAAACGTCGCTTGGAATTCATCAAATTTTTTAAACCTTGTTTTTTCTTAGAAAATGTTTTTTCTGGAAACTTCTAGAGTTTTCTTTCTGCGCCTCATATAAGATTCCAGTATAGAAACAACGATGCTTTGTTGCCAGCTAAGTAAGCTGCCACGTAGATATTTAAAGGCAGCACACGACGCCTAGACGTTCATTGTAATTTAGTCAGTAAAACAGTTATCAGTCATTCAAATACGCTATTCAGACAGTGTTTTCTGCTACACACCAGTCGCTCAGTTACGCTCACACAATGAAGCATCCCAAGGAATACACGTTTTAATTATCAATTGTGCTATAACTTATAGCAGTCAAGGGTGCTAAGTGCATTGCGAGCTACAACAAGCATAGTTTCAAGGTATTTCCTTAAACTTTTAAGGCCACACGTATTATACAGGAGTGTGAGCATAGTACTACTAATTCCTTGCAATATTAGCAGAGACCACTTTATTATATGCACTTCAAGACCACACGTCCTACAGAGGTGTGTATGCATATTTACTCTTCGACGCAACACATCTTACATAGGTGAGTGTGCATATATACTGTTCGAGGCCACACATCCTATACAGGCGTGTGGGATTATTTCTGCTAATCCTTACAATATTAGCGAAGTTTACACATACTACACATTTCTATACTTATACGTCTATAATTATACTTTTTAAATATATTTATATATTTCTATATAATATAACATATTTTATAAATATCGAAATATAATTTATTATTGATATAATAATGTTTTTTTATGTTAAATTCTAATTTAAAAATTAATATTTTATTTCTTACTGTTTGAGAATAAGAGACTTCGTTTAGTAAGGCAATAAAATATCTGACAAGTAATGTCATGAAAATTGTATTTAAGACTTCAAAACTTTCCTGCTCATAATTATTTGTACTAGTGTCATAAAACATCTGGAAAACTCTAGCGGAACGTGCTCATACTCCCAGTGCAGTAGAACCTAATGGGTTTACTGCCGGGAGAACCCCAAAGTAGATTCGAAACGAATATCAGATATGCGTGAAGCATTGAGTACAAATATTTACTGCAACCGAAAACCCATACGTACTACACATGCAATGACCATACGTGCGCACTCGGCCTTTAAGACAATGCTTGCATTGTTCTTGGCTATGCCACATCTGGTCGATCGTATTGGAAAATTGACCACGCCCAAGCGGACCCTTCTTCTAGCCAAGTCCCAGAGAGGGATGAGGCAACCAAAGAGAGGTGACCAATGGAAAAGGCTCGCCACCTTCCGACACTTTCCCAATTAGCAAATTCGGAACTGAGCCCGGAAGGAAGTGGAAATGAAGGCGTGCATAATCTATTGTGCGACCCAAGATCAACCACTGATTGGTTAATTAATAAAGGAAGAAGGGATCCCAAGTGGAGCGGGATCAGTGAATCATTTTAAGAAGGGACTACGTAATGTACCCTCACTTACTCTTTCCAAATACTTCTTACAGTGAAGGATAAGTCACGACCAACTCTCACGGAGGAGGACCGGAGAGATGAGTCGTTTAGCTAGCTGAGTTTTAATAAGAAGTTCTTTCTACGATTGTGAATTAGTGTACAGTTGAATTGATCTCATCAAGACTGGATTGCGTGGGACCTGACCACTTGTGGTCTCACTTGGAGACAAGGAAGAACTGAAGGGTTGCAACATTGCAAGGGAACGTAATAACAAGCCATCGAAGAGAGACTGGAAAATCACGATACACTGCAAGTAAGTCCTTACAGCTAGTACTCATTCTTGATTTCTCGGCTTATGTAGAAGACGGACGGATTAAAGTCCAACTACGGAAGCTTCCCGGACATACTCTTGAACAAGACCAGCTACAAAAGCCACATTGGCTTCTCAATCCCTCCAACTACAAGTTGTTCCCGCCACAGATGGCGCACAGCTTCGCATAACCTCCATTTCGACTCTCTTACGACCGTTATTTAGAGGCAACTACACACGTGTTAAGATAAACACAATAGCATTCCAGTGTTCGATCAAGGTACTACAATCACCATAACCTCTTAGTGATAATATTCAATAGATTATAACCTGCTTCATTCATAGTAAATATATTTCAACACCACAAGATTATCAAGAAACATAAAGTTCGTCTGTAATTCACCCTTTTGTAAATCAATTCAAATAAATAGAAATAATAAAGACATGTGTTAATTATTAAACAGTGCATTCACCCTTTACTCGCTCGGCAACCCCACACAACATCTAGTGGGTTTTTTGTTCTAAGTTAATAATTGCACGTTTGGCTGACGAGTTGAATTGAGGGATTATTTTCCGAACACTTACTTACAAATAACCATTCATAAATTTTATTTTCTTGTAACGTTTAGTTATCAATTCATATAAGTCTACAAAAACGATATTTAAGAATATTATTTAAGAAATAATATATATTTAAAAACTAATCAAGATTATTTAAAAATACATCATTAATGTTGGTTTTCATAATGATTGTCAACGGTTCTCAATGATTTTTAATTTTTCGCAATTGAAGATTTTATCTGTATTGCTATAAAAAGTATTTTGTTTCTTTTAATTTAGTTGATTTGTTTGTGTGATTGATTTTGACAAAACATACTTTATTTATTGTGATTTGATTAGACTTGTAAGAAATATATCTTCAGAAAAGCCTTAAAAGATTATGCCAAGTTCCATGTAACGATTAGAAATATTGATTGTGTCGAATTATTTATCAACCTTATTCTTCTCAAAAGTTAAGATATATATTATAGAAAGAACTTTTAATTAATACTATGTATCCAAATTAGTTAATGGGTAAAATTACTTCTATTTTACAATGAAAATATGAATTTCACAAATTAACTTTAGATGTAGAATATTAGTAAAGTTAACCGGCATTATTTAAATGTAACCTATTTTTAATTAAGATGATAGTCAATTCATGTGTCTAAAGTAAATTTTTATGGAGCATCAAGCGTAGTCATCTGTGCATTCAAAATGGCACCTTTTAAGAATGTTAAATAAAATGGTACTTTGCAAGGTTCGATGCTGCATGATTCGAATATTTAACTATATTCAGCATACATAATTTATAGGTATACATAATTAGCCAATTCATGAGATGAAATAATTCGAAATCAACAATAATTTACACTTCTGTTATGAATACATACAAGTAATTCTGCTTTTAGATAGCAATATTCCATTTTATATTTTCACTTTATCGTACTGATATTCTAATTAAAAATATTTGATTGTCGAGAGTTAAAAGTATAAAAACTTTGAAAGACATTTATTACAAAAATATTTAATTACCTGTATACGGGCTCATCATTAGGCTCTTTAAACCATAGTACCATTGTTATAGTATCAGTAGTATTTTGGGATTGTATGTTACAAGGAAGAGATGTATTTAAACCTGCCACCCCTTGAATTGTGATTGTATTTGCTGTAAAGAAATTAATGTTGTTATTCATTATTAAATAAACTCATTAAATAAATTTAATAATTACATTAAAAATAGATCACTGAAAACGTTTAGTTTTCAAATTTAATAAAATATTTACATTAGTAAAAAAATTAAGTTTTAAGATTATCTATGTAATATTTGATTCATAATTAATAAAATTCATTTGATTATAACAAATATAGTCTATAACTTACATTAAGTAAATCTATTGCAGACTGTTACGGATTACTTCAGTTTTAAGCGGAATGCAAAGTGGAAGAGGTATGAGCGCGTGAAGCATTGTTTAGTAAACATTGGCCAACGGACTCAACGAATGCTTCTAACCGAAAAACTCGAACATACGACTATAATTCCGAGAAATATTAACAAATGAACCCCGAAAAAGCTATGCGCTATTGCTGTCACGACAAATAGCGGCATAGTAACAGCCACCGATGCGCTATCGGCGCATCCAGTTCGTACGAGAATGTGAAAGGAGGTGCACGTGTAGCGAATGCCCTGCTAGTACCAATCATGCACTCTTCACAGCGAGATCGCTATCCTCCAACCCTGCCATCGCCATTGGGAGGCCATGGCAAGCATCAAGCAACCTAAGGAAAAAATAGCGATGACACAATTATACTGGCACCCACGCCTCCGTAAGCAACGCAGACGCTCGTTCCTTACTACTGCTTCTAGTTAACAAGCACCCATCACGACAGGACCGCCACTACTCTACACTCGCGGTTTACGCCCGCATGTAAGTGATGCCGACGCTCGTTCTTACGACTACTACTATAGCGGTTCCTACCAACTCCAGTAAGATGCGACCAGACGCTCATACTTACAATCTCATCACGCGGTCCCTGCCACCACCTCACGCAGTTCTCGCCACCACGGGCAAGTAACGCCGACGCTTGTTCTTACCTTTACCTTTACACCGCGGGTAAGCTCGCATTGAGCACACGAACGTGCACCAATATCACCACTACCTTTGAGCTCACGGACATAAGCTGTGACGTCACACGGACGTTCTCCCACCACTTCGTACACTACAGCTCACCTCTTCGCCGGCTGCCAAGACGGCACTAACTTGCTTCCCCTACCACCACAAGTTCTCCACAACTACTCAACTCTAAGGAAGAAGGAGAATCACGCTCCAGGCTATCAAGAACACACGTACAGACTTATCGCCACCGCCATTACTGAAGAAACATCAGAAAATTCCTTCTATCACATACTCATTCCAATATTCATAGATTATTAACTATTCATCATTTATTATATTTAATAAAAGGAAAGACTATTAACATTAAAGGCAGTATTGAATAATTGAATTACCCCTTCCACTTGCCAGCAAGCCTCCACCCACCATCATAAGGAGGTTTTTAGTCTGATCCCAGACACAGACACTTGATTTAAGATATAAAATAAATTAGATTATAAATGAACAACATTATTATTAAAAGTTTGAAATATTACTATTGAATTAATATTATTATTTTTATTTCTAAATTTTATAAATCAACCTGTTTTTTAAATATCATAAAATTTGGATATTACTTTTTTTAATATAATTATTTTACATTTATTTTTTTTTATTTTGATATAATGATATAAAAGATAAATTAAATATTCTTCTTTTCATTTTATCCTTTATTTATATAAAAATTTCTATTTTAATTTGTAATAATCTTTTTATTTTTAGTATTTTTAGTTATTAATAACTTTTATCATTTATTTTTTGTTATTTTTTTATTTATTTTTTATTATTAATTATTATTTATAGTTATTATTTATAGTTATATATTTTTTATATTTATATTATATTATATATAGTTATTATTAATAATAGTTAATTATTATTAATAACTTTTAATTATTAATAATAGTATTTTTATTACATTCTAATATTTATCTTTAATATATTATATCACGTATATAAAAAAAAATTGTTTGGTTGGTGATGAACTCAACATTATTATATAATAAATTATCTAAATTCTTATTCAAGTACAATAAGTTATTTATTTTGACATTAAATTTTTATATCTGTTCTTGAGTTTTATTTATCTCACCAAATAATACGTAGTTTTATCAATTTAAATTAAAATTTATTATACATGCAAGAATTTTATAGCTGACATTTACAACTACATTATACTTACGAGAATAATTACTTTATATTAATAAATTTACAAATTTTCGCATTTCTGTTATTATTATTCATTTTTGTATTGTTTGCGATGTTAATTTTTTTCATTAAATTTCATATTTTCCAGTTTCAGTTTTATTTCATGAAAATGCTCATAAATTTTTATAATATTATAATAATGGTGTTAATTTAAGTTTATAATAAAACTAATTCTTATATAATATTAATTGTATCAATATAATAAACTAATGATAATTTTATGTCTCTGCATGTTAAATATTTTTTGTCTTTTATATGTGCTATTTTAATTATTATTTTTCATATTTAATTTTGTTACTATTTACTTATACGTGTTTTTATATTTTATAAATATTTATAGATCATAAAATAACTTATTAGGCATTTTTAATTCCGAATAGGACGAAATATTAGTTTTTTTAAATTTTGCAGTGTAAATTCGTACACTTAAATTATATATTTAATCTGGTTCTTTATGAAAATATTAATAATTTCAAATTTGTTTATACTTCTTTTTATCTTTTTAATATTTTAAATTAATTTTTTTAATAATATTTGTGTTTTAGATTATTTTTCTATTTTTTCTTTCATATGAAGATGTAAAGATATCTTATATTTTATATGAAAAAGTATAAAATATTTAATTATTAGTATATAATTAAAATAATATAACTTAAAAATGTTAATATAGTAAGTTTATGTATATTATAAATTTATTTATATAAATAAATTATAAAATTTATACTATTCTATGAGTATATTAAAATAAAATGTTAATTTTGATAAGAAATATTTATATCTAGAATCGAATATAAGACGCATCCAATTGTAAAATTTTTAAATTGTAATAAAGTCAGTCGCTTTAACTATAGAAGGTTTTCAGAAAATTAATTAAACATAAAAGGTTTTTTCAAAAATTATTTTATTGAAACTTTTATTTGATACAATATATTTCTCATTAGATTATTCAAATTAATGTATATGCATAAATTTTTAATGAAATATTAACTTTATAGTTAAGTATTAATTCATGTTATCGTAAATAGCAGATTTATCAAGAAATATGTTGAAATTAAAAGTTTTTATAATTTATATTTTATGTAAATTTTGTACGTATTTTGATTAGTATTTTTATTTGAAAAATTTAGATAACTTTATTAAAATGAGAAAATGTATTATTTATTATGGAAAATGAACTAAATTCTAGAAATAAATACAAGTAGGTGTAAATAGTTGAGTTTTCGTGTTGCTAAGATATTATTCGGAAAGTTATTGTTTTTCTTTTAAATTGTTTAATTATTGAAAAATACTACTGTTCACAGATGTGTGATTGAATCGCGTATCAGGAAAAATTAGAAGCACTTAAAAGGATAGAAGATGAAAATTTAAAGAAAAAGAAAGATAATTTTTTGAAAAAACATATAAACCTTTATAGTTTGCTGTTGCAATCAATAAAATTCAATTAATGGAAACATTGCGTAGATCACTTACGGGTGAATTCAATTCTGTAGTAAGCTCGTCTGAAGCGTAATTTTTGTTGAACAAAGCGTGAAAGCCAGTAGAACTGCCGTGGTTACTGTAGGAAAGGGTCGTTCTTTAATGTATTTGTAATGTAAAGCCCGATGCTCTTTCATCCGCGACTCACTTCTCGCCTGCTCACTCACCTATCCCAATATAGTAAAAATAATTTACTGTCACCATATCTAAATATTTTCTGACATTCTAATGATATTCGAGTTTAATTCGCACCATTCAATATTCTCCCACATGCACCCGCCCCCCTGAATCTGCTGCATGTTTGAAATGATAGGAATCCTGGATGAAAGTTGTTTACATTTATGTCTAAAGGATTATCGTGTTTGCACTCGGTGGTTTTATATTCTACTAGGCAACCAGTGGTACGTTTCACGGTAAGTATGGGTAGCATTAGACTTTTTATATTGTCCGTAAATATTTTTTCATGACTTCAAAAATAATCTTAATAAGAAACTGTATAAAATGATTATTATTTTTTTTCATATTTGATGTAAATTTTATTTTTAATACAAGTTCTAGGTTTTATTAAAATAGTTTTAGTGTTCAATAAAATCGAATAAACTTTTCCAATATGACAAAATATAAAAATTATTATAAACTATAAATTTATAAAATTATATATTGTGATTTATTTAATTTATAAACAATGACATAACTTTTGTATTATAAAATTAATACGATGATAGATGTACTATAATAAAGAAGGTACATTAATTAATAAATTCTATATATTTACCGATATATTAACTAGTAACATTTATATATAAATAATAGTATTATTATTATTTACAAGTCTGCTATCAATGTATATGATATAAGTATTTAAAAATTGCATTGATATGAAAATTACTAAATACAATTATTTTCCAATTAATTTTAAAATTTTGATGCAAACAAACTATCAAGGCATTTATTGGAAATTTGATATTTAATGAGGGTTCTAAGTTTTATATTGAAAATACGAGTTTCTAAATTGTACATATTTTGTATTTTTTTGGATACTTTATATTTATTTTTAATAGCTAATTTAAAAATGAATAAAATTAAAGTACTTGAACTATTTTATTAAAAAATATATGTTTTTTTACAAATTTTGTGCTTAATAGTGACCATACCGCAGTAATATTTTAAAAAATATTTATAAATCAGTCAATTTAAAAATTTTCTTTTATATTCAGTTTATGATTTGCTTATATCCAGAGAAGTAGCGTTTAACTCTTTTAATACTTTATCATAAAGTTTGCGATAATACTAGTTTTAGGCAAATGGATGGATTCGAAGATATGTTGCTATATTTTTAAATTCCTCTTGATTATGTTCGGATGACTTTGACACTATATTCACATTACCAAAAAATTGCATTATAGAGTCGATGACATCACCTATGTATTTAATGGTATTTAAAAGGTTACTAGAGTGAAAGCTACATTCGAGAAAAAGGGAAAAAACGAAATTTAGAAAAACATGTCAGCTCAAGTAATAGAATAGCGAAAGTATTCATACATAGTATTACTATGCAAGTTATTTAGAATGAATTTAAAACTTCGATAGTATTTAAGTAGTAACGTAAAACATTACTTTGTCATAGAATCTCTTATGTTTTGTTTAAAAAGTTGCCCAGTCTTTATATTATCATACATTTTACATGACTTCACATTTTTCAATATTTATTCATTGTCCCAAGATATTTAGTACATTTTTTTGTCATTTTCTCCATCGCATAGAAGATAATTGTTTGATAAAAATTGGTGGTTGGAAGCATCGTAAAATCTCATGTGCCAATATTGATGAAATTCACTATTACTATGGTCTTGTGTATAAGGACGATTTTTGTTTCTAAAGCTGTGGCTACTTGTAACTCTATGGTTTTTGAAGATATATGATAGTACTACCTCCAAATGTTTTCGTAAAAATTTAAAAAGTTCTATTCTACGCATTGATTTATTAAGGGTTAGTGCTATTATTATTTTCACTTTATATTATTTTTTGTTCCTAAAGCAACAATATTATTTTCTTGTCTAATATTTTATTAGACGTACATTTTAAAGTAAAATGATTACTTTTTATATAATTTACCTTTTAATGCGATCAATTTGACTTCCATATATTAGAATTGTAGCCATTTTCGCACCTAAATTGCAATTGGCTTTTGCACGGTATGGATATTGTCTTCCATCGCTATTTATCTATATATTACACATAAACAGCCTTTAAGATTAAATATTTTATAATATATAATATTATATAAAACATTGAAATGAAGTATATATTAAAGTATTGGTATATATAGTAATATTTTATATTTTTATCAAAAATTTGAATGCAAGAATATAGTAGAAACGTATAATAAAAATGATTCGCTATAGGTGATGTATGTAATTGAATACAAAGCAATGTCAGAAATTTTCTGTGATTTTGTAGTTGTCACAATCATATTTTAGTCTAGTTAAAGCAGGAACACATGTAGTATTTAGGCGTACTTAGTTATACGCTGTTGTGTTCGATTTCCCGTGATTATGAATTTTCTATTTGTCATATAACATTTATTCTTTATGTTATTTGCTATATTTTATCATTTAAACTATAACGAACGATTTCTTATATTATGATCTAACATAAAATATATAATTTATTATTTTTTTTATAACAATATAACAATTTTCATATAGATAAATATAATTCCATATTTTATAAAAGAAATTGTTTAATTTTGTCTTTCAATCTTTTAATATAATATACTCTTTTTCTTAATTCAAAAGTAATAACACTGAATAATATATCTTATCATAAATTATAATATAATATTACAATATAAAATGTGTAATGAATCATTTATTATATGCACTTTATTTCCTTAAACATATTTAAAAAATTCATTTTTATTCGAATGTTTCTAACGACTATTTATTTACAACCACGATATAGCTTACTCTTAAATTAGTATAATATCTAATACGAAAAATGTTTTCCATTACCAATATTAAATAAAACTTTGTATTAAGAAATGATCATAATTTTAAACACACACATACACACACAAACATATATTTTAAATAATCTAAATCGTTATTTAGTTTGTATAGTACTTATTATAACGTAGGCAATAAAATAAAATATCTAAATATATTGTATTATAGTAAGTTTATTATTACGTATTCGGAAGGCATAACAAATATATTATTATCATTATTATTATAATAGTTATTATATATTATAGTTATATTATGATATAGTACTTAAAGATAAGAAGCTTATTTTTATAGGATATCTTTTATTTCCATAATAATAGATTAGAGTAAAGTTTATAAGATGAAGCAAAATTTTGGAAGTTTTCTTCTTTTAATAGTAATATTCTTAAAGGTTATATAATTATACACAAAAAAGAAGACTTCACAAAAATACTGGGATACGTGAAACAAAAAGTTTTGGAATTAAGAATATTTAAGGTATTTATATGAAGTTAAAAATAAAATAATTTATTGGCAAAAGTATACGATGACATTTATATTATCTTCAATGAAATAAGATAAAAAACAGAACACCTATAACAGGAAGTCAAAACCATAGTAAATAAACGTATTTTATATTTTTAAATTCAAAGATTTTATTAAAGATTACGATTAAACTATTTAAGTTTATGAAATTGTTTAAAATAAGAAATAATCAAAACTATGTTTTAATATAAAATAATATTTTATTTATAAAATATTATTATATATAAAGTATTTAGATATTTTCTATTTTTATATAGAAACTAATAATTTATAAAGAAAGTATAACTTAACTTATATATATTTCATATTATATTATCTATAATATACCCTATTATAAATTGTAGGTATTGGGTGGTATTTCAGTAATTAGATGACCGTTATATTGATCGAAAAAAAATTTTTATAAAATTTAAGTAAATAAAAATTGTAAAAATTAAAGCCTATTTATTTAATATTTTTTAGTTTTTATTTTGGCAAATACATATATTATAAACATATAAATAAGTCAAAAACCAAATAAGCTTATAATTAAGGTACAAAGCTATATTATTGAATAAATACATATCTCGTTGTTTTAAAGTATGAAATATGCAGTACTAATAGTTAATTGTAATCTCTATACGCAGAATTTGAATTGTGTGCTCATCAGATCTGTATCAGTTTTTATAGTGCATGTTTGGAATATAGACAAAGAATACAAATTTTTGATACGATGACAAAAAGAATAGGTTATAACAGAGAAAAGATAAAATCTAGCTGCAGTTATTGTGAACTTTTACTCATAAACCTAATTAACTAATGAATAAGCATTAAAAAAATTATTCAGTTAATCTAAAAGATAAAAAGTGATTAAAAGAAAAATATTGACATATTTGTAGTGAATTTGAATAGACTATTTGATAATAATATATTAAAAACGTTTTGCGTTTAATAAACGTTTAAAATATTATCGTGCACATATTCAAACTCAGAAAAATATAATCAGAAGAAAATAAAATTTTTTACACAAAAGTAAATTACCAACAATAAATGAATGATTCAGGATTCAAATGTTCGAAGAATTCAAAAATTACTTTAATATTATAGCAAATAAAAACAATTTTTTAAAATTTTTTTACCTGTATATAAATATAAATGTATAATAAAATATTAATATAATAAAATATTTTATTATTGAATTGAAATTGGGAAACATGAAAATTATTTCATAACATTAATAACATTTAATAAATGAAAAAGGTAGCAATGATTGAACAATTATGAATTTAATTAATTAAGAAAACAGTATTACTTTTTAACCAAGTTTAAAAAATTGAATTAGCATTCAAGAATCTAATAGTAAAGATTATTTTTTATTACGCTATAATTAGTTAAAAAAATCACTATAATGTGTACATATAGTAAGATAGATACTAGGTAATTTGAATATGAAAGTGTAAAACTATGTTATAAATTAAAAATTATATAAATATTAAAGGTAGGGCATAAAATTTAATTGAATAAATTAATAAGTATGCAACTTAAAATTGATTTTAATTAAATCGATAAATAGTATCAGAAAGAGATTACTCTAAATAAGTTTAATTTAATTTATATGTAAATACACAAGATGTATTGTCTATAAATTATGTAAAAATATATTTTACAATTCATTATTATTCAAAATTATTATGATTATTGAGTTTTATAGTTTTTTGAGTTTTTATTTTTATTATGTACAATAATATAATAGTTAATTGAAATAATATAGTAAAACAAACATAATTTTTATTTATAGTTTAATAAGAAAGAAGATAAATTCAACGTATTTATGGTAACATTAAATATTAATATTTGATAAATATTAATTACGGATTAAAAACGGATGAATAGTCTATATTCTTTAATATAATTAAAATATCCAGTCAAAACAATCTTTTAGTATTTTAAATAGTTTATTTATAGTAATTACGTATTTGATGTTAAAGAATAATTGGAGATATGTATATTTTTGGTAAGTTTAATTCTATTTGAATACAGTACTATTTTAATCATTTTTGTAGCCTTGCCTTCATATAATAACCATACAGTACTTACGATAACAAATAGATTAATAAAAAAATTTATTATTAATCTATTTTCGAATCTTTATTATCAGTATTTACACACAATTATTTTTATATAGAAATATTTAATTCATTTCTATTTAAATTGGTTGATATGTACAATTCAATAGTTAGGAATTTTTCATAACTTGAAAATATACACTTATTCAATTATATATTATATATATATACAAATTAATATTTTATCTATTTTATTATCAATTATTATTTAATTATCATTTTTGAAAAGCGTTTTTTTTTAATTTTTAGTATATATTTATATACTTTTATTTTATATTAAATAAAAATATAATTTTATTATTTAAAAATATTAGCAATGCTTGAAATAAATAAATAAGTAAGAATAAGTCGGCATATTAAATCAATTTTAATATTTAATATAATTGTCCCAAGTTCAATAATAAAAGTTATAATTACACTTTTATTCATAAATTTCTATATCTACATTTTTATTTATGTATAGATATTTGAAAATAGTTGTATTTATTAAGCAGACAAAATTTATGCATATTATTGTATGCATGCTTGTCTTTAGAAGAGTATATAGATAATTTATAATTTCTCCATATTTCCAAAAAAGAAAAGAAAAATAATGAATCTTAATAATAGAATTTGATATAATTAATTTGAACGAAAAAGTAATTGATATTACGTAATATTACATAATGTAGAAGATTCGAATAATCTTTTGCCATATACAAAATTTTCAATACTATTATGTACTCAAATTTTTTGTTATAATTAAAAAATTCTCTATCATTTTTATATCTCAATATTAAATACTATTATTCAAATGTGTATTCAGTATTCTTTGATATAGTTTTATAAGAAAATTCATTTCCACATATATAGTTTTAAAATATTTTGATTATTTTTATATATTATTTAAATTAAATTAGATTATTGTCTTAAATAGTAACAGATAAAAATTAAATAATAATATAATAATTCAATATCAAAATATTAATACCACACTAGCTTTTTAATCTATGAATCTAAGTATTTTTTGATACATTTTTATACGAATTTTAAACTACGAAAATAATACAGAATATAATGATGATTTTTTTATTAATAAAGAATCGTCTTTATTTTACTTTAATTTCTTATATGTTGTATTAATCGACATCTTAAATATATTTTGTATATTAATTAATAAAATAAAAAGATGTTTTAGATGTAAATTTTAAATCAAAATATAAAGATATTTTTTTACGCATTTAATCAATTTTAAAGATTACTTTAGGCATAAATAAATTCATTGTATTCAATTTTTATTTTTAATTAATTAAATATATTATATATTATATATACTATACATTCTATATTACATATTATAGATTATATAGTTATATATAGTATATGTAATATGTATACTATCATATATTATATTCTATAAATATTTAGAGAGAGAAAGGGAGTGAGAGAATGAGAGATATTTTACTATAGATCATATTTTATATACTGAATATCCAGTTACTTAATAAAAGTATTATTTTTCCTTATATTATGCTGATAATAAATTTATATAAAAAGAAAATTAATATTCTATAATAAGTCAAGTAGACATAAATGTGAAAAATGTACTAATTTAATTAACAATTTTCATATTCATATTTTTATTACTAATAAAATATTAAAGGTAGATTTTAATTATAAATTAAAATCATATGATTAAAGAGCAATATTATCGAAATTCAAAAAAATTTTACGGTGTCATACATTTCCATGTCATAAATTAATTGTTCTTTTTTTGTAATAATAGTTTAATATAATATAAGCAAGTAATGAAATTCTATTTTAAATATATTGACTATGGACTAAAATGAAAACTAATTCAAACAGATGAGAAACTGATATTATGAAATATTACATTTCTTATTATAATTGTTGTATCGGCTGCGACAAAAAATATCTCAATTATCTATAGGATATCGCAAGACTATATCAGGAATGTGAACTCGTAGTTTTCAATACCTACCCTTTCGACATACATTTTCTATAATTAATCTAAAGCTTGTATCATGATATTTAAAATTAAGTTTTATGAATCTGGAAATTTTTAATTTTTTACTTACAAGGGTATCATAAATAAAATAGTTATTCTGCTACGTGCATTCAAATAGTTGATTCTTCATATTATGAAGTTCCTGTTTTGTTTAGATTTCGCAATTTTTAAATATTATTATTTATTGAATTATACTTTAGATCTTCGTGTTTTCATAATGTATTTAAAAATTTTTTTTTAAACCTATATACGAGCTGCAAGTAAGTTAATAAAAGTATTAGAAATTCAAATAACATTGAATAAAATAAATTATATCATTGATAAATTTTATAAATTTATATAAAATTCTATTTTATTTTTGAATAATAATTAAATGTATTCAAAGTGAAAAAATAGGCATTTTTAGGATAAACTTGTAATACTTTTTATACAATTTGATAAAATGTGCTTAATTCAATTTCTCCTGTAATTATGGAATTAGTATTAAAAATTTTAATAGTAGACAAAAAATCTTAAGATTATATTGATCATTTTTCATGTAATTTTATATAATGATATCATTTTAATATAAAAATATAAAATAAAAGTTATTTATATATTACAAAAAGTTGTTTCATGATCAGATATTGTTTTAAAATAATTCTAATACGAAAATTTTTATTCTCTACTTTTTTCATGATAGATATAAATCGAACACATCAATTTAATTTTTAATTTGTTAAAATTTTGTAAGTAAAATAAAATATAACTTTTTTTCAAGGAATGAATTTGACTGAAGAAATTTGTTAATGATTAGTTTTTTTATGTAAATTGTGATAATTGTATACAGTAATATTAATTTGATGCTATAGTATTCATGTTGTAGTGTTGAACACTGATTTTATATGTTGATAATGAATCATTTAATAAAATTTCAAACAATAAAATATTCTTTGGTTTAAATTTTGCTTATAAAAATATATGCAGCGTAACTGTAAATTTAATTCTATTCTTCTCATATAGTTTTGTCCGGTATTTGAGGAATTTATTCTTCTTTAGCGGTTAAGTATTGCCTGTAATTAACTGAATGATTATGGCTTATCAAAGCTACTAAATAAAACTATTTATCTTGTCAAGGTAGTTGTATAAAGAACTATTCAAGTACTATTACTATTACTATTACTAATGATTATTACTTAGATTAGATAAAGTTTACTCTCCTAATTAATAAATATATTTGAAATGGTAGTTACTAAATAGCTTAGAGTTTTAATCAAATTTTCCAAGCAAAATGAAGTGGAACTAAGTTGATAATTTCTGTTAGTACGTCGATCAATAGGTAAACATATGTTTATACTACTGAGGATCCATTTAATAAAATAATGTCTAATTAGTATGTCTTTTTCATTAATTTTTTCTAATTAATTAATTAGTCTTTCTCATCAATTTCTTTCAATAAAAAACAGTCTTACAGGGGTTGTCATTCTATCTACAAAAATTTCAATATAGTTAAGGATAAAGTTAAAGTAGAAAGTTAGTTTTTGAATAATTTGAATTCAAAAGGAATTATTTACTTTATGCAAAAGTTTTGAATTAAAATAAATTAACTGAAAATATATGTAAAAATTCATGTAATTAATTATTAAGAAATGAAAAATAATTAATATCATTATTATGGCACGAGTAATATCGTTTCATTAACTGTTTAATTTTTTATTTAGATATATTTAGAATTGGGTATTAAAATGTAATACATAGTAATGAAATTATTAAATTCTCATTATTTTTAGTTTCAAAAATAGATTCATTACTATATTAGCTATTAATAAGATAACATAAATTTATGATTATCTTGATACAGACTCTGATAAGAATAATTGATATACTGAATGCATTTTTTGTACTATTGTTTATTTTAACTAAAATAAACTATTGTTTTTATATTAAAATTATTTGATATAATTTTTATATTTCAATTTAAAACATACTATATCTTTTATTTAAATATCTTCATAGTAGCATTAATTTTAGATATACATTTCTTTCCTTTTAATTATACTTGTATAACATTATAGATTATTTTTCAATATTTTAATCAAATTTTATCGAATATATCATTGTAATAATAAATTTCTTTATATGGAGTAATATTTATTTTTAAAAATCAAAATTGTCTACTTTATTAATAAGTAAAATTAACTTATTATCATTAAATTTTAAAAATATTCTAAGCATGTTTAAATAATATTGGACTTTTTTTACTAAGTAAACATTAAAAAATGGTACAGCATATATAAGGAAAATTGTTATAAAAATTTATTATAATATGAAATATTATTATTGCATGAATTTCACGTAGAAAGTCATTTTTTCATAATTTTGTTCAATTTTTTAAAAATATGTATTTAGAAAAATATTAAAAATTTTCCATTATTTATATTATTCATTATTATTTATTTATATATTAAGTGCTAGAATTTTTATTGAAATATATTAAATTTATAATTAAGACAAGTCGAACAAATTGGTTATTTACCCAAATTGGAATTTTATACTGATGTAAA
Source organism: Ceratosolen solmsi marchali (assembly GCF_000503995.2). Taxonomy (NCBI): domain Eukaryota; kingdom Metazoa; phylum Arthropoda; class Insecta; order Hymenoptera; family Agaonidae; genus Ceratosolen; species Ceratosolen solmsi. The sequence continues at coordinate 2,377,045 of NW_011948420.1, forward strand.
TCATGGATATATCCTTTTGATTCTTTCTGCTTTGTAATATGTGTGATTTAACTCATAAGATTGTCATTGTACATATATGATTAGCATAGAGAAATATATATATATACATTTATTTCTGATCGTAGTTATGTATACATGTTTTATCGTTTAAATAGAATTTAAGAATCTGTTAGTGAAATTTCTATATTATTTAATTTAAATTTTTTTTAGTGAGAAATATTAATGTGTTCGGAATTGGAGCATTTGTTTGAGGCCTTCGGTTATCGGAAAGTTTACCTTTTCTCAATTTTCCGACTAACGAAATGCTAAAAGTGCACAGTATCAGTTATTCCATACAATCAGTCACTCGTCCTAGCCAGTCATCCACGTCCTAGCCATACCATTACTCAGAGTGTACAACAGAGAGAAATTACGCAACACACCCTCTTTCAGTGCAGCCATTGCAAGGAACGCTAGTTCAATTCGCCAGTGCGCACGGTCAACAACCAGTCAAGGGCTGACTACCGTCCTAGAAAATAGTCGACTATAAAAATCATGATATCAAGTCCTTCTCCTCTCGAAGGTATAGCATCTGTCTTTATTGAGAATAACTACCACACAGATACTCCAATACTCCGCTTATGAGTATGGCCGACTCTCCTTGCTAACTACCACTATCACCTCCCCATACTCACCTGATGAGCATGGTCGACTCTTCTTGCTGACCTTTACAACGTCACCATAGAACCTAACAAGCCATATTCCCCTAACATCCCTGATATCCCCATAACATTATAAACGACAACGCCACCATCGCTAACGAACAATCGCATCATTGTAATAAAATAATTCCCTCTCTTCCACAAGAAGTGAACATAGAACTACAATAATGCAATTGTCAATAAAACAAAATAAACGATAGATGTCCTGAACGAAGTTACACACTATACATATTTACAGCCCTTCCACATGTGTCCTTTCCTAAGCATCGCTACGGCGAGAGACTAATAAACTAAACTAATGACTTTGGCAATTGGAGTCAGAAACTAACTTTTAAACATAATGGATATATATATATATATAAACACAATATAAGACTATAATTTAATTGTAATTTTACTAAATATCTGTCTAAATAAATTTATATTGTTACACATACGCACACATATAATATAATATATAACCCAATAGTATGATTAATATATTTTATACAATAAAAATATTAGTAAAACTAGCTATTAATTAAAAAATGTATATAATAATAACCGACTAGATTAAAAATGATTTTGGCCAAAGGTATTATATAAACTAAATTGCTGAAATATGAAAATGCATTAATTATTTGACATATCTTCTATTAAAAAATTATTTAAAATTTATGTGATCCTTTGATGGATTTCATAAGTCATGCATAAATAAATTGTAAAGAATTGACAACAAAATATTATGAGTGAAATTGTAATAAAATAATAATAAAAATATAGTTAAATATAATCAAAGTTGACATTGTAAATATAATTTATTAAATGATATTCTTTATATTATGATTAAAATTATGATTAAAATCTGGCTTATGATTATGATTATGGCTTATGATTAAAATTATGTTCAATATATTTTTGCAATATTGCCATATTTTGCATATTTTATTTTATATTAGAATTTCTTGGAATGCAATTAATAATAATCCAATATTAACGTAGAATCGTAAATGATTATCATTAAAAATATTGAGAAATATTGAATAATAACTTTGCTTTTAAACTAATTTAATAAAAGTTTTATTTAAATTATATAAATTAATTTTCTTTACAATAGCAGAGATTTGCTTATACTCTAGTATTTACAATGTTTGCCCCGTATGAATTTCAAATATATAAAATTCTTTGCACATTTTAATGCACACTCAATATATTTTTTATATAAAATTAAGAAACCCTAAATATTCAAAAACTTAGGTCATTAAAAAATTTAGGAATATTTACATCACAGGTATAATTATTTTAAATATTGATTAATTTTAATTTGAAATATGAAAAAATTGTATAGGTTAATAATTATACGTATATAAATAAAAATATTTTTAAGATTATTGTAATCTAGTATTTTTAGAAATATTTCAATTAATTATCTTGTGTAGTTACATTAGCATAAAATAATTTACAAGATAAAGATAAAGGACTATATTTTATGAAATGGTTTCAAATTTAAGAATTGACTATTTGCACAAAGAACGTTAATAAAATTAGTATGTAATTCAATATAACAAAATACATTTTATAAAATATAATTATGTTTTATAAATTATAAATGATTTATTATAATTGATAATAATAATGTTATACTTTAATTGACTTATACCTACCTCTATCATTTCTTTGTGATTGCAGTTGATTTTTTAAAACCAGCTATTTATTAGTAAAATTATGTCTTTAAATTAAAAGATTATTTCTATTTATTTAATCATTCATTAAAAATTAAAAATTAAATGAATGAAAATGAAAAACCGTACGTACTAAGATTATAAATGTTGCTTCAAATACAGACTTTTATACATATATATATATATATATATATATATATATATATATACATATATATATATTTATATCTATATTATAAAGAGGTTATGTACGAAAACATGATGTATTATATATATAAATTTAATAAATTTACTCCAGATCTGTGAAAAAAGAAAGAAAGCACAGAAGGAAGAACGGGCGTCAATTTCTATGTAATTACGGATACATTTTATATGCTTACAAGGTGAATTGATTGCCGATATTAAACTAGACGTAGGTATTCCGTATTATCAGAGTATGCAGTAGAAGCATGTGCAGAATTGTACAGTGTATACATCTGGTCAGTAGAGATATGCAAGTCAATGACCGCATAGACGGATGC
>NW_011948420.1:2379939-2414683 GCF_000503995.2 Ceratosolen solmsi marchali
ACGCTCTTCGACCCTTATAATTCCCTCGATCACTATTGAAAGTCATTACTGTAGGCAAAACCAACATTAATTGTTATATAATTAACTATTAAAGTCTTATTTTCCAAAGACCATAATAAATATTAATTTGTAAGGATTAATGTTTAAAACTTGATATTCAATAAATTGTCATAAACATATAATATAATGTTAATTACTATTCATTTTATACTTAAGGCCTTGAATAAAAAAGTAAGAAATAAAATAGTGAACTCTACAAATAAATAATTAAAATTAAAATAAAAATGAAATAATCCATATGAAAATTGTATGAAATACAAATAATTTCATAAATAATTACGTACAAGTATGAATTTATATAAATAATACTTTGGCAATCTATAGCTTTTGTATTATTATTAAGATAAATTTTAGTTTTTCTCAATATAATTAATTGTTTGTTTGAATAACTTTAATATCGTTTTAAAGCATATACAAAAGTCATTAATTTTTATATTTGATAATAACAGATAAAATACTTTTTTCAAAACGCCTTTTTGTAATAGTATTTGAATAAACTATCAGTTAAATTAATGATAATAAAAGAAATATTATAAATATTGTTTGGAAGATTTTATTAAAATCCTTCTATATTTATACAATTATTATTAACATTATTATTACTGAAATTATACACAAATAAAATATATACATTTTATACTTCTGAATACTCTCTTTAGCATTTTAAACCACATAAGCTCTTTCGTCTTTATAAGCGTTATTATATCAACGTTTTGTTTGAGGAGAGGACAGTATAAAAATGAATGCATATCTCAAATAATTTAACTGTATTGAAATTCACAATTAATAGAAACAAAATTACGTATATTATAAAAAAACGGAATTATTGAAATTATTTAAATAATTGAAATTAAAAAATTGTTTCACCCTCTTTCTATTTTATATCTGTTATGTCTATTTATCAAAATTTAAATATTTTACATAATTTAATCAAACATAGAGAGATAATATATAGTATAAAATATTCATAATATTTTTCAAATTTCGTGTAATTTTCTTTACTGGATCTTTATTGGATCTTTACTGGAAAATTTCAAGTATTTTAATAGAATGTATCAATAGAAAGTATATACCTTATATATGCTTTATAATTTTTTTATGATTTATAACAATTGCTATATATATGATGTAGTATATAGTTATTTGTACCCAGTTACATTATCTTTATTTTAAACTACATGTGTAAGAATTTTTTAACTTATTCAGTACAGGAACACAAAACATGAAATAAAATTTTAAAAATATTTTATATTACATTAGATTATATTAGCCAATTGCGGAATATATATTTTATAATTAATCATGGCATTCTATCACATATTAAATTAGTCTATTAAAACTTATTATTGCAGATCCGTTGTAAATATTCAATAACATCAAATATGCAATGGTTTTGAATGACGAGAACCAATAATTCACTAATTTTTGACATTACTTAAATTTACTGTTTTCATATTAAAATATTCAATTTATTCTTTGTATGTTTTAAACGATGTATGTTTTTAGTAACAAATTTTAAGAACAATGGTTAATGATTTAATATTTTATTATCAAATTTTGTAATTGTTATTATATATATATTTCAGAATAGGTAGATTATGAAAATAATACACTACACTTACTCAGCTTGTTATTGAATTATGAAGTTATTGATGTATGATTTAGCAATAATTTTAATTATTAAATATAGAGAATGATATGAATACTTCTAGTCACAGTTACTGGTTTATTTATACCTTTTATTTAAGAGAAAATGAATAAACAAATTTATGATTTTAATTTGAGAGAAATGCTACTAATGCTCCCAAAATTATATAAATATGTAGCTATTTTTTCATAGATTTATAAGATAGCTAATAGTGGCATAAAAATCTCCAGGTATTATAATTTTTAATCAATCTGGACTGTTTTATTTACCTGTTAAGAACCACTTTTTGAAAAATTCACAGAATTACAAAATAAAAATCTTGCGTAATTCTATGCTTCAGAAAATTGAGATTTATTTAACATTTTTTTTATATACATTCAAGTGGCGTAGTATCAAAGTAATATATTTGCATTAATTTTTATTATATATTTTATTTGATGTAATATTTCAAAATAATGTATGTACAATTATATGCAATTTATTTAATTATTTATATTTATATATCAATACTCTTTTTAAATATTAATTTTTTCATTTTTTATCCTATTTAGTTTGCATGAAGCATTTTATTCATTATTTATTGGTCACATTATGTATTTATAAATTGCGCGAAAGCTAGTATATCCTCAATTTTTATAGTTAGTAATGTTTTAAAAAGACATAAAATAACTCCTAATGTTATTAATATATTGTTTATGTTAATTACGCGAAATTTATCAACGATTAAATTAGGATATTTTTAAAATTACATACATTATAATTATATTATTAATGTAAATTAATATTTAAAAAAAATTTTTAAATGCTGAAATTTGAATATCCGCAGTAAATTTAATTTTATTGATAGTATGACTGAATTATTAAAGTATAATACCTTTTATAATAATTTGAAGAAAGGTATTAATATTCTTATCTATATTTAAGGCAATTTATAGGTTTTCTTTTAAATATGGTTATCAAAAATATAAGGTTGTCATTTAAAACCATCTTTCATTTGCAAGCATAGGTGACTGTTCTATAAAGTTCATTTGATTACATGAAAAAATAGTTTATTTTTAATTTCTTAAATGATAAATATTTATCACAGAGCACTTAAATTAAAAGAATTTAATATAACAGTGAGTCAGAAATGAGTGAGTTAGAAATGGGTTGAGACGATTGTTAAATTTATAAGGGTATATAACTCATAGGGGTCAAAATTTCGTATGTACATTTTCACATTAAGATCCTGGAGTGGATCTTTAATATTAGAAAGGTATTGGGTTATATCGTTCTACGAGCTTTTTGTATTCAACGAATGAGCGCGTGAAATTCACAAGTTAAGGGTCCCATTATTTATTTGTCATTGTTGACGATAGCAGATGCAAGTATTCTTCATCGGTGTGTTAAAGCTGCTACGGAGAGTAAAATCGAATCGGAAAAATCGAAGAAACGGGGTCGTACAGATAAACAGTGAATGATTCTTTCTTGCTATTTATATTGCATAAATAGGTATTATTGTATAGCCGTACATTATCCAATATGCAATGTTTAATTATTCATTTGTTACTGGCTTTTCACTAATAGCTTTATCTGTCCATTAAGGAAAGAAATAATTTAAAATTTGTAAATAATTTATGTCATTAACATAGGAAACTTCAATAAAAATTTGTTATTAGATAAAGTTGTTGTTTCATTAGTGTAAATGTTATGTCGAATTACAGAATTTATAAGCGATTTGTTTTACTGTAAAAGACGAATAGAATAGTTTTTTTTATATTTCTTGTTTGACTGTTCATCAGTGTAATCATTTTAAATTGAAATTCAAATATATCATACCATTTAGTATTTAAATATATATTAAATCATTATAAAGTCCCTTTAAATTTTTTGGATACAATTTTAGATATCCGTAATTAGAACATCTATTATTCAAAATATCTATCAAAATTTATATATAAACTTAATTTTAATGCCCAAAGAAACAGTATGGAATAGTAAAATAGTTATCCAAATAATGTTATAAACATCATAATTACAATCAATTCTAAATACAGGATACTTATTTAACAATTAACTATAATTGTTATAATTTAACTATAATTGTTTAATCTGAAAAAACTTTAAATACAATTAGAGATAGTTTAATTTATATATTTAAAGAGGGAATTCTCATTGCATATCGATTTAAATATATTAAAAAATATCTTTAAGTATCCAGTTCTATGAATAGTAGAGTTAAAATTACAATTAAAATTAAAAATATTTAACATATATAAAAAATTACGAATTAATATTTTGTTAATATTATATATAAATAGTCCTTCAGTTGTTTTTAGTTGATATCTGTTTTTTCGTTGATTGAAAAAAACGAACTTTTTGATTCTGTTAATTCTTTTGCATTATTTTATTTTTTCATTTAATTTTAGATCAGATAATTAGTGAAAGTAACTAAGGGTTTAATTCCTTTTCAGTTAATAGTAACATTAAGTATACATTTACTTGAGATAAAATTTATATTTAAAAGTAATTCTTAATATGGACAAAAAAATGTTTTAGACATAGAAAGAAAGAAATATAGTCTCTGAAATATAACATTATAATTAGATAAAAAATATCTGGCTAATATAGTATGTTGAACTAATATTAACTTTTGAATTCATGATATCAAATAATTACATCATAAAGACTGGTAGTTTCTTTTTTAAAAATAATGTACTTTAATTTATTTATTATAATATTTTAATCAATTTTATAAAAGTCTAAATCTTTAGATACTGACATTTATTTTAACAATAATGTACTAATAAATAAGTTTTTTTTTTTATGGAATTTTTCATGCCAAAATCATGAGTATTTCTAAACCATTTTGATTAAATTGGAAACAAAAATATTGATTTTCATTGATTCAAAGATGTGATATTTTATTTGTTATTCCTTCAAGATTTAAGTTAAAAAAATGTAATGCAATTTAAACTGAAAATAGATTACAGCTTTTCTGAAAGATTTATGAATAGTAAATAAAATAAAGTTTTAGTGAAATTCATGCATAATGTAGTGGAATCGAATATAATTTTATGATATGTATGAAAAGTAAAGAGGTAAAGGATAGTTGGTACTGGGGGGGGGGGGAGCTGGAAAGAATCAGGAGGACATGGAAAGTAGAAGCTATATATACTTTCCATATATATATATATATATATACCCAATATTATATACTATATTATATAATATATATTATATAGCTATATATATATATACCGAAGTATAATCTTATAGATACCAATTCATTTCTTAGTTGTGGTGATAATAACATGAAGAGTCGTAGTTTACTATTTAATTGAGGAATATTATTATGAGCTTTATTTAAAGTCTTATTTCTATATGATGAAGATTTATTATATAAAATTAGGATTGTATTTTCATTAATACGTTAAAAAGCATTTTATTTAACTAAACATATGTACGTTAGCTGCTTTTAATTATTTCTCTACCTTTATTTCTAATTTCTAATTTCTAATTGCTTTATTTCTAATATTATCCTTATAACAACATAATAAAATTGAAGCTGTATATTATATTTCTATACTGTACTAATTCGGAAAAAAATATGCTTTATACATAAATCTGGTTTATTTTATATTTAAACAAAAAGTAACATAACAAATTCAATTATTATACTTCTGAATTATAAAACATTTATTGAGCAAAGCTTTAGTTTTATTTTATTGTACATTAAGTTCATATAAAATGTATAAATACAGATGGTAATTCGATTTCAGTAATGAAAACAGAAATACTATTCAAGTAAAATAATATTTCAGATTTTCCCATATGTATATAAATGTTCAATTTTTACTAAAATTTAATTACGTATATAGTTTATATAATACTATTGGATCATTTACTTAGCTCAAGAAAAAAATGTAATTAATAAGAGCATTTGTTTGTTTTTTTTCTAATTTGTAATTTTGATACCTTAATTATCTAGTGCACAAAATATTTAAATAGATTATATTTATATCTCAAAAATATTTATGTGTATTTTACCCTATTTTCTAAAGATAAGTAGTTCTTTTACTAATATTTAAAGAATTTTAAAAAACTGAATTGTAAGAGGAATTCTTGTCTTTTATAAAAGAGATCAGCAATGCAAGGAACAAATATTGTTAAAGTCAATTCATATGTAAGGTATACTGTTTTGGTTAAATAAATATAAATATGTGGATAAAATATTAATGTATAAATACTACTAGAAAACTTCCAATAAAATATTATTTTTATACAATATAAATGAAATAGCTATAGTTTTAAAGCTATTCTGTTAATAGTGTACTAAAACTGTATCTTTGTATATATTAAACATCAAATTTGTTTCTAGGGAAATTCTTTTAATGCGTGTTTGTTATGAATAAAAATGTATATTAATAAAATTTTCGAGTAACTAAAACAAAATACAATATAGTAATTTAGGTAAACGAAAATGTTTTATAATTATATAACATTTGAAATGCTGTTTATTTTCTAAATCAGATTTAGCTTAAATAAAATAACGACTAAGATTTATATTATAAAACATTATTAATTTTTACATTAATAATTTAATTGAAAATAATAGTTAAATGTATATTTAGTAAGTATTACATGAATGTTATATAAATCGACCAAAATTTAAATATATTTTTAAGCTAAAACTTAACTTTCGTATAAATAATTTTTTTATATACTCCCGAAAATTATGAAGTTTTTGAGAAATCAGTATAACATATAATAAAAAAATAATAAAATAAATTGATAATAAATTTCTATTATAAAAATCTTTTTTTAAAATAAAATAATCTAATATACGTTCTTATTTCAATATTTTATTTACTCCTCCAACTCTCTATAACATGCAGCTTATTCAAGGTCTGTGCTTATGTTATAAATTTGAGATATTTTTATTCATCTACGCAATACAAAATTCGCTACATAATCATTGCAAATTAGACCGAAGTTTCTAAAAAAAAAGTATTTAAAAATTTAATTCTAATAAAAATCTTTGGAGGAACATACAAATGAAATACATTTGCATAGCTATTGTATTATTCAGAATATAATTCTGAGCTATTTCTCAAACGAGCTATAACGATATTATAAAATCGAATAGTCAGGATGATGTTTATTTTAACAACGAAAGTTATCTTTAATCTGTGCATTAGCCCTGGCAAATTCTGTATGATCGCCTTCGATTCTTCAACTATGCTATTTCATGTCTCTCTTTAATAACAAGGTTATCCTGAACTCAATAGTTTAACTCACACAGCTAAAGCGATTTATAGGTACCCGTTAGAGAACTCTCTATTCCTGTTTCCTCACAGTGCTCATACAAAATTTCACGCTGGACTTGCCAAATCTGAAACTATTTCGTCGCCCTCGGCCATTGGAAGTTTATGCGAGCATTCGTGAGGTGAGGTTTCCTGAGTTTCTGAAAAGTCATTCTGTTCACTTTTCGAGTATCCCATACGCAAGTAGTAGTCTTTTCTTTTGTCCCAAGGGTCATATCATGCTTCTGTTTCTCTTTTAAAATTCGATCGCTTTTGCATCTTTTCTTCCATTCTTGAATTACTTGTGATTTATCTCAGACACTTCTATATGTTTACTTTTATGTGTTACGATACGAAAAAAGTTGAAGACAAATATGTGAATGAAAATACATTAAATAATACAATTCTACTATGTATATCAAACAATAGTTCATTTCATTTTCATTTCTGCTATTTCACTTCCTTAATCTTATTCATTATGAAACATTTTTTGAAGTTTCACAACTCACATTTACTCACTCACATACGTATGCACATACTTACGCGCATGCACGCAAGCACATACTTACTCGCATGCACGCAAGCACATAAACACGAATATATATATATATATATATGACTAACGCTACGAAAAATGTCTCAGACTTAGAAATATACTCATCTTTCTCGTAAATTTATAGTTATTAATACATTAATAAAACATTTCACTGTGTTAATCCATTCTTTAAAGAAAGTTGAGAGATAATATTTGTTTTTGAAGTTAAACTATATTTTATTACCTTTGCTATATTCTTTATTTAAAAATACTATTGTATGCGAATGATGAGGTATTCAAGAACTTTGTTTTTCGATAAAATGTTAGAGTTAAATACAAGTTTTTGAAAAAACAGTATTTTGTTAAAAAGTATTATTATTCAATATGAATTATTTATTTTTATACACATCTACTATTGCATAATATTATAAAATTCAAAATGCAAAGTTTATTAAATTGATTTTTAATTTTTAATGCCTAATTCGTTTACATAAACTTTAGTGATTGGTTTTTATAAAAGTTTATTCATAGAAAACTGAAATTCAAGTTAAATTGAAAATATATATGCCGTTAATTAAACGAAACGCATGCAATGAATAGATAAATTAATTCAATAATAAATAAACTTAAACTATTTACGTTTTAAAAATATATTTAATAAATATTTAAAGATGGATATTATTACAATTTAATAAAAATAATATATATTTTTATTGTCTATAATATTTTATTTATTCGGTATTTAATCTATTAAAAAACTGACCAAAAACGAGATGTTTTCTAGAAACTTGAGGAAAAGCAGACAAAATTTATAAGAAAAGTACTAATCACAGAAAAAAAGTATTACATTATGTAGAATATGTTTAATAGTAAAATAAATAGACTCTTTTTTAATAAAAAGAAATATATAAAATATGAAACAAGCTTAGAAAAAACTTAATTAATTAAATACTTTTAAATTTTATTTTATTATTCATTTTTAATGTAGGTGTATTTACATTTCTTCAGAACTCATTTGAATTCAATTCTTTTTACTAAGTTCTTTAGTAAATTCGCTAGACTAATTCATTTAACAAATAATTTTTAAATCTAGATGTAAAATTATAGATTCCATTATAAATTACTTGAAAAATATTAGATCAATTGATGAATTGAATATTAAAACATACCCAACAGTACTTTAATTTTAAGATTCATAATTATTTGATGTTTAAAGAAATATAATTTCTAATGGACATTTCTGAAATATTAAAGAATATCATTTAATATTATTTTATAATAATGTTACATTGTTAAAAATTATATAGTGTAATTACGTTAAATAATTTAATTTTTCAATGTTTTTATTTATGCTTATTTTAAGTATTTAAAATAATACATTTCAGAGATAAAGCAGAATGCAGAGAATATAATAATATTTTATGATTTGCTTTAGAATTGAAAATCACATATTAATTTTAAAATTTAAATAAACCATATTTCATCTATCTATGTTAATTAAAATACACTTTAATTTCAGTAAATATATAATACTGAAAATAAATAAGTATTCAACTGAAAACAAAAGAATTTGTTTTCATAATTTTCATTTAATAAAATTTGATTAAATATGAAAAATATTATTAAAAAAATTGACTTCTATTATTAAAATATTAAGCTAGCGTTAACTATATAAAATATGATACGATACATAATGTAAAACAAATTTGTGGATGGTAAAATAGGTTTTATTTATATTGGATGGAATTTATATTACAATCCATATAAAAATTCAATATTTATATTATCTTATAATTGTTAATTACAATTTTGTAATACTCCTTCCATTAGAGCTGGTTTTATTTTTTCTTTAAATACATAAATTTTGACATTATATAATTTTATAAATATCCCCAATTTCTTTTCAGATACTGTTTCACATTTACGTAAAAATCATATGACAAAAGTAAAGAAATCAAATGAAATATGGAAATAAGATATAATCAAAATTTTCTTACAGGTTACATATTAATTAAAAAAAAATTAACATATATATATATAAATGTGTATGTATTTATGAGATTCTAGATTATTTTTATTATTGTAATTATTCATTTCTAATAATTTTACTTTTTTCCATGTCATGAAATGGTTGATATTATATTATAAGGATAAGAAATTAGGAAATATAATTATTATTTACTATCTTATAAAAGATAGAAAATATTAACAAAATTATTCCTATTATAATATTATTCTTATATTATTATTGTTGTAAAATTTTATTTTTTTGCAAATCTTTTAATATAAATCAGAAAAATTCTTATGTCGTATTGATAATTTAATAGCATTAATCATTTTTGTAATAAAATTTTTATACTTACTAGGTATATTCATTTCAGTTTTTTGTATGGGTTCCATTTCAATATTATTAAATCTTCTGTGTTGTCCGTCAACAATTGTGAAAAGCTCAATACAAAGTAAAACGATTGTTGTTGATATCATCATGGCCTTTTAAATTATTGAACTTATAGTTAACATGTTCTTGAGCTTGTATTTTAAAATGATATTAATTCAGTTTAATTTATATTTTTATTATATTTTCATAATATTTTTATCAAGAAAAATGAGGTCTCAATTATTTGAAAAGAATTTACATTTTTTATTTACATTGAATGAAATAAATAACAAAAAAATGCTTTGCTGAAAAATTATTGAATTTCACATATTATAGAAAATAATTAAATGAATTTCTTTATATTAAAATAAATAATCGAATAAGAATAAATGTAATATATGCAAAAGAAAATAATACATGTGATATATCAATTTAAGATATAATTTCTGAAATATTAAAAATATTTTTTTTATTAATGACATTTATTCATTATATTATTTTTATCAATACATTTATTCATTAATTGAAATGGGCATAATAAAAACAACTTTTTAAGATTGAATCTTATGTTAATAACAGTATGTTTTGATATTTTCCATGCACCTAAACAATACGTTTAGTAAATTTATAAATTTGCTATATATTCGTTTACAGATAATGAGTTTCATTAATGTATTCGAGTATATTGAAGTTTAAATTACTACTTTTTAAACTTTTCTCTATTTAATGTTTTAATTATTGTTTAACAAGAAAACCAAGTATTATATTTTCAATATGCTATGTAAATAAAATTCTAAATAATCTATTATAATTTTTGTAAAATAAATCTTACTGATTACCATATAGAAAACCATCATATTTAAGTTGAAGTTTACACTATAAATTCAAACATTTTTAATTTTCACATCATCGTAGTTCATATTTGTTGAAAACTTGAATCTTATTGTGTTGAATTTTCTTACAAATTGAATTTGGCTTTCTCAATAAATATAAAAAAAATTAATTTTTATATTTTCAAACTAGGATAGTGGAACTATCAAATAAAAAATGCTAGAAAATAATTTTCTAACCACTAAAATATATGACATTATTTGAACAAAAGTAAGATAAGATTTTTTAAATATCTACGGTGAACAATGATTTCGTAAAAATTTGTAGAAAATCTGGGAAGTCGTTAACATGATGAATATATAACGCGAATAACGCGGTTTACACGGTCAAACGCACGAATCGAATTAACGATATAGCGAATGTCTACAGCGAATTGAGTTTATTATGAGTGCGAAGTGACTCGTTCGTTTCTGGCTTTTTCTCGCTGTATTTTTTGTTTTCTCTTTTTTGTAATGGAAAAGAGAAGTACTGACAAGAATATTCACGAATGAAGCGTAAATCCATGATAATCGTCTAATTTTAATAAACACCACATAGGGAAATAAAACTTAGGATGTATTTAACTCTTATATATCTTTGTACTACAAAATTTTTGTAAAATTTACTAATACTTCACTTTTATATTTAGTTTCTTTATATTTTGGATAAAATATTTTTTCTTTACAAATGTAATGAAAGTGATTGTCATTTGCAGTCGATTTTGTATTTATAAATATAATTGAATAAATTTTATATTATTTGGACGATTTATAAACGTATACGGTATTAGATACTGTACTTATCTTCGGATATAATTTGTTTAATATTAAACTCCAATATTCAGTTTTTTTTTGTTATTGAGTTAAAGTACTAAAAAATAAAACTTATTGTAGCAGTTTATCTATTATTAAAATAAGAACGCTACATGTAAGAAATTAACAACACTCGCTAACTAAAGATAGACTTTTGTTATATTACAATTTATTAATTTATTTTCTTTAATAATAAATGTTTTTATGCAAATTAATTGCCATGATTAAATTAAACACGATTTAAATCAACAGCTAAATTAATAATATTGTTGTAAAATTCGCTTATGCATTATTTCCTTGAATTCATAATCAATAAATTCATCAAATAAAGATATTTATATATTCTATACAAAATTAAAATTAATAAATCCTGCAAAATGTAATTTAATGCACTGTCTTAGAGAAAGTTCATTTTAACTACTTAATGATAACTTTATGAGTTATATTCCTTAAATAAAACAATTTTTTTTTAAAGGAAGGAATTTTTTTTAAATACAATATTTCTATTTGATATGTTTGAACATTTATATTAGTTACATTCATTTATATATACTAAATATATAGGTTGCTGATTATGAAATACAACATATTTGTTTTTAATTTTTAAATAAAAATTTGAAATAAAATGTTTAATTGCAAAATTAGTATTTCCACATTAATTTTTTTAGATCTGTACTTCTATATTCATAATATTTGATATAACGAATATAATACATTGCTCCCCCCCCCCGAACGTTGTATTCATTTTATTCATCAATTCATTTTAATAATTAAAAATACTAATTTAAATTCCATTAATTTGATTTTATTATAAAATTTTAGAGTTTATAATAATTATATATATACTGCTAAATTTAAATTATGTTGTAAAACATTATTTAGTTATCGAAAGATTTTATGTTAATTAACCTTAAAATACATTGTAGTTTATTTAAGTGTAAGTATAAAAACGTACTATTCGTGTTTTGTATGAAATTACTATCCATTTAATAAATTTCATTTAGAAACAAGATGGATATCATGTATATAGTAAAATAGCTACAAGCAACTAATTATACAAGGATATAAACTTATAAATTTATAATAATAAATTATTATCTTAAATATAATAATGCTAAGAAAATTAAACATACAATAGAAGATTAAATATAAAATTGAAATTGTCAATTGCTGTATAAAAATTTAACATTAATTATAAAGAAAGTAATACTAAAGCAGAAGAAAATAAGAATATAAGAAATAATAAATAAATTTTTGGGTAAAGTGATATAAAAGTAAAACTCTATGATAAATAAAATTATTGTTCGAGTTATTATGTGTTAATCAATTTTCAAATCTAATACTAAACGATAAAATATACAATTAAATAATATTTTAAATATTTTACTATTAAAAAAAATCTATTACATACGTTCAAGTTCATTTGATTAATAATAACGTACTATGTTATTATTACAACGAAAATTAGTCATAAGTTTCTTAAACATTTTAATATAATTGTAAATATTTTAGTTAAAATGAAAAAATGATTAAGACAAAAAAGACATAAAAACGTATCTTTTTATTTGTATAATAGAATCATATAATTGAATTTATAATCCTCATAAATTATATAGCAAATTATAAATGATGATTGTAAGTTAAATACAAAATTAAAATTACTGTACACGGATGATTATGAAAACCTAATATTAAATTCAATGTTTAATGTTGAATATAAGTATCAATCTATCGACGTACTAGTATAAAATAAACTATATACGTGTGAAAAAATAAATTTATAAGTTATTAAATTAAAAATGTATTTCAAATTATAAAAATAAATATATGTAAATATAATTAATTTAATCATCAGTACATTACTTTGATACTTAATTATATTTCATTTAAATTTCTGAATTCATTAGGTACAAAATTTGTAATATCTTTAAATTCTTAAAATTTTTCAACCCTCATTATAATATGCGTGGTAATATATTTTAATATAAATTCAGAAAATATAAACAGAATTGAGTTAATAAAAATCGAAGAGATTTGAATGTATTCTAATTGTGAAATTAACTGACATGAACGCAAGCTCGTAAAAAAGATGATACACGGGTATAGTATAATGAGGTAAAAGTAAAATCAAACGGAGTGGTAAAGATGCGGTGGATGGGGTTACAACTTTATGTTGTTGGTATTTCGGTCATGTTATTAAAAGAAAAGATTCTCTGCAAAGGTTCAATGTTGTAGAAGAAAAAATGCGAATGTATTGTTAGTTAATTGCGTTTCTCGATTGAGCTTTGTGTCATTCTCTGCCTCTTTATTATCCGTTTTTCATACTTATTGTATTCAAAATAAATTAAATTACTTAGAACACATTAATTTAATTGTTTAATAATTGTGTTTTAAATTATTCAATTAGTAATTTTTACATTTTGAGAGTTTCAAATTTTAATTAAATAAATATAAAATGGTGACCAAAATGTATATGTATATATATATATATATATATATATATATAGACAGAGAGAGAGAGAGAGAGAGAGAAACTTTCAAATAGAATATTTTGTTAATTTTGAATTACGTATAATGCATTAATGATCTTAATAACATAATTTAAATTTGTACTATCAATATCAAATTAAAATAATTATTATTAGAATTTAAGGATATTCATTAAAAAGCTGATATATTTGAATAATATATTTTGGTTATTTCTTACTTATTCAATTAGTTAAATTTATATAAATTAAAGATGTCTAATTAATTTTTTTTATTTTGTTATTCATACATAGTGGACGTAACCTATTCAAATAATTTACGAATAACGACTAATAAATTTATCTCTTTACATATACTTGTGTACTGACGGACTCATGTAAGAATGTGGGGATCTGCAATTCATATCTTACTTATTTTTACTAATTTTTCTTGTATCTACATGATTACTCTTATTCTTATACAGAACTTCAGTATTCAATTATATGAATGATTAGATATTTTACTTTTATTCACTTCAGTTATATACCTTCAGCATCAGTAAATGATCGAAATGAAGATAAAACTTAATAAAGCATAATTAAGGGTGATATTGTTTCTATCAACGGACGGGAGAATAGAAAAATGCCGTCAAATTTTTAATCAGTTCTATTATTAAAAATAGTATGAAAAACTATTTTAAAAATAAAATTTATCAAGATTTGTAAAAAGTAATAAGTTGATATCAGATATGGCATGTCGTCGAAACTTTACAATAAATACTTATTTAGGACATTTTAACATTTTAGTTTCTTTATTTACGTTCCTCATTATTTCTGTTAATGTTATTGTCAGTAATAAATTGGAAATGAAGAAAAATCGAAATAAAAGGAAAAATCTTGGATGCTAGAGAATGTTAGGAAGAGAGAGAGAGAGAGAGAGAGAGAGAGAGAAAGAGAGGCAAACGGATAGAAAGGGATAGTGTATAACTCACAAAATACTTATTAATTTTCTCGTTTTCATATTTATTATCTAGGGCAGGTGCGCAGATTTTGTAATTAAAACTCGCTATTCATTTGTCTTTTTCTAGCGTCTTACCAAGAGAAGACGACTATCTAAATATTGCACTTATAAACTACAGCAATCCATGAAAGACGTTAAAATTGATATACATTAATAAAATATAACTTCCTGCATTCGATGTGCTTATATTTAATAGCATTTTTTAAATATTTTATATATTTTTTAATATTTTTAATTTCATAATTTTTTTTAATATTTAAGATTTAATAAATATTTAAATAATGTACTTTATATAGGAATTTTAAGAAATGTTATGGTTTAATTGAAATATTTTCATATTTTTATAGTATACAATATATTATTTGTAAGATTGTGTGATTAACATTTTATGTTAGCAGTCTACAATTTGTAGAGATGTAAACATTATATATTAATAAATAAATAATTTTGGTATATCACAAAATATAATTTATGAATAGATATTTGAATATAATAAATAAATAAAAAATAAATAAATAAATGAATTTGAATAAAGCTTACTTTTTTTAAGATTATTTTTAATATTCCAGTAATTACCAATTTTAAACTGAAACTAAATATATTTAAAGTTTATGTACTTTTTAAATATAATTTAATGATTATAATACAAGATATTGTTTAACAAAATGAAATTAATTAAGTATATAATTTTATATTTTCAAAAACTGTGTATAAAATTATATTTAATTTAATTTATACATTAAGTAGTAATTGTGAATTCGAATCAGTTACTGTTCGTTTCATCTGTTACATCATTTAAATATATTTTTGTTAATCCTTAGTCCATTTATGAATATTTATAATAATTATTTCTTAATTCAATATATTGTTTTATTTATCTTTTTAAGTTACTCTCATTGCTATTGTATTTAACTAAAGTTTTAACAAAGATTTTTATTACCAGATGATCAAGCAATAATGAAAATTATAATGAATGATCATAAAAAGTATTGATAATATACAGAAATAAATATATATTGGACTTCATGAAATATTATTTATATAATAAAGTACGACAAATTTATATTAATTTAATACAATTTATATTATAATTATTATTAGAATACAATTATTAATAATGAAATCTTTATAACTTTATGTATTAATTGAGTTATTAATTATTAATTTTTTTATAGAGATTTAAAATTTAAATTTGTAGTGCATACATTTAGTTTTAAATTAATTAAAATATTTTGTTTTTTTTCAAACTATATAAGGTTTAAAATTATATTTTATATTATATCAAATCATTATTACATATGACTGTGCTGAAGATTAATGCACACGTGAGAAATAACATATACGGAAAAATATGAATTAAATCTACTATTTATTTTACTATATTTGAGAAAAGAGAAAAGAGAACAATGGATGAATTTGTTTAGTTATTATTCTAGGGTGAATCATAGATTTTATGATTACATAAAAACGTATGTTTTATACATTGCATAGCTATGATTAGTGGTTAGGGAATTTATACGTATTATATATAATATGAATGCAAATTTTTGACTAAGGAGGGGAGAAAATGTATATAAACGAAAATAATATTGAAAATGATATCAGGAGGTCCATATTCACATTAAAAAAATGCTTAGCTGCTACATTTTGATAACAAATGAAAAAAGAAAAGCAAAAAAATAAAAATAAAAAAGCAGTGAGAAACGTTGAAGTATCACATAAGGTTCAATATAGTATAAAATTAAGTAATATAGGAAGTAAAATTGGTTTGGTAACTGTAGCCTATGAAGAACACACTCAAGTCAGTAAAATAACTAGCAAAATTCAATAATGAATAGTCAACATACATACAACGCGGTAAGTACTGTACCAAGATCTGTTGAGGGTCAGTGTTACGAAATTTCAAAACTATCGGACTGTTCGACACGCGCTATAGACCCCCTTATATCAGCTTTCGTAGGAAAATACCGCGCGCGTCCAAATACGCGATTGTACTGAGAGTCAGTGATATAGCACTGGCTACAGTCAGCCTCTGCACTTTCTATTCTCTCTCGTTTCCTCTTCATAGGCGAATTCAGTGTACATATTGCGCATACTCAAAACCAACCAACTATTCTCATCTCTATCCGACTCGGAAGTTTTCGGTGCATTCCGTATATAATACTTATATTACTACCCCTTCCTTTCTTGTACAAATGCTCTGTTTCTCTCTCACTCTCCCCTACTTATACGCATATGCATACGCACGCGCGCACGCACAAAAAGAACCACACATAAATTCTACCACCATCATTATATATCTTTCATTTCTTAACGCCCCATATCTATGTATCTACACATGCATAATATGTTCTGCTTTGATGCTAACTGATTTCGTCTTCATTTTTGACTACTTTTATTCATTTTTCTTTTGTCAGAAAAGTATTTGTTCCCATAGCCTTTGTACAGAGAAAAAGAATTTATGCGATATTACACAATAGCATTTAATTTTTCTTGAAAATTTGACAGGATAAAATTTTAATTCACAATTATTCTACTTCTGTACATGCGTCGGATATTATTGTAAATTAAACTTTACAATTTTCTATTGAGCTACACTCATTAATTTATAAGAAGCTGGTTATAATAATTAAAATATTAATTGTAAATATAAGACAGAAAATCTATTAATATATGCAAAATAGTTTATTATATTTAAACTTTATTCATGATTTTTAATCATGATTATATTTATGAAATTGTAATATATAATAGACATTTTATTATTTTGATTTTTAACTTGACAACTAAAAGATATAATAATATAAATGATATAATAAATATATAATTGCTTAAAAATTTAAATGAAATTTCTTACTATATTTCATAGCATTTCCATAAATTATACGTATTAAGTAATATTTGGTTTATTTGGATTGTTTTATTTGGAAATATTTATATAGTATTTTTATACCCAAAACAAAATTTCATATTTTTGTCTCTACTTCATTACATCATTGTGACTTAGTAAAAGAGTTCAAGTTGGCATGAGCTACTACAGCGTATACCTATCATAAATATTGTCTTCATACTAAGTATCAAGATCCATATTCTTGAATATCCATTATAAATATTATTTTTTTTCATGAATAAATATGAAAATACTTATTTGAAGGTAGAATATAGATCTGATTAACTATTGTAACGATTAAATAAATATATTGAGTTATAATATTCCTAAATAAATATTTTAAAAAATTTTCGTACAATTAATGTGTGATAGAAATATACTATAATATACAGATTTTAGTTTGTAATATTTCTAAAAGTTTTATATTCTAGACTTAGATAGTTATATATTTATGAAGTAGTTATACAATTTTCAATGACTGCGATATTAAGACAGTGATAAAGACGTATATTATTGTTTAAAAATGTTCTGAAGTTTGAAATGACATCAAAGATATGGTATCATATTCTGTTAAAACTAAAAGTTATGATAGTGAACGGTATTGACATTTTTCATTGTTCCGATGAGTTCTCCAGAATAAAAAGCGCTCACTGGATTTTAAAATATATTATAATTTGCAGTCTTTCCATATTAACATTCTGGTAGACGAAACCTTTTCAAAATTTTCAAGTATATTTCAAGTATATTTCAAAATATAATTGAATATTTGTATAACATAAAATTTAAAAATATAAGGAAATGAATTATTTTTATATATACTTTAAGTTTTTATAAATCTCTTATTTTCTTGGATGAATATCTATAATTGGAGTGTCATAATCCTATTTGAATTTTTAAGGGAATATCCTGGACAATTTATTATATTAATCTTTTAATTCTTAAAAGAACAAAAATCTAATAAATTTGGGCTGTTATTCTGATGAAGTTAATTTAATATCAATAGGAATTTTAAAAGTATTATTAATCTTTTAATTTTTTTTATTCATCAAGATAAAATTTCACGGTAATTCGCAATGAAAATTTCTGTAGGAGCTTCTCTCCTTTGTGCACTAATAAAGAATGTCTTTGCAAATGATCGATGACTTTCGATATAAAAGTGTACTTGGGTGAGTTTTTCTATATAGTATCTATCTTATTTTCTTCACGGTATAAAGGAACTCACACGGAGTGAAACTCTAGCTAATATACTTTTTAAGATTATTAATTGTTGTAACTGCATAAAACCTTTGTCAACACTTTGACCATAGATCAGACTTCAACGTTCTAGATAAACCGCCTTGGTCTTATCTCTACGTCTGTATTGTTTTGACAAGTAAGCGAATTGAAAAATATATATTAGAGCAAGATGAAAGATAAGCACTAATTTGTACAGGATTTTGTTAAATATAACAATGTAATACGGTCGTTTACAATTGCTGCGCTTTTGAATCTCAGGCTGTTTGCTGTAATTACGATATTGCTAGATTGAGCCATTTCCTGGTTACGATAAAGTATTGTTAGGACATGTTTGTATAAATTTCAATGAAAACACCGATGAATTTGAAATTAGTCTAAGAATTATTCAGATAATAGAATTCAAGATAATAAATAATGTTTATTGCAAATTTATATTTTGTTATGTTTTCAACGTTAAGTTATTATTTAGACTTGTATAAGTATAAAGAAACAATATATTATATAAGTATAAGCTTTTACAAAATTTATATTATTTTTTTATTTTGAGAATTTTAATATCGATAATTATATTAGTTCAATATTGAATAAATAGTTTAATTTAATAAAAATGGTCATATAAATTATAATCCATAGGTAAAAATTGTCAAGTGTGAATGTATAATTATGTAAATTATATAATTTTCCATTTTCATTAGTAGTAATATTACATAGACCCATAATGAAATGTATAAAGTAAAAATATTTTAAATAAATAAAAAATTTCAATTTATTTGACAGAATATGTAATTCGATAATGAATAAAACGAGAACTGATTCATGTTGCGATAAAATAAGAAAGTAGTATATTAAAAAGGTTGAAGGTTCCAAATGATATATATGATATTCATATTATTACAACACATATACCAGTCATTAGCATATAAAATGATATTATCAAAAAAAAAAGTCCTACTAATGAGTCAAATATCAAAATTTTAATATATATTTATTTTAGGTGTGTATATGAATTATATCTAATTCTGTTTCTAATTCACGATAGAAATATTAAACATATACCCGATATAGATGTATTTTTAGTTAGATTCAATTAATTTTAAATCAATGTAGTATCATTATGTAAGGGATAATATTTAATCCGGTTAGAATTCATCATAAAATAAAATTTCTAAACAAAATTATGTTCATACCGAAATTTGATTTAACGAAATCTATTTAAAATTTTTTCAGTTTTTATGATGTGATATAATTTTTAAAAATATCAACTAGATATTGAGAGCAGGCTTGAACTTTCGATTGTATATATTTTGTAGAATAATCAATTTTAAAATTCAATTTGGAATATTTTTTAGAATTTTATTATTGTTATGTGCAAATTACATTATTATTAAAATAATACGGATATTTGTAATTTAATTTGTTTCAAAGACTCTTATGTCTACTGTCAATAGTATTGATATTTTTTATATTATAATATTGTTTGAAAAATAGTTATTTAATTACAAAAATATAATAATATATAAATAATTTTATAAAAGTATAGTAAAAACAAGTATAATAAATTATTACTATGTTGTAATTTGGATACAAAATAAATTCTTGTATAAAAATAATTAAATTAGTATGAACATTAAATAAACTATTTTGTTTCGGAATATCTTGTAATAAATGAGAGGGTTCACATATTTATTTTCTTCAGTGATCAATGTTGTTGGTTAAATAATAAGAAATCAGTATATAATAAAAATATAACGATAAAATTTAACAAATAAATATATATAATTATTTATATAATACACTATTACAATATTAAAATATTTGTTACATTCACTAATACATTTTTTATTAATTATTTTTCAAATCGTAATTACATTTCTTAAAAATATAAATATACAGTTGTTGAACATGCTCTTATAAGAATTTTATTTTTATTTAATTCATTAAACTAATGGGTTTGTTATATTTGTTATATGGAAATTAAAAAAATATTATTGTAAAACTAATTTATTTTTTAAATTAATTAATATATTGGAAATATCAAATACTCTAAAAGAATAAATTAAAATATATTCTATGATAATATTTCCCATTAGATTATTATAATTTGTAAATATTCATTGTTCTCTTCATTTATATAAATATTTAAGAAGTCTTTAATCATTTAAGAGAATTTAAAAAGTTAACCAAATAAATATGGAAATATATAAGTATTAGAATGAGGAACAATGAGAAATTTTTAATTTGTACAACCAATTATACAGATAGTAGGATTAATTTTAACTTCTATAATTATCATACAATCTTCGATTATTGATTAGTAATCGTAAAAGAGTAGTGTAGTAGATTAACTTAAAGTATATATAAATGAAATAAATAGAATAATATATAATTTTTTTAATTATTCAACTCGTTATTAGAGTATAATACATATGTAGAGAAAAGATGTTATACAAGTTGATTTGTAAAATTTGAGTTATGTGTCTCAATACTTTTTTTATTTTTCTTAATTTTTCTAATTCTTGCTTTTAATTAATGTTTTTAATTCAGATTTTTAATACAAATAACAATTTTATGCATTTGGAAAAGAAATCGTAATGCAATATTCCATAAACAGTTGAAATTAATACTGAATCCTTAAATATGTATTACTGATTTTAGTATATATTTTTATATAAATTAAGAAATTGATATCGAAATATAGTTGAAAAGTGAAACCATTAAGAGTTAAATATCTATATATCATGAATTGAGTATTCATATTAAATAAAGTAATTGAATTAAAATTTGCAGAATAATTTCTAGCCTGCTGAAATAAAAAATCTTATTGATTTTATTCAAGAGTATTTATGTATTTTTATTAACAAATGCTCGTTTATTAACAAATTTCGTGAAATGATTTTATGATATGAATGATTTTTTATCATTTATAATGATAATAATAATAATATCATTTATGATCCATTTCTTAATTTTAGATATTCACTTCCCATGAACTATATTTTATTATTAAGGTTTTATCTTGTATATGATAGTAACTTATTTGAAATCTTAAAAATAATTTACCTGTAATGCATACAAAGTATAAGTAAAAATGTTTAGTCATTTTAATTTTATATGGACTATAATCAACATATTTTTATTTAGATTTTTCGAACGATGTACCAAGATAAAAATCAATTTGAAAATTAATTTGATTAAAAATGGTAATATTTACTTAGCATTATTAATTAATAATTGATTTATACATTTAAATTTAACTTTTATTAATATAATTTTGGTTAAAATTGCTTATGTTAATTTGTAATCAATTAGTTCTTTTATAAATTTGTAAATATATTACTCAAGAACAAATATTAATACAAATATTTCATTTTTCATTATAAATATTTTAGTATTGAGGAACTATTTATTTATTATGTGATACTCCAATTTCAGCAATTACTTATTAATCTTTTAAATATATATTAAATATATATTTAAATATAATATAAATTAATATAATAATATAATAATAATCTAAATTCAATATGTAGTTTAATAAACAGTTAAGAATTATTATAAATCAATAACACATATTTAAAAGTATGATTTAATTATTTACGGAAATTAATTTGAAATTTTATATGCAATTAGAAAATAATAATTTAGCAGTTTATATTTGACTAGAAAAAGTATCACATTCAATATTTTCTAGGATTAGATTATATATTCAATTAGTGTTTACATAATTATTGATTTGAATACGATTTATACATATATTTTTCAAAATGTCATACGTAGGTATGTTTATATGTCATTATTATGAAAATCCATAAAAATATTTTAATACAATCCGTATTTGAAAATGTATACTCAGGATTAATTCAAATCTTGTATTAAAGTAATTGAAAGGTAATTACATATTATAATAAATTGATATTTTGCTTTATATTGAAATATGGTTTACTTAAATTTTTAAGATAAAGATTTTTTTTATTTGTTGGCTTAATACATATCGTAAAAGATATATTCAATATTATCTAATAATATATCTTGCATACATATCTATATAAGTTACGAACGAGGAATGTATTGTAATGAGTGTAATAATAATTTAATATTATTATATTAAATAATATTAAATATATTAAATAATAATATAAAATTATTATATAATAATTAAAGAAATTAAATAAAAAAAAATAATAAAAATGTAATAATAATAAAACAAATGAGTATAATAATAATTCATAGATACACAGATTAAATCAACGATTGCTCTAACATACATTTTATTTTTTATTTTATCTTTTTCTCTTCTCATATATACGTAAGAATATTCATATACAGTGAATCAATTTTTACGTAGCATGTAAATTAGATTTATTGTTTGGATGGATGCTGCATGAGCCTCATTACACATACCGTCACATATATCGACAGTCTATGACTTAATTTTTGAATTTTTTGGCATTAAATTGTTTTTTTTTTACGGTGTTAAGAAATAATAAATGAATTTCGTAAGAGTACATGAATGAGAAATATCTATAAATATATCACTATATTTATGACATGAATGTATTGATTTTCATAATAGCGTGCATGTTTTTGTATATATGTACATATGTATGTAGAGAATAAATAGAGAGTAAAATAATGATATAGAAAATTAGTGCTTAATAGAACAATTAGTATTCTTCATACTTCGTATATATATGTACTAATTTTTATAGCGTCCAATAAACTTATAAACAATTTCAATTTCTCAGTGAAAATATATATACACATATATATTTCGACCTTTCATGTATTTATTACACTATTTTTGATTAACAGAGAAAATTAGTTGAGTAATAGACAAATGGCTAGGATAATATGCATGAAAAACATACTAGAGTTTCATGTAATAGTACAACCTATGTCTCAAATGTGTAATTCATTTAGAAAGTAACTAAATAATTTATTCAAATATTAAGGTGTCGATAGCTTTTTAATCGGATCTTAACCTATTGCCTTCCCCAGCAATTCTTTGTTATATTTCATATATAGACTTATAATATATTCTTGACTAACCGAATCTTGTACTTACCGAATTATTAATTTTTTTACTTCATTGGCTTTTCTTACTTAACTACTTATTTATAACTTTGAACAATGGAGATTATATTTTCTATTTAATTATGGAAGGAGGTTGATTTTTTTCAGATATAAATATTTAACAAATTATATCTAGATAAAGATTTATTATATAAATCGATTTTTAAGTTATTTAAACTAGTACATCAATGATAGGCGGATAATTTTACTTATGTAAGTTAGAGATTTCATTTTTTACAAAAATAAGTTTATTATACAGTGACAGTAGAGTTTGGATATACAACTATTGCGACAATATACATTTTTCTAACATATAGGAAAATATTCTATGAAAAAATCCCGATCGACTTTAATTTCCTTTACTAAAATCAAGTGTATATACAATTTTAATCGATATGGTTTGTATAAATAAAAACAAACTTTTAAGCATTCATCATACATCAGTAATAAAATATATATATTTACATTTTAATATGTTTTTATTTTACAATACATATTTTACAATACATGTTTTTATTATATCAATTGCTCATTGGTTCTGTATAATTTTAATATAATTAAAAAATATAATTCATGTAGATTATATCATATAATCATTATTTCATTGAAAGAGAAACCAAAAATATATAGTTTTAGTTTCGAGGTAATATATCTAATATTTGCTACTAAATTTTAATTAAAATTTGTATCACTTATTGATTAAGTATTAATTATTAACCATTAAACGTTGTAATTATTAAATATCAATTATGAAATATTAATTATAAATTTAAATATTGACAGAATTAAGAAAATATTCTTTCAATTTTCGAAAATATAATTATCATTACTATTGTACTCTCGTACTCTATTAATTATTGTATGTGATGAAAATGAACTTCATACGTATATTTGTTAAATAAAATTTTTTTAATGATCCCTAATATGTAAATATTATTTTGTATAATTTAATACTAATACCAGAAGATTTTACTTTGAAACTCTTATGAAATAATTTGTAGGAAACAGTGCTAAAAAGGCATATTGCTGACTTATTATTATTGATTGATATTCACTTTAAATTTCAAAGGGTTTTACGAAGATAAGTCTACGTTTGACTTATTCCTCGACATTAATGCGAATAGAATTTTCAATTTTCGATTGC
Organism: Ceratosolen solmsi marchali; assembly: GCF_000503995.2. Classification (NCBI taxonomy): domain Eukaryota; kingdom Metazoa; phylum Arthropoda; class Insecta; order Hymenoptera; family Agaonidae; genus Ceratosolen; species Ceratosolen solmsi. The sequence continues at coordinate 2,405,356 of NW_011948420.1, forward strand.
GATCGATTCATCTATAAAATAGAAACCATCGATTACATGAAATGTAAAATATTTGATATGACTATATTGATCCAATCATCTTGATTGATATGTATAATTAATTCTTATATCTTGATTTCTCACTTTTCAATTAATCTGTTCGAAATATACATATAAACATAAATATGTACATACATACATACAAACATACTTACACGCATACGCGCACACATACACATACACATATACACACACACATACGCACACAAAAATATATATACATATATTGAAGTTTTATTATTAATAAGAATTTAAAAATTGTCTTAGTTAAAAACTATTTTTTTTGATTTCTAAATTTTATAATGATCTAAATATTTAATTGCATAAAATTATCATATTATATTTCAATTGGTATAAACTGCATATAATACATGTAGAGTATATTATACAATAGTGAAGTACATTTATATACTGCATTCATCGCAGTAAAAATATTAATGTTATAGAATATAAATTAAACCAAAATATAACTAAGGTTAATATTCATTAACTTATTTCGAGGAGATTCTTTATACATTATTATTTTTAGATATTTTAATTCATAATTTTATTCATTTCAACAAATATTTTTAAAAATTTCCAAAAAATTTTAAGTTAATATAATTTTCGACGAATATTAAATTGTTCAATTTTCATGGGCTCTACTTCAAATTCAAATATATCCACGAATATTAGTTACGCATAAATAATTTGGTACAGTTATAGTTCAGCTGCAATTATATCATGATTTTTTTCTTAGATATATAATGCAATACAAATAAGGTCCTTTATCTGTACAAAAATAGAATCTGTTATTTTATATTTAATTATGTAAATCAATGTCGACTTGTTGCAATAAATCAGGTTCTGTAACAAAAATAATTAAATTACTTTTAAAAATTTATAGAAACATAATTACCACTATCAATATTAATTAAAGTAACATCTATACATATAATAGATGTTTTTAATAAATAAAATACATAGTTTTTAAAATTCTTTTCTAATAAATACTTTAGTTTTGCAATATTACACAATTTTATCATTTGAATTTTCTGCAATAAAAATTTAATTTTAATAGTTTGTTGTTATTGCAATATATTTCTTTGTATAGAAATTTTAAATTTTTTATTATTTCAATATCGTTATAACCGTATTTTGAAAGTTATATGAAAAATTGTTTTAATCTATAATGCACAAAAAGGCGTTGAAAATAATATGAAAAAATTATAAATTATATATTTTTTCTATTGAGTTTCACATTTTATCAAGTTTCAAAAACTAAAAAATACCATTTAAAATTGTCTGAATAAATGATCGGCTATAGAATGATACATTATTCCACGCCAAATTTTAAATACTACAAAATTCTACTGCTCGGTTAAAGCTTGTTGAAATTTTAGTAATATCAACACTATTATACTAAAAAATTTGCAATAAAAATATAATTGTGAATTAATATGCTCAAAATGAAGATGCTATTTTAACTAATTTTTATGTAAATTATGATTGTGTTATATTAATTAACACAATGAATTAATTATTAATATGCTATAAAGTAAATTTTTTTAATATTTTCCTTAATATTATATTAATAGATATCATTTATTATACAAATTTCGATATAATTCAGATAAATGCCATTCATTTTAAATAGAATTTATTATGAATGGCATTTATATGAATTATAATTATAAATTTTGTCTATTACATGAATTATAGACTATGTGTCAGCTTTTATTAACAATTATAAAATTATACATTATATTTTTTCAAATTTATTTATAATACTTTTAGTAATATCATGTAATTTTTAAATTATTTTGTAAAATAATTTTGTATGAATGGTTATTTTATAAAATAGAAAATGAGTTTAATAATAATTTAGACAACTAATAAAATTAAAAATAATTGGATTTAAATGGATCTCGAATAAAATTTAATTAAAGAACAGTTTATAAACAGTATATTACTTTGTAGTTTTTTTAGAATATTTTTTCGGGTATGGCATTATTATATTAAAAATTTCTATCATTTTTCAGCATCAAGGATACTAAATCAATATGAGAAATTTGAGTGTTAAATTGATTTGCAAAGGATCTGTTTAGGGCGAGGTTGGAAGGTTAAGAGGGAATGGCTTCAAATCATTGAAAATAAAAGTATCTGTAATTGGATAAATGGAAAATCGTGGGGCGTAATTTCGAGGCAGATATATATGCTATCATTGAAAACTTGAAATTGCCTGGCAGCAGAGGCAAGCAGGAAGACAGTGTCTGAAACATCGTTGGACTGCCCCGCCAAGCTTGCGTAGACACACATTCACTCGCGCTTGCATATGCAGCTACGCAAACGACGAATAGATACTTCTCATTCTACCACTTATCTCAAGAATCGGTCACCAGTTTCGAATAGTTTTCTATACAACAGGAATTAGATTTCAAGACTAACTTCATGTGCTATATATGGGCTTGCTGAGAGTTCTCTTGTTTTGTCCCGTCGATTGTTATCACCGCAAACTTACTACTGCAAAAGTTACTAACTCTCGGCATGCGGTGAGAGCTAGACTCACACAGTTTCATAGTTCAGTCCTGCTACGGCTCACTCCCTTGTTTCGAAACAGTTTCACCACGGCGAAATTTGGTGGCGATGATGGGTAATAGCGGGGTGGTAGTGAGCCGAAGGCTAGTGGAAGGGAAAGGGAATCGACTTCATGACCTCGTGTTATAGGTACCGTGAAATTAATCAAATGCTAATCGAAGATGCAATCGAGGCTCCCAACTCCATGTCAAATTCAATCATGTGTTCAATAGCTTTACTTCATGATGTCTCTAACTGTATGCGTGCACTATCATAGCATATTTCATTCACTGTTTTTCAAACCCATGTACACAGATTTGAGGAAGTTATGAATTCCGGGACAGCAGGGAAATTAATTAAAACGATGTTGATGTTAGTTAATATACTTTATATCCGGAGTATAATAATAATAATAATAATAATAATAATAATTATTATTATTATTTATATATATATATATATATATATATATATAAAAAGAGTGTAGTATTTGAATCTCTTTGGTTTAAAAATTGAACAATATCCTAACACATTTTGTTGCTGACACATATACTAATTTAATGAGGAATTAATTAAATCAATCTACTCATACATAATCTAAGTATATTAATATATTATTAAAGTTTCAAAAATTATAATTTTTTTTATTTAAATGGATATTGCATGTTATATTATGTACATATTGTATCAGATTATACCACAGTTATTATATATATTAAAAATTTAAGAAATTTTCAAATATATAATTAACAGTGTATACGTTTATATTCTATAATAAAGTTAAAATGAAGAATTCTTTTGAAATAATCAACTTCTTATTTATTACTTGTAAATTATTCAGCATAAAAATGATCATTATAATATATAAAAAGCAATGATAATTTATTACTTTAGTTTTTAATTCAATAAGTTGAAATATTTATTTTAAATGAAGAATAAAATAGAATTGTATAACATAAATAAATAAACACATTACTATAAGTATTTATATTTATTTTATTTTGTTTATTTTGTTGTATAAATTTAATTATTAGTTAATATCATTTACTTTAATTTCAATTTATATTTAAAATATTTAAAATAAATACTTTATCTAAAATATAATCATTAGATTAAATTTTTTTTATTTAATACATAGAAAAAATATTGTTAATAATTGAATATTACTTTAATATTAATTAAATTATAATCTGATCATATAATTAATTAATTCGATTTCATTACTAATGGCATTTAATAAAATAAATTAAACAGTTTAATAAAGAAAATTAAATTAAATTAAAATAAACTCAATCAAAAAATAATTGAAATTATGAATTCGATAATATAAATATTAAGCAAAATCATTTCAGAAATAATGATTTGTATTAATTAATATGTTTATATTTTTTAGTTTTTACATAGATAATTTTCATTCAAATTAAATTTTTTATTTACTAAAATTTAAAGAATTGCAAATAAAATAGATACATTTTTAATTTTCATACCTATATTATCATGACTATATTATTATGACTATTCTGCATTAATTTTATTGCCACAAATTTTATGTTAATTTTAAACGAATCCTAAATTATAACGTATTTTAATAATCAATGTTATTAATTCCAAGTATATGAAATTGAAATTTATTAGTTTTGGCTGCGTAACCACCATTCACTCAAATATGTTTATCCTTTCGAAAAAAATTAAACATTGTATCTATATTTTATATATATGTTTTAAATTTAAAATATAAATTTTTAATAATTTGATTAAGAAAGCATGTATTATCATGACTTAGTATAAAATCTAATATGTAACATAATATGTAGATCGATTTTCTTTTCTATTCTTACGAATTTTCGATTGAACAAAGCAGTTTCAAGTAATAATAATTACTTATGAACATATAAAAAGTATGTGCTCAAATATATAATAATTATATATAATAAAAATTATAATTATTTTGCTGTAATTTTAACAATTGTATAATTACTATTTTCTAAATGTAAAAATAATTTATTAGATTAAATATATTATTTAATATTATTACGTAACTTTAAACGAATTATATATATTGTTATAATATTATGAATTGAATAACTATTAAATCAGAATATTATACATATGCTATACTTAAGTTTATTTTTCATAATACACTATATTATTAATTTTTATAATATACTTGGTTTATTTTCATAAAAAATTTATATCCGATATTACTAAGTTAACTTATATTATGTAAATACAATTATAGTCTTCAAGAACATGTATAAAACTACAAAAGTACTATTAAAAAATACAACAAACTATATGTAAATAATATTTGAATAATTATTGGAGTTTAAAAAGTTGAATTCATTTTTAGACATTTGTAATTACTAATTCATTTCAAGTTTTTATTACAAAAAATATTGGCTATTACCGTATACATTGACGTGTACAATTGTATTTATTCGAAATGATACAGAAGTGAAATTAATACATTCTGTTGAAACATGTTCTTTCATCTTTTTAAATAACGATAATTCTTATTCACTATATTAGAGTTTCTATTTTCTATTGTCTTATTTAATGAAGAAGTATAATCACTGATTGCACCCATTTAGAAGTACAAGAAAGATATACAAAATTACACTCGTTGTTTGGTCAAATATTTTATGTCATTATCGTCGTTCACCTGAAGTCAAAAGCGAAAAACCAACGCATTTGAATTTCATTCTATAAGAAATCAAGCTCTTAAATTACATTATAGGAACTATACACTTTAATGTTTCATATCATTGGCTTTTATAAATTATAAATCTTCAAATACTTATTAATTTAATTGGAAAGTTTAAGAACGTATAATAAGTATTCTACATGTATTTATATACATGCATTTATATAAATATTTTGAACACAAAGTAATATTTCATCTTTTTCATTCTGATTAGATTTCATTCAAATTTTTTATCTTGCGGTTTTTATATGGAACAATCTATTAAATTGAATCTTTTCTTAACCATTTTCCCTTTTACATTTCATGGTAAATAAATAAAATTTGTGATAATATAACGATTTTCTTATAATTTAAAAATCTTGAATACATGAATTCATATTTAAACATTGAATGCGACTTATTAGGGATATCCATAGTAAAATACCATAACTAACAAAAATTTACGTTACATTAACCAACTTTACTTTTATTATATATAAGATGTCAAGCATTTTTTTATTAAAAATAATTTATTAGTATCATTTTATGAATGCTTTATAATCATAGATATATTAATAAGTAAATAATTTTTTTTTTATTCTTCAATGAATAAATCTGTTAGAATATTTAATATCTTAATTTGATATATGAAAAAAGCAGAATATGTTTCAATATTGTATTTTATAATTAAATTAAATTAATGCTTGAATAATTTAAGTATAAAAACGTTTGAAATAATATAAAACTTTATTCATTTCCACGTCGAATGAATTTAATCATGCCTCGTTTATGATCGGTGAAGTTTCCTGACACATGACCTACATACATTGACATATAATTTTGTATTTTTCAAATATTAAATTCATTTCACTTAAAAGTGAAATTTAAAAATAGCAAACTTATTATGTGTTATTTATTGTAATAAATTATTTATACATTTTAAATAAAATGTTCGGATCATATATACAAGTGTAAATCTTAAACCTTTAAGAGACTACACAATATAATAAATATTAATAAAAACAATAACACAGTTCTAAGATGAACATAAAAGATATTTATATGTTTTTGTAACCATTATTTATTTACTAATTGTGTTTCGCTTACCATTTCGATATTCCTCCATATAGAGACTAGCGTGCTGGGATCGTCTCCTATCATTGCCGTATCTGATCCTGGGTTCAATTCTCTGGGCTGAGACGTATGTTGGCGTCGTGAAATCATCCAGGCCTTCGATTTGTGGTAGACTTGTTTGCTTTCGACAAATTACGAGTCCTATCGCTATTCCGATACCAATCAAAATCAACAGAACTGTAACTATATAAATATATAAAATTAAAATCTCAAAAAATATTTTGAGCTATACACATATGTATAATAAATAACAATAGAATTAAAAAAAAGAATTCTTATATTTCAAAGATAAATTATTGTGAAATATTTTTTTATAATTATTACTATGCTGATTATTACATAAAAAATTTTTTTTTTTTAATAGATAGAAATATTCATTAGCAATTTTTGCTATAACTGTTACATCAATCATACTTATCCTATATTAGTAAAAATTCTGTTTTAGGTTCACATTTAAAATATAGAATGTATGATTCACAAGTTGAAATTCATTTTTCTCAGTTCATAATTTAAAAAATTTATAATTATTTAAATATTTTAATTCTATTAATTTCAATCATTTTAAAAATTCTTGAAAATTTGTAATTTTTTGTAGATCACATCAAATGAAAAATGAATGTTTATTAAATATAACCAGTCTACATAATAAAACAAGTTAATGAAAGCTGTTAAAACTAAATTCAATGACGATCATATTTGATGATTCGAACATACATATTTGATAAAAAATGATTTCAATAGTACAGAAAATTTTGCGCTTTTAAATGTCCGTTCATCGGCTTTCTTTTTTTATTTGAGGTGCCTTTTTCCCGAGAATTAACGTCAATTTATCAATTTTAATATTTCTGTTTCCTGTTTCTAGCATTGAGTAATACATGAATCTTGCATTTCTCGATATCCAATTATCATCTGCATATTCTGTGACGAATTAATATGGAGACATTCCAATTACGATCTACACGGAAACTCGTGAGCGTTCACGCATTATTTTTCATTTAAATGACAAATGAGAACGATGAGATCACCGTCGTGCCTCATATCCTTTTGATTTGATAAACAATCAGTCCAATTTTTCAGTTTAATTTATTTCATGTTTTTTCTTTTTAGTTTCTGATCAATCTGTGAGGCAAATTTTAATCCAAACATCTACTGAATGTTTGGCTACTTATTATAACTCAATACCACGATGTAATATTGAAGTAAATTAGCGAACACTTGTCTTAATCAAAATATTCTGGGAAATATATTTCATTCGGATTTCTAAATATTTCTTCAGTTGCATGGTATTTTATATTTAATTTATCTTTTTGATTATAATCTATTAAAAGTTTATTAAAAAGTGTTATATATAGTACTGAATAGTATTGTTACAATAAGAACATATGTACTCAGTGTGATCACGAAGAGAAAAAAAGGACGTATTAGATAGTTAATCTTGACGTATTAAATTGCTCATCACTAGAACTTTCTAATAAAATTACAAACAAATGAAAACAAATTTTTAAAAAGTTATATGAAAGAAAAAAGATTTAGAAAATCGTAGGTGCTGGATAGCGATGGAATAACGGCGTGAAAAAATTTAATAAAGAAAGTGATTGAAATATATATATAAAATTTAAAAAATAACAATAATATCACAATTTATACAAATTATGGGCGAATATGGAAAACACAGTTTACTCGGCGTTTAAATATTAATTATCATTTATATTATATATCTTTGCATAATCATTAATTGATTTGATTAAATATTGATTTATTCAATATCATTTTATATAAGTATTGAAATATTTTCAATAATTCGGATAATTTTTTCGGATACATATTTTGAATGATTAATAATAAATAATACTATAGTTTTAACGATAGATTCTTATTTATCGAAGCATATATATATGCGTGTCTAAAAGTTATAGTTATTATAAGTGTAGTTATATAATTTTTGTAATGTATTCTTAAAGATCGCATTTTTATTGTAGTAATCATACAAATCAATAACTACATATTTAAAAATAAACTATGTTTATAAAGACTGTTGGCTTATTACATTCCAATTTTAATATTTATGATGAAAAACAAATGAATTTTTTTCTTTAAAAATATGGTTATTATAAATATTTATATAAATATTTATTATAAATAAATTATAAATTATTATTAAAAAAATTAATTTCTTAAATTTATAGAAATACCTTTTTAATGAATAGTAAAATAATAATGTAAGACAATTTGCAAAGAAATTAGTCTAAATTAACAAAATTAGTCTAAAGGTATGATCTTTTTAAATATTGTGAGATATTTATGAAGAGAGGAATATCCTTAATATTCAAATATAATGATCTTAGTTTCACGCGAAGTTTTTAATGTTATAGTTTATGTCTACTGTTATTTTTATATATAAAGAAAAACTATATTACAATTTATTTATTCATTACATTTATAACTGTTATGAACAACATTACTTTTGTCATGATTATCTTTATGACAAAATTATTTTATGAATGAATATTAGTTCCGTAAAATTAAAAATTATTTTATTCTTTATAGTTTAAATTTATATTAGTGTTTGTTCGGAAAATAATTCCACAATCTGACTCGTCAGCCAAACATGCAAAAATCAACTTAGAACAAAAAACCCACTAGACGTTGTGTAAGGTTGCCGGGCAAGTAAAGGGTTAATGCATCGATTAAGTAATTAACACATATCTTTATTATTGCTATTTAATTCATTTATTTTACTTTATTTCCAATGGGAATTATTAACCTTGGTTAAATTACAAATGATCTTTATATTTCTTGATAATCTTGTGGTGTTGATATATCTGTTTATTGGATAATTAGAGGATAATCAATTTCTTATTCTCTGCATGTCACTGGTGAGATTATGATTTACTGTAACAAGAAGTAGGTTATAAT
>NW_011948420.1:2415613-2463218 GCF_000503995.2 Ceratosolen solmsi marchali
CAAGCATTGTCTTAAAGGCCGAGTGCGCACGTATGGTAATTGCAGGTTGTTGTACGTGCGGATTTTGGGTTGCAGTGATTTAAGTAAATGTTTTGTACTCAATGCTTTACGGGTATCTGTTATTCGTTCTGAATCTACTTTAGGGTTCTCCCGGCAATAAACCCATTAGGTTCTACTGCACTGGGAGTATGAGCACGTTTCGCTTGAGTTTTCCAGATGTTTTATGACACTAGTGCAAAATAATTATGAGCAGGAAAGTTTTGAAGTCTTAAATACAATTTTCATGATATTACTTGCCAGATGTTTTATTACCTTAAAAAAAGGAGTCTCTTATTCTCAAACAGTGTTAATTTATCATTTTTATTATTAATTCACATATGCATTTAATTATTTATCTATATTATATTAATTATAAAAATTAAAAATATACTTTGAAATTAAAATTAATATATATAGATATATATAGATTAAATACATAGATATGGATTTAATGCAAATATATCTTTAATTAATTAGTAATTTTTATTTGTAAAGAAATTAATGTCATTAAATGTTCATGATTATACATATTTCATTTAATATTTAAAAACTTGTTAAATATTTTTTTCCACGAGTAAATAAAAATCATTACGTACTATAAGAATATGTTCAAAATTAATTGAAAAAAAATATTTAAAAATTATAGTATAATTAAACAATGAAATTATTTGGAACGTACAATCAAAATGGATTAGTAAGAAAAAGTATATCAAGTCAATGTACTCACAGATTAGTCCAAGAATGACAAATGTATTTTCTAGGTCATTAGTGTATGGTATGACCGCGGACATGTCACCAAGGGATTTACTCTCCGCAACTTTTTTATGCAAAGGCTCGGTCACTCTGATATTCTCAAGAAGGACGGGCAAACTCCGACCCTGACTGTTTTCGGCGGTCACGGAGATGGTATAATCATAACCTGGCAGTAGCCCGTACAATTGAAAACTTGGTTGATCGTTGCAGTCCTGGAAAACGGCGGATGCATCATCGGCGGCAGTTTGATCGCTTTGTGGAATTTGCTGTGAAAGATCTGAATTTTCGAGGATACCACGAATTTCGAGCAAGAAATGCTGAGGTAAGCCTCCACTCGCACCCGGCAAACAATTTATTTCCATCGCATTACTTTCGTTATGAAGGTTGCAATCGATTGGTTTTTGTGGTGGTTCTACGAATACGAAATACACTTTACTTTAAATTCTGCTTGATTTAGTTTCATTTACATTTAAGAATTATAATTATTATATGAAAAATTCAAATGTGACCAAAATTTATTTTATATGCTTAAACCAACTCTATATAAAATATATAAAAATAAAACATTACTTTCTTATATTATTTCCAGAACATTATACTTCCAATTAACTCAATGTTATTCTAATAATAATATAGGAAATTTATCTATATAACAAATATATATTCTATTTAGACTTAAAGCATTTATGAGATTTTTTAGATTTAAATTAATAAACAAAGAATATTCAATTCATCACCTATTTTTGTACAGAATATACATTTTTATTTGAATACGTAAATAATTTTTTATTGTAAAAATTAGGAAAAATTAAATAATAAATAAAATGTCAAAAGAGAATTTTTAAATATATCAAAACTAAAGCACAATGGAAAATATAATTTCGTATTTATATTTATGTTATGTATTTATATTATGTATGCTATTTCTTCAATTGTAATCCACGTAAGTCATTATTAAATTTGTTTTACTAAACAAATGTATGGTATTTTCTATAAATAACATAAAAGTATTATTAGATTTGAAATTTATGTAGAAATATAATAAGGAAATGTGTAGCAAATATTATGTATAGCAAATATTGAAATAAAGAACGCGAGATTTCTACTACCATTAAATAATTTCCAGAATATCTATAAAAGTTTTTAGAATTTTCAGTATAATTTTAAATCTTTCAGTACTTAAGTCACTGAAGTTTATTTTACTTTGTACTAAAAGCTTAAAATAACTTGATTTTTTCATTTGATTAATAAGTTTTAAAAATTGTTATTAGTATAGGTGTTACGGATTGCAGCATTTACGCGGTAAACAAAGTGGGAGAGGTAAAGACGCCTGCTTAGGTCAAAATAGTACTGCGCGCAGATCATTGACTATGAGAGAGATTCTTCACCACCGTAAGTAAATCCTGCCGCTTCATCATATCAACATGTCTACACAGGACAAAAAGGAAATTAAGGAGTCAGTAAGTGTCACCACGCGCAGCGCGAATAAGGAAAAATTGACTGGTGAACAAATCATGACTGCCCAATCACAATGGGCCCGCATCGAGACGATGCGAAGACTGACTGACAGCCTTAATGCAGACAGAGCAACTATAAGCCTGCCCGAAGTATTAGCAGTGAAAAACAAAATCGACGAGACACACAACAACTTCATGATGGATCACAAATCCATAGTAAATAGCTGACCAGTGTCAAGCGCAACACACGAGTACTTCACAAAGAACGCCATGACAGAAGAGTCTGTTCGGAAAATAATCCCACAATTTAACTCGTCAGCCAAACGTGCAATAATTAACTTAGAACAAAAAACCCACTAGATGTTGTGTGGGGTTGCCGGGCAAGTAAAGGATGAATGCACTGATTAATAATTAACACATGTCTTTATTATTTCTGTTTATTTGAATTAATTTACAAAAGGGTGAATTACAGACGAACTTTATGTTTCTTGATAATCTTGTAGTGTTGAAATATATTTTCTATGAATGAAGCAGGTTATAATCTATTGAATATTATCACTTGAGGTTATGGTTATTGTGGTGCGTTGATTGAACGCGGCAATGTTGTCGGGTTCTATTTAACACGTGTGCAGTTGCCTCAAATGTCGGCCGTAAGAGTGCCTAAATAGAGGTTATGCGAAGCTGTGCGCCACCTGTGGCGGGAACAGCTTGTTGTTGGAGAGATTGATAGCAACAGTGGCGTCTGTAGCTGGTCTTGCTCTAAAGTATGTCCGGGAAGCTTGCGTAGTTGGACCTTAATTCGTCCGTCTTTTGCTTAAGCCGAGAAATCAAGAATTTATACTAGCTGCAAAGACTTACTTGTATCGTAATTTTCTTTGTCTCTCGTCGTTGGCTTGTTATTACGTTCCCTTGCAATGTGGCAACTTTAAGTTTCTTCCTGATCTCCAAGCGAGATTATAAGTGGTCAGGTCCTATGCAATCTAGTCTTGATGAGATTAATTCAACTGTACACTAATTCACAATCGTAGAAAGAACTTCTTATTAAAACTCAGCTAGCTAACGACTTGTCTCTCCGGTCCTCCTCCGTGAGAGTAGGTCGTGACTTGTCCTTCAACTGTGAGAAGTATTTGGAAGGAGTAAGTCGTGACTTATCCTTATACTGTAAGAAGTATTTGTAAAGAGTAAGTGTTCGTGTCGGTACATTACATTTTTCTATCTTAAACGCTTCACTGGTCCCACTCCACTAAGGACTCCTTCTTTTAATTAACCAATCAGAGGTCGTTCTTAGGCAGCAAAAAGATTATGCACGCCTTCATCTCCACTTCCTTCCGAGCTCATTTCTGAATATGCTAATCAGAGAAGTGTCGGAAGTAGGGAGTTTTTGCTATTGGTCACCTCTTCTTGATCGCTTCTCCCTTTTCTGGGACTTGGCTAGATGAAGGCTCCTGTTGGGCGTGGTCATTTTCGGACGCGACTGACCAGATGTGACTCAGACAGAAAACAATGCAAGTATTGTCTTAATGGGTGTAAACGCACGTGCGGTTAGTACAAATCGTCGCACGTTCGGGATTTTTGAGTTGCAATGAATTTAAGAAATGTTTTGTACTCAATATTTCATGTATCGAGTGATATTCGTTCGGAATCTACTCAAGGGGTTTTTCCCAGCAATAAACTTATTATTTTCACTGCTCTGTAAAGCAAAAGCACGTTCCACTGGAGTTTTCCAGATGTTTTATGACACTAGTACAAATAATTATGAGCAGAAGTTTTAAATCCTAATGTGAATTTTACGATGTTGCTTACCAGATGTTTTATTGCATTTGAAAAGCGTTCTCGCATTCTCAAACAGAGTCCATCTGGCACACCAAGGGCATGACACTAATCATGAAATTGTCTCAAGAACTGGGGTCGACAACCACCAGCACACCAAGTACTTCAAGTGCGGATGACGGGATACTGCCAGCAGAAGCTAGTGGAGTAACGTATCTCCCAGACATCCCTATCCCCAAATTCGACGGAAACTATCTTGCATGGCCCGCTTACAGAGACTTGTTTCAATCCTTAATACTTAAAAGCACCAAACTAAGCGAAATCCAAAAATTACACTATTTGTGGAACTCTCTGCAAGATACACCTGCAGAATTAATATCAGGTATGTCTCTACAAAACGAGTCGTTGGAACCAGCCTGACAGTTATTACTAAAAAAATACGACTCACCCGACTGGCTCTGAAGGCGCTTATTACGCAAGCAATCACTATCTCAACAACAAGAGTGAAGGGAGCCCGAGAAGTATCGACTTTAATGAGCGAACTACGCAATCTACGAAGATCACTGATGCAACATAATGTCGCAGGCGCATGGGACGCACTACTACTCCACGTGGCATTATTACAATTAGAAGACAATTCATATCCAATGTTTGAAAAATTTGATCAATTTGTGATGACAAGACTGGAAGCACTAGAAAACGTGACAATGACAAACACACAAGGAATTCAATCGTCAATAAAAGAAGCCCAACAAAAGGTTCGTAAGATTGTGCCAATCATCCAGCACGCACGAACCATCAGGTTCAACTAGCAGGACAGACGACGTAAAATCACAATACTTCCACTGCAAGGAACGGCACCCTATCTGGAGATGCAGAAAATACAAGCAGCTCAGCCCCACACAGAGACTGGACGTAATCAAAGAAAAGGGGCGATTCCCGAACTGCCTGGGCAATCATCTGCCACCGCCATGCTTAGCTAAGAAAGGATGCTTACATGACGCACCAGACATCACACCAGTGCAATCGAGCACCAGCAACCAATAACATTACTAGCCACTGCTGTAGCAAGGTGAGTCTGCAATTAACACACAATTCAAGCCAATTAGTGGAGACAGCAAAACAATCAAGGGACCCTTGCATGGTGGGAGGAGTCGCTGTTGCAAATAACACTTCACCAACGAGGAAGCAATCACTGCTATTAAGGCACCACCGAATCCAGAACAATCCGTAAACTGAACCTAAAGATAAGGGCCAAATCCATAGACGGACTCACGAGTAACCCTGACCTGGATCAAGGCTCATTCATGAAGGTGGAAGGAATTTGTGTGCAACAGAGTCACACAAATTCAAGAACTCACAGCAGAAGCACAATGGAGGTATGTGCCCGGAACTTCAAATCCAGCCGACTGTGCATCCAGAGGACTCACCACCCAACAAATCAAAACACACCCTTTATGGTGGACTGGTCCCCCATGGACACTAACTCCAAACTCGTGGCCAACACAACCCAATGACAAAGAGGACCAATGCGACCAGGAAGCCCGTCCAAGCATCTTGTAATCGCCACTATCTAAACGTCGGAATACGACTGGGACATTGTCTACAAGTACCCAACATTGACTAAGCTACTAAGAATAACTGCAACATGCATCAGATTCATCGCATGCCTAAGGGGAAAACGCCCTCCTTCAAACCAACTCACACGTGACGAATTAAATCAGGCCAGAACACAGTGGATACGGCTGACCCAAAGGGCACACCTGGCCCAAGAATTACAAACGATGCAAACAACAGGCCTGACCCCATCACACGCATTCCATCGACTCACCGCCTATACAAACACACATGGAGTCACAAGGGTGGTGGACAACTAACAAGTACAACAATATCAGAAAACAGAAAACACACAGCAATTCTCCCTAAACAACCACAACTAACGAGGCTCATTGTAATCCCACTTCGCACTCACTTAAACTGTAATTGCCGCTCAGTGTTTTAGTATATACCGTAAAGACGACACGTGGCCATAACTTCTGCAGTCTAATAAATAATATGTGTGTGCATTATTAAAGGGAAATCGGCAAATTTAGTAGTGATTTACAGTGAAGCCAATTGAACAGTAATCAAAGAGCACGAAGACTCATCATTAATTACTCCTGTGGGTGAGTAGTCCCTTACTGCCCCCCATAAGCAATTAAAACACAAATGATTACTCAACAAGTTCCATTAAGCATCTTACACCACAACAAGTGTAGTTATTCATACATCAAACATACTTAATTCAAACACCACCCCCTCGAGCTACCCCATGAGCAGGATCGATCTCACTACACCAGCTGATACAATCTCAGCACACTTCATGAAAGCACTCAAATTACACTTCATACACTCAGTGGAGGAAGATCAACAGTAAAATCATAAATTCTACGATGCGTTACTTGAGCGAAACAAGGAGAAACACTCGCTAGCCAACAAATGGGACAACTGCGCTCCTCAAGAGTAACGCTATCGCGACTGACAAGGAGCTCATTCGGCCTCCCAACGCTGTACGGATCAATTTCAGTTCGATGAAGGCCAAGCTCATTCGGCACAACACGCTGCCAGACCCATCAGCAAGTGACTCTAATACGCCAATGATATCAAGGTGGCAATTTATCCAACAACGAGTCCAACGATTTTGGAAGCAATGGAAAAACATTACCTACAACACTTCCTCTCAACCTCCAAGTGGCATCACCCAAGCAACACTATCAAGGTTGGATCCCTAGTCCTCATCACAGATCAACGACAACCACAATGCAAGTGGCCGCTCGCGAGAGTCATGAAACTGCACCCAGGAAAGGGTGGACTAACTAGAGTAGTAACATTAAAAACCACATCCTCGATAATCTCTAGACCAATTCACATTCTTGCACCTCTGCCAGTTATGATCCAAGATACAGATATCAATCATCAATGAATTGATGATGGTGGGCGGAATGTTACGGATTGCAGCATTTACGTGGTAAACAAAGTGGGAGAGGTAAAGACACCTGCTTAGGTCAAAATATTGCGCGCCAAGTCGTAAACACAATTCTCCGAAATCGGGAAACTTCAATACTCAAATAGTCAATTTTAAATTACAATTCCGACTAACAAGGGCCGACGAACTCTCCAAGGTTAGATTATAGTGACGTCACCGGAATAACAAGAGCAATCTGGAATTCACTGGAATCGCAAGCCTGTACGATAATATTTAAGGAGACACGCTTGACGCTCTCGTGCTCTTACTAGTTCAATCAAGCAGTCATCAAGATCAAATCGCCGTTCTACAAGTCAACGCCATTTACATAGAGATCATCTTCAACTCACAAGTTACCGTTCTACAAGTCAACGCCACTTGCACAGAGATCACCTTCAATTCACACAGACCGCCTCCACCTACAGAGATAGTCTCCCAGTACCATCACACGGATCGAACTCACTACACGTAAGTCACGCTATTACACACGTCCTTACGTACTGGGACGTATGCACCGAGATCGACTCCACACGTAAGCTGCGCTATTACACACCTTCTTACGAATCATTAACACACGGCTATGTGAACTAAGTAAGCAGCAATACCTAGACCACGACATCATTGCCATTCATCAGTGACGTCGCACACCAACGCCACCACCCAGGCCTCTCCAGCTTATCGGTAGCGGCAATCGGTGGCATCCTCTTCACGGCATCATCATTGCCCTTTATCAGTGACGTCACACACCACCACCACCACCCAGGCCTCTCCAAATTATCGGTAGAGGCATCGGCGGCATCAACTCTCCTCGCCAGTGACGTCACGCACCAGCGCCTCACTCAGGCCTCTCCAGCTCATCGGTAGCGGCAACGGCGGCATCAATTCTCCTCACCAGTGACGTCACACACCAACGCCACCACCCAGGCCTCTCCAGCGTATCAGTACCGGCAATCGGTGGCGTCAACACTCACCTATCACACCGTGAGTCTCTTCACAGCATCATCATCCTTTATCAGCGCATCTCCCACTACCACTACGAGTCCTAACCACAAGTAGGAGAGTCCCGCGCCATACTCAAGGATACACTTATAAGATTATTATCACTCATATTACCTGAAGAAACTCTCACCTATTCATTCTATCATTCATTCAATCTCACCTCAAAAGACCACTAATTATATATTATATCATTATATAAAATAAAGGAAAACCACCACATACAAAGGCAGTGTTGAATTATTGCATTCTCCATTCCCCTTGCCAGCAAGCCTCCCTTCCTCATCTCAGGGAAGCTTTTAGTCTGATCTCAAACAATAGGGGTTCTTTTCATATATATTTTTTCACTATCTTTTTTAAATATTATAAGTTATTGTATAAGTTTTTGTTCACTTTGTTTAAGAACATAAGATTTTAAAGATTTTTCAAAGTTAATTACATAATATTACAAATACATACAAATACATATTATTTATTTATTTAAGGTTAACAAACTGTATTAAATAAGTGTGATTGTATTTAAAAATAGGATAATAATAGTCAGTTGAAAAATAGATAGGATTTGTTGAGGATGTACTATTAAAATATGTTATAATGGGTTATTATTACTATTTCTTTAATGTTTAAAGAAGTATTTTGAGTAATATATATTTGAAAAATAATTATAAAACATTTTCAAACAAGCAAAATTCAATCAACTTACTAAATAACTATATGTTCAAAAAATAAGTTTTAAGGGAATTGTTTGATTAATCATTATAAAAATATATCAAATATGAAAATTATCAAAATAGTTTTTAATATTGAGAGTATTTTAATACATGTCAAATTTTTGTTTTAATTTTTGTATTTCATTATATATTATGTACTATAAATCTATTAATGAATACATTAGATTTTTCTCATATAAAATATAATATTATTTTACTATATAATATACAAGATATAATATAACATATTACCTACTATAATAATATTATATTTTACAAAATTTATTTATTATATATGATCATCTCCAAGATCTATGATATATATTTTTAAGGGTATTTAAATGGTTTGAACTTTTAAAAAATTATTCGTAATTCATTAGCAATATATAATTTAATATAATAAATATATAACATTATTGTACGACATTATATCCTTAATATACTATAAGTTTTTCTTATTAGAAAATATTATAAGTATTATCAATATTGATATAAATTGTTTCAATGAGTATATCATTTTTTATAAAAATAAATAGATTTAGAAATAGCCGTTATTAAGCAATTTAGAAAGTATATAATTTTTAACTCGTTCGTTCAGATTGAAACCTTTTCATTTCCTTCAGTTAAAGGACAATTTGGTATAAAAATTTTGCTTTTTAAACATTTTCCTCCATATGTGAAAATGCTAATTTTAGTCGACACGATATAAGTTGAGCCCAATGTTCCGTATAAAACTTTTTGCTTTTTCCCTATTCTTCATTGTTACTTAATTACCATTATTTTTCGATATTGCGCCGTTTCAAAGAGTACGTTAACATATTACTTCACGAAGCTTAAATTCTTGAAATTATATCACTAGATAATATAAAAATAGAAAACATAAGCTTTTTAAAATAAATATATTTAATAATTTTGTAATATTATTTGATTTATAATTATGATTTTCTTTTACTTCATTTATTGCTTGAAATATATTTTATATAAAATTTATTGTAAAGAGCAATAAATAAATATTACTAAATTATTTATAAAAATTACATATTCAATTATAGTGACGTTGAAATATATAAAACACATTACATGTTTCGCTATACGGATAAGAAAATTGTTTTTAACAAATTAATTTATTTCATACATTATTGATTTTAGCATGATAATTTTAACATGATGATTTTAGCTACGTTATATTGTGTTTATATACATACATACATACACGCACATAGTTGTTATAATTATTATTCGGTACTGTATATTATCCATCACGATTTCGGTTAGTAAAACATAAAAATGTACAACAAAAAAAAGAAAGAGAAAAAGTGTGAGAGGAAGCTGTGAGAGAATGAAATGAAGTATCTTATTGCAAAGAACAGTACTATGGTTTCTATATTATTTTAGTTTAATGTCGTGTAATCCTTGACAGGCATGTAATTCGGAATGTAGATGTTTAATTGTGAAGTTTTTAGTCGAAATCGTGTGCTTGGCAAAGTAGTTTGAAGGCTTAGTATCAATCCAATAATAATTGCTTGTCTAGATTACGAATAAGTACTTTGACAACAATATTACACTGTATGAAATAACTAAAAATATTTGAAAATGTTCTTTAACTTCCTATTTATAACTTTACATTTAGCTTATATGATTTCAAGAATAGTTTATTTAACTACATTAAATTATTTGAAATTAACTTTATAAAATTGAATAATAATTTAAGTATATTGGTATTTTTATTTATCATGTAATTTTTATAAAGCCAATGTTATAAATTATTAATGCAACGTAAAACACTACTGGACTATTATACTGAAACATTTTGTGAGAATAACGAATTTTTATTATAAATAAACTTTAATATCAGTAAATTTATTTTTCATATAAAATTATAGAATGCTTTAGTTTTATGCATGTACACGTAATGGTAACTTTGAAATATAATTATTATTATTTTAAAATTATTATTTTCACGTAATGATAATTTTGAAATACTATTATCAATATTTCAAAATTATTAAATGTTTAGTAATAATTATAATTTAATTATAAGTAAATATATATCTATATATATATGCCAAATTACTATTTTCATATAATTATTTTTCAAAAATTAATTTAATTAATATAAAAAGAAATATATAGGGTTATGATATAGTAAAGATTGTAATAAATTTATATAAAATTTACTAATATAAGATTTGTTTTAATGATACTATAGATATTCAATGAAATTTATTGCTAAATATTATATTCAAATTCCATAATAAATACAACTTTGTCTGTATATAAGAAAATTAAAGAAGATATAAATTAATTTTTAATGAGTAATTTCAGTTTATATAGATAATTTAGGTATTCTAAATTCAATAATTACATTTAACTTCATTTTATTTTAGAATAAATTAACAGTATGATTAATTAGATTATAAAATACTTAAAAAATTTAGAAAAGTTATTATCGAAAATTCATTTATTACAATCTTTTTTATAATACTATTATATAATACGATTTTAAAAAATGGATTCTAAATTTATTTTCATTTGGATTTATACTTAATATATTATATGTAAAATATTTTGATACATATAATAGTTACATGAAAAGTTTGATTTTACTATTTAAAGAAAAATTTCATTATTCTTTTTTATTTTTATATTGGATTTTTAGTAAATGAAGAGTAATTGGAGAAGTTAAAAAAAAAGTTTAGTTCAATAATTACCAATATTTAAGGTAAACATAAACTTTTAAAAATATAGTCATAATTTTGATATGACTCACTTAAATATATTTTAGATCTACTTTAATATCACTTAATACCAATATAAATATATTTATAAGCACAAAAATTAATCTATGCTTATGCTCTTTCAAAATCCACGTAACTTTTATTTCAAGGTATATAAATTATGAATAATGGTTAATAAAAAACAGTATTAATAAATTATTATTATATTAATATTAAAATAGTAAAGTAATTATATTGAACATCTAACTATATTATACATAACTTACTATATAGTATATGTATAAGTATAGATATATACTTATGTTGTTATATAAATGTAATTCATTAACTTCAAATTATTTTGACAAAAGATATGAAATCAAGAAGCTTCAAAGCTTGTTATTTATGAATGATAGTTGTTTTCTTTGTAACTTAGATACATATCATTATTTCCTAATCAATATTAGTAAAATAATACGTAGTCGTGATTATTATATTAAAGTTGATTTTTAGGTTGGTAATTTATCTAGAAAATAAACGAGCTTTACTTATATAAACCTTTTAAATGTATTTCTAATTCTTTAGATAAAAGATGTATAAGTCGTGTAATTCAGAATTTGATTATTACCAAATTTGTAAAAGATAATAAAGTGTTCCGATAAATAAAATTAGAATAATTTAAAATAATATTTCATTTAATTTATATATTTTGTAATTGTATGATCAATGATATAACAATTATGTTATTTTTATTTATAAATTATGAGAATTCTAGACATATGAGTTTATCTCAAATTCATAATAATTGTCAATATCGTCTGAATTTTCGTAGAAATTCAAGAAATATGAGATGATACAATATTAAATTTAAATGAAAGTTTTGAAAATTGAAAAGTAACATATCAAATTGTCATTTAGTAGCATTTATCATCATATTATGATCATTTTCGTGTATATTTTATAATATATCTCAGATGTAATATATATCAATTTTCTTGATGTCACTTATATTATCGAAACTTTGTTACACATCCAAAAGCGTACTCTAATATGTATCAATTTTATTATATCATAAGATGCTTGAAATGTAATTAAATAAAAATTCTAGACCAATCATCACTCCAAAGGAGAAATTAAAACTTGCCATTTAGAAAAAGTTGATTAAAATTGATTAAATTACACCAGTGTTAGGTAATAAATTATATTACTTTAAGGCAACATAGCAGAATGCAAATACAATTTTTTAGTTCAATTAACATATAATAATATATAGATTATTAGAAAATACTGAAACAGTTACTAATCCAATTTTTTTTTATTTAAGAATAAAAATTGTAGAAACTGTAATACCACAATTCACCTAGCAGTGATATATCATATAAGACGCAATATTTAACGTTAGACTTTTATTATGTAGCAGTCGATTTGACAGAATGAGATAAACCCTACGTAGTCAACGTTGTAGTAGTAACCCCAGTAATGCGGCTTACCAAATCTACCAAGCATAGAGAGAGAAAGAGAACCGTGACAACGCTAATGCGTAAAATCAGGCACATATACCTATGGCTTCTATCTGGGGTACTTTAGTAAGGTGCTTGTTCTGCTTACTCTGGTTCAACTAGGTACATAGGTACTTTGTATAGTGCAAAGCTATTATGCTACGTATTAGGTATAATATAATACAACGTTTGCAATAATAGACACACGTACTTGTTTCATACTAGATGGTAGTTTGTAAATATGATAAATTTAAAGAACTTTATGTGATCTCTGTTATTACTTTTAATTGTAACGAAAATTTCTCTTTATAATCCTTATGTACTGATATTATTTAAAATTTGTTTGTGTTTAGTCTGCCCGTTTTTGGTACTGTTACAATTTCTTTTTTTCAAATTTTATAACTTCGTAATTATAATATTTACTTAATTTATATTAATTGTTAATCAGTAGTAGTATTTATACTCAACAGTTCCGATTATATACAATTAATCAAAATTTATCAAAATTAGAATATATTATATCTGATATATTATTTTTACAATTATGAATTGAAAGTATATTTCCGAATCCAAAGAAGGAAAAGACGCTTTTAACTTATAATATAATCAAATTAATGACATAATATTAATATCTCATCATTTTTATATTTAATACATAAAAATGATAGTATAATAATAGGTCTTAAAACATTGTTGTTTTAATAAAATTATATATTTATTATATTATAAATCATTTATAAATGACTTCAATATTTAAACGGAACTTTTAATTACTTCTGTTACTTTTAAATAATTTTATGATTATTAGATTACAATTCTTATTTCATAAAATATATTATAATTCATATATTTCATATATAATTTTTAATAAAATACAAAAGATATATATAGTATATTGGTTATTTATATATTTACTAGATATATATATATTATATGGTTAATTAAATACTATTAAATATTAAAGAACAATTAACTATTAAATAATTGTTAACACAATGAGTTACAATTTTTTTTTTAACTCAATATCATAAATAAAACTTTTTTATGAATATTCAATAAAAGTAATATGAAAATCATCATATGGTACTTGTTCAAACATCAGTTTTTTATGCTTTTTTAATTAATAAATATTAATTAATTAATTAATTATTAATTAATTAATTAATAAATATTAATTAATTAATTAATTATTAATTAATAAATTTAATTAATAAAATTAATAAATTATAAAATTTTATTAATAAATAATTAAAAAATATTGTAGCACTATATTTTTTATGTTCAAAATTTTAACTTTTTCAAAATAAATATAATAAAAAAAATATAAAATAAAATCTTTAATTTAATATTTGACATTATAATTATTACCTATAAAGGTATATCCTAGTGTCAACAATAGTATACGAAAATTGTATCTTATCTTTTCCATTATTCTCGATATATCGCTTCAGAAAAACTACACTAATAGTCGATCTTCCCTATATTAGCTAACAAATTGAATAACATAAATTCGTAATTCTCTTGGATATTAAAATTAAGAAAAATTGTTTACAGTAGAATAGTTGAAACAGCTAAATATATTTGAAATAAAAATGAGGTATAGAAATTTCAAAATTATAATTTTCTGTATAAATTTTAAGAGAAAATCATCAACTATTAGAAAGGGAAAAATATCTAGTATTTCAAATTCTATTTTGTCTATAAACTTATGGACTACCAATAAAAACTTAAACTATAAAACTTTAAATTTCAAAATATCAGTTTTGAGGACGTTTAAACTTTCATTGTATCTGCTATTAACATAAAAATTTATCTTTTCAAACTATCATAACAATTTTACGTAGACAAACAAGACAATAATTAAAGACGAATAAATAAAATAAACGCAGACTTACTGGCAGGGAGGACATTAAATATACATGGACTCTTTTGCCTGCCGACGCTATTGCTAGCCCAACAAGCCAGTGTTCCAAAATCTGTATCACTTTTAGGTGTGTACTCAAGTAAACTAACTAAAAATCGTGGATTGGATACGGCAAAGACGTCTCCTAAACTGCTGTTTCGTGTCCATGAAAATCTGATATTATCCAGGGGATCCGCATCAATTTCACAATTCAGCATCATGCTCTTGCCAAAACCAGTTATGACGTCTTGTTTATCCTGTCCCGGCTTACATCTTGGAGCATCTTAATCATAATATTCAACAAATTATATATCTAGTACATTACACTAACTATATATAATACTAATAGTTATATTTAAATAAATAATTTAATTAATATATATATATAATTAAAATATAATTATATATGAAATAAATCCAACTATTAACCGACCAAGGTTAATTCATAATATAAATACTGATAGTATTTAAAAACTATTTAATATTTTAAAACAAAAACATTGATGATAAATAAATAAAAATACTTATTTATGGAGCACCTCTTCAATTAAATACAAGTAGTGTAGACGTCAATTAAATACAGTAAGTAAATATGCTCAATTGTTTTTATTGATAAGCTTAAATAAGAAACAAATTTATACTTACAAATAAAACTTTTCATTTGTAAGTAGATTTTTTATTTTTTATTTTTGATCATTAAATTTTTTCTTCATTACTTTTTTGGCGGAAAATCTAATATGGGATATTGTTACTAGATTGAAGGATCTTTTAAAATTTTACAACAGTGTTCTAAAGCTTATCAAACTTACATTTCATATGAATGGTAAGCGGCGGACTTTGAACTTCGCCTACTGTATTTCTTACTAAGCAAGAATAAGTTCCATTGTGTGAGAGCATCAGTATCCTGAGTGTCAGAGAGCTAGAAGCAACAAGAATACCAGCTTCGACGTTGTGATGTAGTCGCTTGTTCTGTAAAGAATTAATATGCCCATAATAAATTAGTAATCTCAGCGGTAATACAAATTCGTAAAGTTTGAATTGTATATCTACGTAGCATGGCAAAGTTGAATTATTACATAACTAAATGAATAGAATTTTGTTTGACATATCGATTAATTCTATTTATGTATTCATTACGACAAGTAGTAATATATAAATTTTTCATATATATATTGCTGCCTTAATAAGTTAAATTTATTATTTATAAATCAAGATTCCGAACTCTCTTATCAAAATAATTTTCAAATGCACAGAAAAAATGAATTATTTTAATGGAAATTTATGTTTTTAATAGTGTTTTAAAAAGTATTAGTATCATTTCCTCATTTGTTTAAACATGTATTTCTGCTTTATAATATATGCAGCGATTTCTTTTCAGGATAATCACTTATAAGTGTAAATAAAAAGTACACTGTACTAGGCTGATAGACGTTATAACTACGAGCTAATTAGAATCTTAGTTCCATAAAATTTTAATTAAATCAATATAATATAAGTTTACTGTATTATTTAAATAGTAAATTTTATATTTTATATAAAATATTAACAAACTAATTTTTATATATTTAAATTTTATTAGAATTATATTTTATTGTAATAGTAGATTTTATTAAACTTTACAATAATCTTCATCATTACAATCTGTTATCAATCTATTATTTTTCTGCGTAGAATATTTTATTTGAAAAAATATATACTTACTTAAAAATATTTATGTTTAGTATCTATTATTCAATAAATTAACAAATTGAATAAGAATTTTTTTTAATTAAAAAATTTTTATATTTACCAGTAATTAACAGATTTTATAATTAGTATTAGATTCAGTAACTTTTAAATGCAGTAAATTTATTTGAATTTAAAACTTGAAAATAAAATGAGATTATATTTTAAATGCATCGTAACTCATATAGGATTCCATAAATATATAAAATCGTTATAATGCTTATTGTAGGATAAATAAAGATATATTGTTTTTACTATCTGAATAATTTTATAAGCAGATTTAGAACAAATATTGAAAAAAAATTAATTTTTTAAAATAATAAATACTCATTTTTGCAATTTAAATATATTTAAATATCAAAAAATATTATAGGGATATTGATATCTGAGATATGTGTGATAGTATAACATTTTGTTTTTGGTAATGGTTTTTCTATAATATTGAATATTATGTGAATGAATATATTTTTTAAATTTAATAATATAAAATTATTAACCAATTTTTATTATTATTAAAATATATTTTATTATCATTATGAAGCATATTATCTAAAGCATAAAAAGTATGTTAAAGAGAAATAAAAAATATAATTATTATTGTTTAACATTTAATGTTAACCTAAGTTTTATAATAATTAAATTAGTACTATTATAATTAAAAATAGATATAATGATTAAAAAAACTAATAAATACAAAATAATAAATAAAAAACATAATTATAAATACAATTCATATAAATAAGTTCTTAGTATATTTGCTTTTTATGAATGTAATCATGAATTCAGTATTACATTATATTATAAATATGCAGAGCCATATTGATAAAGTAAAAATATGATTATTTGTAACTATGTATTTTACATATATCATTTAATTTTGAAATAAAATTTCTAGTTTATTATTTAAAAGTTTAATAATATTTTAATAGTATATATTTTTTATATGATTAATGATAATTTTTTGTTTAGAAATATAAACAATGCATTAATATGCTAATGTAAGTCATTAAAATGTTCAAAGACTGAAAGTTTGAATATTTCATTTTTTTATAGAACTCATTTAGTAATCTTATAATAATATAATTACCATTAATATTTAATGCTACAGAAATTGAGTAATTAAACAATGATAGTGTAGTAAATTTCTATTATTTCTATAAAAAAATAGAAGCATTAAGGAAAGGCATAAAACAAGAAATTTTGTTGAAGATTCATTCATGCATTATAGGCGGATTTCAATTACTTTAAGAAAGTCCTACATTCCATAAAAAGCTCTTGTACCTTTCGTTTATTTGACGTTTTAGATTGCTGCTAGAATTTTAGTTTTAAAAAAGTTATTTTCCTTATATTTTGATATCTACTGTGCATGAAATGTAATTTAACGTTTCATTATAAATGATAAAAATTTATAAATTCCCACTACTTGCCAATTAAAAAAAAATTTTTTTGTTAATTTGCTTTTATTATAATGTAATCCTTGAAGAATAAATCATACTGTACAATGTTCCTGTATAATATAGTTAAATCTTCTTGAATGGTTTTTAAAAAATTTTATGTATAATAGAAATGTAACTTTTATATGATTTCAAAAATATTAAAACTGACCTATGATTTTAAAGAATCAAGTTTAAAGATTAATAAAATACAAATAGTTATATGTATGCAATAAGATTTAATTTTATCTTCACAGTTAATCCCAAATCCTTTATTGTATATCGTAGATGAAGTAATAAGAAAAATCTTTATGAAAATTGAGCATTTAATTTGAAGATTATTATCGATTTTTATCGATTATTATAATGCAATATAAAATAACTATAATTATATAGTGTACTATTTCTAAGATTTAAAAACATTGTAAATAAATGATGTGATATATTATATTTTTAAATGAATATATATTCATACATATATTTATGGTTTAATAAATTATATAAAAATACAACATTATATAAGCATGTACTTATATAAACGCATTTTATATCTACACTTACATTTAGACCACAGAAAATTTACGTAATTAAATATGACTATATATTATTCATCGAGAAATATATGGCATAATTAAATTTGTTAAAAACATACTAAAGGAGTTCCTAAGTTTATAAAATTTAATATGAATTAAATACTACAATATAAAATTTAAAAAGCACATAGGTTATTTTTTTAGTTGTAAACAAATTTTAGTTAGAAAAATTAACAGTGTGCTTATTATTATGAGAATTTTATCAAATTGGAACATGACAATATTCATATTTTGGTATTTAGTACATTTAATTGAGAGTATTTTATTTTTTATATATTGAATTACTTTTTAATGAAACATCAACAATTAAAAATTGTAGAAATTTATTCAACTTCATTGTACAATCATTTAGTACAATCATTTAGTACAATCACATTGTATTGTTTCAGTATTCGTTATGGAAACATTCCAAAAATAAAATTTAAAAATTTAATTGAACAAATTTTTTTAAATATTAATACAAAACATAATACATATACATAATATATAACAACATAATACATAATACATAATACATAACAATAATACATAAACATTGTATCATAATCTTGGCGCAGAAGGTCTTTAAAGCTGCCTTATTGAATTATAAATTATAATAAGTATGTTTAAATATATATCTATTTAAATATCCTTTGAATATCTTTGTATTTAAATATCTAGGTGAATATCTATTTAATATGTTTATATATCCTTTTATATGTATATATTCTTTAAACTCCTAACATAGGTGCGTGATAATATCTATACCGTAGGTTTTATTTTTGAAACCCGATCAAAGATTAAATATCATCTTACAATCTAACTTATGATGGAAACAAATATACCTCTACATAAAATGTGATTATAAAATTGATAAATTAATAAACTTATTATAAAATTAGCAAAATTATAAATTAACTATGTTAATTATTATATCTTCTATACGTTTTAATTGTAAATAAGAATTTATTAATTATGATAAGACTACAGTTTCTAAATGAAAGCGCATATTTTATTTAAATACGATATAATTGTTAAATTCAGTAACTGAAAAAAGATATTTATTTACAATCATCTCTAAGATTTCAGTCTGCTCAATATCAAAAAAACTTTATTTATTAAATATTTAAAATATTGTAAATTAAATTAAATAATTAAAGATAATAATTATTAAGAAGGCCCTAAATCTTCTTAAGTGTCGATCTAAATGAATAAAGAGTGAACTGCATACGAAAATATTCATTTTGATAATTAACAAATAAAATTAGTGAGGTATTCTTCACAGTTAATAAAAGATGTCTGGATTTGACTTAACTTTCAAAAATTATTACAAATCATTTTGTTTGTATTCTGTTAAATGACTCTTTAAAAGTTTCGAAGAAAAAAATCAAGAAAACTAAAGTTGAAAAGGAAACCAAGTAGTAGTTATAAAAAAATCGATAAACCAGATCGGCTTACTCATTAGCGCGAATGCACGAGTATTTTCGCTAATGAAGGAAACTGGTTCGTTGAAAAATACGAAAGATACCTCGTCCTCCCTGAAGTTTGTATGCAATGCTAGTATACCATAAAAGAAAAATCGATTGGTAGTTCTTGGAAAAGGTTCAACTATACTTAAATAATAAATATGTATGATCCTGCATCAATTTTCGTACTTTTCTATAATCTAATATCATTTATATTTAATTTAAAGAAAAACTTTTATCGCTTTTTTACTCGTGAAGTTTTGATTCTTTTCTCTAGTAGTTGTTTGCGTTTATAAAAGGCAGAATACAATCTTCTTCTTTATTCATGGTTAAGAGTAATTTATTTTATTTGAATTATCGAGTCATAAATAGTATTTTTCTCAAATTCAAAATATGAAAAATTCTTAAAAAATCGAAATATAAAGTTATAACATATATTAATATGACATATATTAACATTTATTCAGAATACAGGTGTTTAATTGATCAAATATAAAATTCGATTGTTTTAAAATAATTTCAATAAAAACAATTATTTTATTTTTATACTTTTATTTTAAAATATATTTAATTAGACATAATTTATTAATAATTCACTATGAATTTTCAATTTTCATTGAGACTAATAGATTTAGATATATTTATTTCTAATTGTTTACGAATCCATGATGAATTATAATATCAATAAATTAAAAGCTTTTTAAATATAGAAATATCGGTATAAATGTTTTGTTATATATATGCCATTGCACTGCTACTATTAAATATGGTTATATTATGTATGTTTATAAAATGCAACAAATGATTTTTAATATCTGCTACTGAACTAAACTTAAAACAATAATAAAAGCTTATTTATAATATAATATATTGATTATAAAGCAAAGTTTGTATCAGATAAAATTTGTTACTTTCAAGTGTATTTTCTACAAATAACAAATTCATTCAAACAGAGAAGTTATAACAGATTGTTAGAATGAAGCTTTATTACTACTTGAAATTATTCTCATCGTATTATACTTATTGATAAGAATATTTGTTTTTATTATAATATCTAATAATCATATTTTATTTAACTTGGGATCATTTTTAATGATGAAATTAAGTCTTATTCTTTAGTAGTAAATCATAAATATATAACGATTAAAATAAATGTAATTTATTTATTTATTTATAATTAATAATTATTAAAATTATATTTTTTCTTATAAGTTTTCTCTTATAAGTATTTTTTAACAAAAACACACATTTATTCATGTTTATCATGTAGTATCTGAATATAAAGGGTCGTTTCATTTTCCACATTTTTGCTCTTGTGAAGTAGTATAGTAGACATTTCTTGATCTAGTCAAAGTCTAATATATATATATATATATATATATATATATATATATATATTTCTACTAATTTTTTTACTCTTCTTTTTATTGTTTAACTTTTTTGCCTCTATTATCTTCCTCTTTTATGTCTTTCTGTAAGATCTTTTTTTTCTTATTTTCATCTTAAACATTTTTTTTCATATTTTTTCGTACAAATTTGATTAAGCATGTTTTCTTTCATTTACTGTTTAATGCTGATATGATGTTCAATCTATTTTCCACCTTTTTACCTCTTACCTCCTCTTTTTATTTTTTCTGTATCGATAGTTAGTATTTTATCATTTTTTTATGTTCACATTTTTCATCGTATTTGTTGATTTTGTCCTCTACTGATTCTTTATAGTATTAACCACACGTTGAGGAAGCAAATCTAGCTATTCATTTCTTTACTTCATATTGATCATGCCTGATGCAATTTAACAATTGGTAAATATTATAAAATTGAAAAACTTTCAAATTATGTAAAATTGATTGCATTTTCTTTTTGTATTTATTGTTTAAATCGAAAGTACCAGTAATTGTAAAAAAATCTGTGTGAATCTGTGTTTTAATATAAAATTTTCATATTAATTATGTTTCTGTTCCTTTAAAAATAAAAATAATTATATTTTCTTCTAAAATTATTTCTACAATTTGTATTATAATTAATAAAAGTATACATAAGACATAATAATATTAATCTGTTTACTTACATTATGTAGCCACTCAATGCTAGTTGGCTCAGGATTGCTCTGGTAATTACAGATGAACTTGACATCATCTCCTTCCCTCAATGTATCTAGATTGAAACCAGTCGCAAGTTCTACAAAAGCGGTTGGGGCATCTGTAATAAAAGCCAAAATTCGAACTTAATAAGTAGGAACACCTTTCTTATCGTTGGTTTCTTTTCATGATGAAATTTGTATTGCCTCTAGTATGTAAAATTACAAAACTTCCTATTGCCAAAACCGTATATGCATAAAGAAAAAAAAACGAAATCTGAAAGGAAGAAAAAGTTTTTAATTTATCATAAATGTGTCGTACTTTTCTAGCACTACCAATATCCATCTAACTCTTTCAATTGAAAGAAGAAGTAAAAATTCCTCGCATATTTTAGCTTCTCGACATTTGTATCGCATCCTGTTGTTATCATCAATTCTATTTTTTGAATTCGGTAAATATTACCATAGCGTAGTTCAGAATTAAACTGTATTCAGTCATGGTTATAATATTGTTATCGACTCCTTAGTAGAAATACTAGACATATATAGTTAAGTAATATACACATGATTCAAATTATACAGGAAGGAAGAAGAGTATAGAAAAGAAGAGAAATATGTAAACATAATAAAAAAAAGGCATGCTAGCTTTTGTGATCTAGAAAATAGAAATAGAAAGAAATGGCTATATTGACTTTTAGAGTAATTGCGAAAGTACAAACTTGTACACAGGATACTACTTAAAAAGAAATAAAAGAAGTAGCTAGATATCGAAATGTAAATAGCAAAACTCGTCTTAAATTCGATTACTTTGAAATCTTCCAAAGACCTCTATCTTTTTCTCTCTTCATTGAAATGACTCAGAGAGTTTGCTGACGCGCGCGCGCTTGCACACTCATATACACATATACACATGCTTCATCTCTCTCTCTCTCTCTCTCTCTCTTTTATTTAAAATCAAGGTTTTCTCTCATTTTCCATTTAAGTGTTCCATCTGCATTTACATACAGCACGACGAAAGTTTAACCTGCAAGTTTCAATAACTTTCTATAACATATACACTGTGCGAATTTCTCCCTGTATCGGCACGTAAAAAGCAGTTTGCAGTTCTTTGTGTTTATGTAACTTGACGGAAACTTTATCATTTCAAATTAATAAAGTTTGTATTTCAATCAAATTTAATTATCCTTTCGAAATATGTTAGAATATATATTTAATATATCAATCCAGATATAATTTTCTATTTTATTTTTTAATATTACTTGAACTAACTCCAATTAAATTTTTTAGTAATGCCAGACTGCTTTTATGAATGAAATTGATTTTTAATTCATGTTATATATTTGCGAAAATACTTACTTTAAATACGAATGCAAGTTAGAAATTAACATATTTGAATTTATATATTTGAATTCATTTTATGGTAGAAACTGAAAGTTATTAAATTTTTTTTTTAATCAATTAAATTAATTAGTCTTTTATAGATTTACAGTCTAAATTAACCTCGAATTTATAAATGCTTTGAAAATATATAATTAATTATTGATATTAATCTAATTTTTTTTTTTAATTATTTTAATTGGAACACTTTTTTATAATTTTCATTATATACAAGCTAGGTTTTGTAAATTTTTTTTTCAAATGAAAATACTAAATATGTTAATTTAATTAACGAATTATGCTGAAAAACTAAGAAAGCTAAAAAAAATTTTCTTATAGCACATGAATTTTTAATATAGTCAAACATTATTGGGATTAATCGAAGTATCAAAATATTTTCAAGATAATAATTTATGAAGTCAAAGCAATTTGATTGCATAAAGTACTACTCACAAAGAATTCGTAATATTTTGGTCTTTTCCAAAACTCCTCCAGGGAATCTCGGATTTTCTGCTCGACAAGTCAGTTCCTTTCCATCGTCGTCCTTGTCAAGGACGAGGGCCACCTTACTGCCCGTACAGTTGCTTCTTTGGGTCGTCGTCAAACTGGACTCCCTGATGATTAGGCCACCAAGTCGCCAGACAATTCGTGCCGCCGGCGAACTTCCCCAAGTCTCGCAGCGCACAGTCATCGGACGGCCCGCATAAATCTGATCTTCAGGGAAGATAACATTGACCACAGCTGGTTTTACTGAAAATTGAACGGGTTAAGTGACCCACTATGAAAATCTTTAAAGCTTTATACTCACTTTTTGCTTTTTTCGATTTTCGATACTAAGAGTCTACTCAGGTAGATAATGTATTCATTTAAAAATTTAAATATTCGGCAATCTCACTATTAACTAGTTTTGCTTTTGATGTATCATTCTTCGATAAAACCTTATATTGATAAAAAGCTTTTTACCAATAGATGATTTGCAATTAAAATTCATATTAATATTGCTATGGTTTGTTTCATTTTACAAATACAAAATTGTTTACAGTGACCCACAGTTCTAATACATTTTTCAAACAAGATATCATAATTATAGATCTAATTATCTAGTCTTTTTATACTAGTTACTATAGATTGCTTATTAAAAATTCAAAGAATTAAAGTTTACCAGAAAAAATATTAATAAACTTAATTAAAATCATTATCTGTTTTGATTTCCTATTATTACAATACACACACGCGCGCGCGCCACACACACACACACACATACGGTATAGTAGAATAAATATTCATTTTTAATTTTAATATTTTGTTATTTATTTGCTTTATAAATAATTTCATCTATTTGTTTAAGTTTTTTATAACATTATAAAAAGTAATCATATCATAATATATTGTCAAATCAATAATTCTATTCAAAATTTTTTTTTCATATGTATATAATAATTCTCATTATTTTAAATTCTGATATATAAATAATACAATATATAACAATTATATCTTATTGTTTTTGCTATAATTATTTATCATTATTAAATTGGGCACAATGTTTTCAACAAGATTTAAATTTTATTTTCTGACAATAACTTCTAGTGAAATAAATGTTTTCGAACACAAAATAGATTGCTCGATTATTTAGTAAAAAAACTTATATTTAATGAAAGCCCACTTTTATTTTTATATAAAATATTTGTTTTGAAATAATTTGAGCAAATAACTCACACTGTCTATGCAGTAACTTAAGAATAAGTTAGAATATTCTTTTACACGAAAAATGTACTTATTTTCAAGAATATTTTAGTTTTAATTTGAATTTAGTTATTATTATTTTAGCTTCATTTGATTTTTTAATATAAAATTTCAGATTAATATATGAAAAATACCAATATTAATTCTATCTCATGAATCGTATTCAAAATATTTTGCAAAATGTTTCTGTCAGATGTTTGATGAAATTGTAACCATCTTATTTATTTATAATCTATATAATTCGCAAAATATTTAGTTGCATATTATTTACTGAATTTTTCAATAATATAAAGTATTTTTATTAAATATATTATTAAATATATTAATTAAATATACATAAATTATTTATATTTAATGGGATATTTTTCACGATTATACCAATTTTTATCAATACTATGATATATAAAAATAAATATTGATAAAGTTGAACAAAATATTTTTTTATAAATTTAAAAGCATAATTAAAATAGAAATTTGAGATAACATAGTTAAATTAATTTAGTTTATATATAGTTTAGAATATAATGAATAATGACGATTTCAAATTATAATGATGTGATTAATACTAATATTTCCGTTTTCGAAATAATTTATTTTTCGTTAATATTCGATACGCCTTGACATATTTAGAATTATAATTTTAATATAAATTGTGTATAGTATACATAAAATATAAAAAAAAAATAAAAAATATTAAATTTTACGAAAACTATTAATAAAATTAAATATATATTTTAATTTTTATTGTGATATATTTTACAATAATGAAATTTAGTGTGAAGGATTTATTCTGAATTTTTCAACAAAATAAGTAATTTAAATTGTTATTATTTCATTAAAATTATTTTAAAAATTGTTAAGTTTTATATATTTTTAGAATGATCAATTTGATGATCAATAATCAATGAGATATTTACATGATGTTTTCTTAAAAATATTTTATAATTTTTAGTATAATTTTTATTAATTGTATTAATAACTTTAATTTCATGTGAAAACTGATAGAATAACATTATTAAAATATCAATATAATGAATAAATAGTAATAAAATTAAAAAAATAAAACAATTATTATATTAATTAAAGAAAATAATTTATAATAGTTGATTTAATTTTCATTGATTTGATATTACTTTTATATATTAGATTTCAAAATTATTAAATAATATATCTACATTATTCATGCTAAACATAATTTTTTAAAAATTCTAATACTAGATTTAGTAAATTAAACGACTCGTATTAATTATTATCAAATGAAAATCGTGGGATATACAAAATTGTAAAACTTATAAGACTCAAATTAGGAAATCTATGTGAATTATTGTGGACCATTTTACTTTATAATTATTTATTTATGTTTATTGGATAGATAAAGTAAAAATCCTTTTTTATATGTATTGTATTATATTTCATATAATATATATTTAATATAATTTAAAATAAATATGTAATTCGAGATTTGAAAAAATCATTTGATTATCTATTCATTACAATATGATATATATTCTAATAGTCATTTTTGATGTTTGAAATGTTATAGTTATTGTATTAAATTGTCATAAGTACATATTTATATTTAATATGTTAATTAATTTCTAGAAAGGGAACTGAAGGAAAATTGAACACGTAATTATAAAATTATTAATATGGCTTATTTAATATTTGCTTGCAACGTGTTAAAAATAAATTCATTCCCAATTTCATTTAATATAATTAAATAAGAACTAAAATCGTAAATATAAAAAGAAGTCAATCAAATTCTACTATATTTTAGTATAGACAGAAAAAGCCAAATTGAAATTCAATTTTTTTTCTGTAGTTCACAAGCGACAGGAATTTATACTGAAGTAAATCATTATTGTATACGTCCATCAGCACACTATGAAAATAACAAGCTAAAGTAGTATCACGTACTAGCAGACCGCAGCATTATTTTACTTTTTAGCATTTCTTAGAAAGACTGCTGAGAGTCAAAGAGCGCGAGGGCATTTTTAAAAGAAGTCCGCACTTACTAACTGAATTGAAACCACTAGAATTTGCCTCGCTTCCGCTGCACATAGGTCACTAGCACTCATCTATTTATAGATTCTTTCATTTTTTCTTTTATTCCTTCCTTCTTTCTTTCTTTCGCTTATATGACAAAACGATATAAGATTTACGTACGAGAACTTTTATGGTACTGAACTGTGAACTGAGAAATCCAAAATGTTTATACTTTAATAACTGTTTGAAGGACTTCTGTGATGTATATTTCTTTTTACATTTTGACGTTAAAGTGAAATAAAGACAACTTAATTTTACTTAATTAAATATTCATTTAAATTGATAATAGAAATTTAAAAATACTTATAAAAAATATAAAAATTATTCTATGATAAATATAAAATAACACATGATAGCTTTCAACATATTTTATTTAATAACAAAATATATTTTATTATATCCAATTTCTTTAACAATTAAATAAACTTTCTTGTGCAATAAATTAAATACAATACAAAACGTGTATATAATATGTAATGTAAATTTATTATGTTAAATAATTATCATGACAATAAGTAAATTAATATGATAAACAAAGATAAATGAAATGTATATCATAGTATTTAAGAATGAAGTTATGTATTTACAATGCGTAAGAAAATAATAAAAACCCATTTACGAAATAAGCATAAATGCTATGTTTGTACTTAGTAAACTATAAAGTAAAAAATCACGGAAGAGAAAGTATATTATTAATATATTAAAGAAAGTTAGAGATAAAACGAACAACTTTTATTACTTACGATAAATGTCTAATAGCACCTTTCTGACCATTATTTTGAATGCCTGCTGTATCCGTGATTCGGCTCTACACTCAAGTTTTGTGCCCGATAAAGCTCTCGTAACTTTGCCGATGAATAAACGATTTACCACGAATTTACTGGTTGCGCCGACCAAGATAGGCGTTTCCATAATGTTGTCCATTAATTCGCCCCCCTGCCACCATGTCACCATCGGCTTTGGCTTTCCTATACGCACGCATAATTGGATTTGACAATATATAAAAATTGACAAGTTTCAACGCTTTTCAAAAGGATTTTCTTTTCAATATATTCTGTATCACTAGTATTTTATTTAGCTTGAAAATATCTGTAGAAAATGAAATTGTACTCGAAAAAATACTAATAGAGATTTCCGGCATAAATAAAAGTATTAAATGATAAATAATAATTGGTACTTTCATTCAACAAAATTTAATATTTTATATATTTATTCGGTATGTTTATTATGCCTTTACTTATGTATTTATACGTATATTTTCACCTACGTAAATATATCCAAATATGTATATATCTCATTAATAAATTAAAAAATTCGGTATGGTCACTAAAGCACGATAAGCATAAGCATATTAACATGTGTATGTTAAAGAACTTTATTTTTATGTCTTTCTTTGTCTTTACTGTTCAGAAAAATTAAATAATAAGACAAAGATCTTGCAGGTATCAGGTAAGAATGGAACTAAACAAATGGTTCGAGCGCACTAGCAAACAATAAAGTGAAAGAGGCGACGTTATTTTGAAGTTCTTATATACGTTCATAACTTTTTCTCAATCTTTAAATAGTTTCAATAGTAATCTGTTTTATGTCTGTTTAACTTTCAATACAATTATTTCATATCTGTTTTTGATTCAGAATACATAATAGCTGGATATGTTATGGTCAAGTATGTACTAACACCAGAATTATAAATAAATATATATCTTAGGAAAGTAAAGGAGAAGGAAGGCCAGTAAAGAATATAAGGACAGTAAATATTTAATATTTAAATTACAAGGTACAAAACAATTAGTTTTATTTCTATTATGAAAATTCGCAACACTTTATTTAAAATAACAGTGTGAAAGATAGTGGCGACGATAGTTTACTTTTCATTAGAGCAGTTAAATTTATATGTTTAAGTTGAGTTACGTAAAAAGAGCACTTCCTAATAACCAGTTATTTGTATTCAAATGAGTTGTTGGAAGTTTTGTCTTATCTCTGAACGAGTGCGTAAAATTAGAGGACTTATTAGTCAATTAACATCTGCGAGAGACATTTTTTAAAACTGAGGAATGATTAGTTAGAGCAGAGTTGAAGTTTTCCGAACACGGTGAGTATACGAAGTCTGCGTTAATTTAATGCTACTATCGAAATGCGAGTTCATTCGTAAATTGGTAATAATTAGTGGTGCTGGCAATGTACAAAGGATATTTTGTAGTTTTCTTGTTGCTGGCTCAAGGAATAGAATTCATTCAATTTTCTTTAAATAAGTAAAAATAACTGAACCATTAGAGACAAAAATTTTTAGTATAATAGTTGTTGCTCTCTCACTAATATTAGCCTAATTTTATTTCAATAAATTTATTTTAAATATTTAAACTAGTTCATAAATGTTAAGATAAACAACAATGTTCAACTTTTATATATCTCATATGAAGTTATTCAATTTGTAATCTGTGAATATATTTGACCTTATGCACAATAATTGTGCTTAAGAATAATTTTTTAATTTATTATTAGTTATTTATAATTAATAAACGTATAGATTGAAAAATGTGTTTGAAAAGAGTATCTTATTATTCTTGGATTTAAATCATCGTAATTATTTTATAAACCAACCAATCAAAATGATAAATCTCTGTTTTAATAGTATGTTAATTTTTTGATAATAAAATTGAATATATTACTTTATTCATACAAATTTAATATATTACGTTTTTTAATAAAATTCACATTAATTTAAAAAAATTATGTTGTTAATATTACAATTTTTAAAATAAAATTGAAATTTTATTTACTTTAAAGTATAAAATCCAATAAGTATTTCATTAATTTAAACTATACTTCCAAAATATTAATAACATCCGAAATCTACATAATTTAAGTAAAATATTCTACACATAATTTACACTATTAACGCTTATATTTATAATATGCATAATATATATTTTTCTTACAATATTAAAAGACTCATTAATTTAAAAAACTTAGTAATATACTCATGCGCTAATAAAAGAAGAAAAATAAAAGATCGTTACTTACCACCAGATACTTGACAAGTTAAGAGTAGATCATATCCTTCAAGAAATGGTCCACCCACCCCTGTCACTTCTCTGCCTTGTGCATCATATATTACAGGTTTAGTCGGTGGTTCTATAAAATATATTGATGTTGTATTCTATATATCACAAAATTACGTACATGGAGATACACATTCCCATACCCACGTGCGCGCGCACGCCCGCACATACACATAAATAAATGCACATACGCATATACATATTAGTAAAATCTACTCTAAGCACCATATTATACCATATTCTGAAGTAATAAAATGAAGATACCGAAAAGCGCAAGAGAAATATATTTATATAAGATAATATATAATAAATATAATTATAGAAATCTACTTTAAATTATCTAATAACTTCAATATATACTATTATAGACTAGAAAATTATCTTGACTAAATCTAAAAAATAAAACAATGTTCTTATGACTTCGTCAGATCATCAATACTATATATTTTTTTTTTAATTATAAAAATATCAGACTTGAATATAATAATAATTGAATTAATTATACTATAATTGAATTAAATTGACCATCTGAAGAAAACCTATAAATTTTTTTATAATGCTTTAACATTTATGTTTTAATTTTCTAAATTGTTTTTCATACAAAATAAAATTTTATTAAAATAACTTTTAAACTGAAATTGTTGTTGATTAATCAAACATTCACAAATATATTTCGAAGCAATTTCAATCGGGAAATTAAAATGTACATTAAATATATGAAGCTATAAATTCAGTATATAAATTAAAAAATTATTTTTAAATGGTGGGAAAACTTCAAGAATGTCTGATTGTTCAACTTGCTGATACTTATTAAAAAAATGTTATGCTATTGTAAACTTTTATATATCATAAGTTATAATTATTAGTTGTACTTTTCAATTCATATTTTATAAGCTCATAATATATTGTAGTGATCACGATTTTGAGAATTGGAATTTCTATACTAATCTTTATTTCATAATTCGTTGAATACTCTAAATATTATTTTATTTGTTTGACAATGTTACAGCGTAAATTTGAGATATGGCAAGTTTTTTCTATTGTATGAATAATAAATATTGTGTAATGAAGTATACACATGGCTTTATAATTTAGACTCGATTTAATATTCGATTTTCCTAAAATGCAATTTTTGCTTAGTATTAAAATGAACAAAAATAGTATAAAAAATTATCTGCGAAACATTTTATACAGAAGTTCTAGAAATTATATGACGTTCAAAGCAATAACAAAAATATTTCTAGGAGAAAATACAAATTGATAAGTTAAAATTTACCTATCAGTATTAAGTTGACGCGAAAGTTGCGCGTTGGGGAGTTAGCAAAGTCTACTCGACATCGGAATATTCCCTGGTCTTCGTAAGTAACTGCTTTGATTTTCAACCGAGCCGAGCCATTTTCGTTGTCTACCTGGAAATACGTTCGATTGCCCAGACTTCCACTCATGGTCCAATGAACGGCTTTGTATAAATCTCCACCTCTGGCATCTAAGCTGTAAAAAACAAATCATACGTTATATTTGAAATTTTAATAATATCTTGTTTTTACAAATTATCATATTACTTTAATTTTTGTTTCTATTGTTTTTATGGTGCAAGGTAACTATTTCATTATTAAAAGGATTAAAAACTTTTCGAAATACCTGTCATTGTAATCTTATATTTGTACAAGTAATTTAGCTATTATAAAGTTATATTTCATATGTAAAAAAATAAAACATAAGAAAATCACCTTATTCATCAACGAAATCATCATATTTAAAATTCTTAGTTTTATATACACTTGCTTCTATAATTTAATTGTCGAATTTTATTAATTTTATTTAGTATTTTTTATTAATACTTAGTATTTTATATAG
Source organism: Ceratosolen solmsi marchali (assembly GCF_000503995.2). NCBI lineage: Eukaryota > Metazoa > Arthropoda > Insecta > Hymenoptera > Agaonidae > Ceratosolen > Ceratosolen solmsi. Next base: position 2,447,823 of record NW_011948420.1, read on the forward strand.
TATTTAGTAATATAATATTTAGTATTTAATATTTATTATAAATAAATATTAGTGTATTTATTTTATTTATTTAGTAATGATTGTCTGGGGTTTAAAAACATCTCTATGAATATTCTTATTATTTAAGTGAAATAAGGAATTAAATATTTAGTTACCTGACTTATTCTTATTTTAAATAAAAATAAAGTACAATAAATAATAAAATGCTAAATGTTTATAAATTATATAAAAACTGTTATAGAAAATATATAACTAATTATTTAAATAGTGATACATTTCTAGTATATTCATAATAAATATATTTAATTTCTATTTTCTTTTATTATTGAAATATATAATTCCTATTAATAATTATTTAACGAAAATAAATTTATTCGTAACGTTTGATAATTTTTTATATAATTATATTATATGTATAGATTCTATTAAATATCACAATTGAAACATTAAATTTAAATAGTTTCATCTGTTTATTGTACGAGTAAATTTAATAACTGATTTTATTTATGAAGGGAAGTTTTACAACAGACGATAACTAATCAGTTTAGTTTCATACTGTGAAGCGTATAATTTCGAATTTTTTCTATATTGATGTTCCTTATAATGCCTTATAATGCCTTAAAATGCATAATATATCCAATTAATTGCATTATCAACTGATGAAAACATTATAAAAGATTATCAACATGTACCTTAAAAAGATATGCTTAATGGATGTTCAGATGCTAAACTATTGTATGCAATAATGATTAATAATTTGTTAATAACTATTTCATAAATGATATAATTAAACATAAAAGTGTCATGTACTATAATGAAGAAATTTTTGTCTGTTATATAAATACATTTTTATGAAAGCTTACACCATATCTCTATATTTAGGTATATTATTTTAGAGTCTATATTAATATTTTGAAGTATGTACAATTTAAAAATTAATTTATTTAGAAGAAATTTAATTTAATAAAATTATTTTATTAAATATCGAGTGACTTAAAAGAATTATCATTTATTTTTAATTTTCAATAAAACAAAATAAGAAAATACATAAACATTTATTAAATATTTATATATGATGCTTAGACAGTTTATGATATTTACGTTATTTAAAATATCAATACAAGATTTTACGTTTAACTAAAGTTAACGTATGTGCAGCTTTTTCTACCTAAGGATTTGATCTTTTTATGAATATTATAATAGTAAATTATTCAGTTTTTGTTAGGTAGATACATACAATTATATTTATATAATATTTCGTTCAGAAATTTTCATATAACTTATTATAATTATTTATATTCTTTTCATATTAATTATTTTATATCATTTTGATTCATAATCATATGCATTTTTTCGATTTTTCTTACTATTAATAAGTCTATACAAATATATTTTATCATTTATGTATATAATACATACAAAATAAATAATTTTCATTATAAGAATTTAAAACGAAGTTAAAATACAAAAAATAATAAAAATATAAATAAAAATTATTTAGCCAAATATGTAGATACATAATCATTTTTTTAATTTCTAGCTAAAGTTTAAAATTAAATATATTAATACACTTAAAAAATGCAAATATTAGAAACACTTTCGACGATTGTTGAGTTATATAATTTAAAATTAAAAAATGTATATATAATGTTTAAATATTTTCATTTTACAAAATTTCTATTAAAGTTTAATCTTTAATTTTATACGTCGTTTTAATGTTAAATTTTTAGAATTTCAATATCATACAATTTTTGTTCGTACTTGTATATATTTATCTGTATGCTTGCGTATGTATTAAAATGTATTTATCTAGTCTTTTTAAATTATTTTTAAATATATAGTAACTTTTTATATTCTTATGAAAGGAAACATATTTAATGGAATTTATATACTTTAAATGTGCTCTTTTCTAATTAATTCTTCTTTTCTCTTTTTTACTGTTTACAATTTTTATTTCATTTGTTAAAATAAAATTCAAAAGTAATATTTTATTATGAATATCATATTATATTTACTTGTAAAAATAAATTACACAGTATAAAAGAAGGAAAGTATGTTTAAAAACATATACGAATGAAACTTAATGACGAAATTGTGTACAGAAATACTTTTTAAGAAGTTAACGAACAATGATTTTATATACTCCAGTTATTTTCAAATATCAAAGCAAGATTAATTATAGCGTTTTTAATACATACGCTTTTTACGAATTTGCAATGTTTACAATTTAAAATATAAAATGAAGATTATATAATTTCATTTTTTATATCATTAAAAATTATTTTTATTAAATCTTAAATAATTTTTTAAGTCTTTAATCGTAATTTAGTTAGTCTTTAACAAATCTTTAATACGCAATATTTAATATTATTAGATATTTAAACATTTGAATTTTAATTATATTTTAATAATAATTAAAAATAACCAGTTAGAATTGAAACTTTAAAATTTACTTAAATTCTCATGAATATAGAAATATAAATACAATAACCGATCGCTAAATTAAATTTTTAATGACACAATAGCAATAAAATTAATGGTATTGATATTAATCATTTTTAATATACATATGGAAAGATGATTTAGTCAAACTACCTTAATGTTAAAATCTTGATTGAAATAGATTATCACAAAATATTGTAATTTATATTTATTAGAATTCTCAATAACAAAGAGATATTTACACAATTCAATATTTGTTTTTGTTATTTTGATCTTCAAAATTTAAACTAGAAAATAGACCATTTAATTACGCAGTTTCATTTTAAGTTACAATGTATAATCTAATATTACTGCAATTTAAAAAAATTCAAAATATATTAGTAAAGGATTGTAATAGCGTGGATATAAAAGAATTAACAATTGTTGACGATTACAAAAGATGTAATACAAAACGGACAAAGAACTTGTAATTACGTGAAATTTAGTGTCATAATATTATAAAGGTGGGTCTAGCAATCGACGGTCGTCAGTCGGTAGGTACCCCCTTGAGAGCTCATAGTGGATAGAAGCTGATTGTTGGTTACTGCCAAAAAGGAGCTTCAATTCTATTTCAGTATTACATACTAGCTAAGGATACTACCAGGAAAATGGAATAGATGTCATTCGCTTTGCCCCCAATGGAACGATTGAATACAATCACCGCATTTACATTTTATATCTTACGAAAATTAAGTCTTGCATCAATGATATCCAAAAATAATTGTCAAGAATCTCATATTTTTTGGTAAAATATTTTTAAATGGCTTTTAATGCAAGTTGTTTTGATAGGTTTAAGTGGAAATGTTATTAATTTATAGATTTACATATATAAGTTACTGGACGTAAAAATAGATGAAAGAACATAAGCATGTCGATGCTTAATTTGATTCAAAATACTAGCAAAAAGTTATATCATATTAATATATTAATGAATAAGATTAAAAATAGTTTTGAAATTGATTAAAACAAATTGATTTTCAAATTTTTTGCCGAACAGTCCCGAAAGTTTCAAAATTTTGTTCCTTATTATAAAAAAGATCGCTGATTTAATTAAAAGCAATTTTAATTATATGATTTAGAAAAAATTATTAAAAATATAATATTGAATATTTCTTTATTTAAGTAAAACACATTTATAGAATATGTTCCATGATTATAATAAGAATTTGTTGTATTAATAAATGAAATGTACGTATTTGTATTATTTATTTAAAAAATTATAGCTAGTTAATTTATTGCAAATTAGTTTATTTAAATATAATTTCAATTATAATTTAAAAAGTCAATAATTAAATATTAACTAAAATATGCAGAATATAATTTATTATAAAATATCATGCGACTAAAATAATGTCTTATTGAATGTTCTGTGAGTATATATACTGACAAACGTAATTTAACGAGCTGTTCAACAAACAACTATTTCAGTTGATTTATGACTCTCCTATCGGACCAAGTATATGAAATTGTTATAAAAAAAGTAAGTGACTATTAAACAATTAAATCTGAATGAATTTCATGATAAATTTTTATTTACAACCTAAAGTCTAAGACCGTATTTTATTGAATCTTTTTTATTTTAATATTAACCTAATAATTTATAATAATGTTTTCTTTAGATTAACTATTAATTTTTATATTTTGCATTTCAATCGTTCCATCTTAACCGAAAGCGTATACTAATTTACATTTTCATCAAATACATCTTGGAGTATTTTCAATTTAAATTAAGTAAAAAAAATATAAAAAATTTTTATATATATAAAAATGTTTTTGCTGTCAATTCTAAAATAAAGAAAACTGATTTTTTTTATGTTTATTTGGGAGTTTTTGTGTTTATAAATAAATACTTTTATTATTTTCTAACAATATTGTAAATATATGTATATAACAAACTCCATTTAAGAATTTGTTGATAAGCGAACATTTGTTAAATAGTAGGTATAATTATAAAAATTTTGAAAATAGCGTATTAAATTTGATTATTCTGTGAATAAGGATATAAAAAAAAATAGAGGCCTTAATTTGTGTATATTTATGTACGATATAAAGAATTAGTAGAGGAATGGAAAAAAAGGAAAAAATATTTAGTATCAAACTTGAAAATTTTGTATGGACATACTGTCTACATTAGTATATTATATACTTATTCATATTATTTATGAACATCGTATCATGCCAGTATTTTATAAAATGTGTAGGAAAATAAAGTTATTTTAAGTAAATAAATCCACATTTAGAACATAGTAATTTTCTTTAAACTTAGTTATACTGTACTTTTTTTCATAACATCTTTCTCATAAAATCCTAAACATTATTTACGTTAACGTGTGTATTCATGAAATATTTATATGTAAACGAAATTAAATTTTAATTAATATGGCATATTTAAATACGGTAAACTAAAAATTAATAATCATTGAAAAAATTTTAAGCGATAAACTGATATGAAATTTTTTTTTTCGAATCTACATTCATCTTATTTACGTTACGAATAAGTACAAGTTAATCCAAATTTATTGGTATCAATATATTTTGTCAAAATTTGATAGTAATTTAACCACATAAACAAAAAAATATATTAATAGATATTAGCATATTTATAAAGTTTGATTACTTTATTCTACGTCTAAAAATCCTAGTATAATATTTGATTTCGAATCAATTTGTTTTTATGTTTCAGAATTCATACATTAATTTAAATTGACGTATTTTATAAAATATAGTTAAAAAAACTTTCCAAATTTGAGCTGCGAAAAATTAAGGTAAATGAAAAAAAGGGAATTGTCTTAATAAGTTAAAAATTCGCTTAGTACAGAGTGTACGACATTTTAGTATTTGAGAAATAGACTGGATTAACTTATTCGAAAAGTCAAAGGGCTTCTGTACTCATGTGAATAACACCTTCCAATGATAACTGTAGCGAACACCATGTTGTACCATTTGGGGGTTTATTATCCTTAAAAAGAAATGACCAACCTTATGCCTTTATACGATTGCATTCAATTTGAACTGTGATGATAGAAAAGTGCCTTGCAATTTATTCTTGCCGCTCTGTACAAAGGAATTGTTCGTTCGAGGACGAACGCTCGTGTGTAAATTAATAAACTAGCCGGTAAACTATTGTGGAGGCACTCGTATTCGTAATCTCACAGTTAGCTAACGAGCGTCTCTATCCTCGGGGTACCGAGAAATTTTGAGAAACAACTTCGGAATAATGCCATCTCCGACTAACTGGTATTGCCAACTTCTGTCTATTCTCCGCTTCTGACTATTTTTCTTTTTCTGCCTCGTTCATTTACACTTCTATCAGTAATTCTGTCTTTTCCATTTTCTCTCCCTCTGTCTCTTTCATTCTATATCTAATTCACTATTTTTGCATTTCTAGTCGGATTTTGTTGTAAGAGCGAACTTGTTTATCATTATCAATAAATGAAATTTTAGATCTCATTGGTCAATTGAAAAAATATCTCTAATATGAATAAGGTGTCGAATGAATATACAAGTAGGCTGAAATATTTTGCCGCTGTAAGAATTTAAGTCTAATAATTTTACAGACTTCTTCTATTTATAATATTGTTTAAAATTTAATTTATATACAATTTTAAATTTTAATTTAATAACACATATAAATGTTGAATTATATAAATTACTTATCTACGTGATAATTAAATATAAAATAAACTCAGTTACAAAATAAATGGTCAACTGGACTTACATAATTAATAATTTCTAATTTTTAATATTTTTCAGCGTTAAAAATTGAAAGAAAATTGAATACTTTATGATTTTGGAATAACATACAAGTATATAGAAATCAATTATAATTGAGAAATTGCAAAAGCATGTATATACTATTCTATACATTCAAACAATATAGGAGAATAAATGTTTTTTAGTAAAAAATCTATTTTAAGCAATACAAATAAAAGTAAAAATAAACTTTACACGAATATTTTGTATAATTAAAAAATTATAAATGCCGTAAAATGGGAAAAATGTATTGCAGTAAAAATTTGTATTCAAAATAAAAAATTGTATTGAAAATGAAAGATTGTATTAAAAATGAAATAATTGTATTGAAAATTAAAAATTGTATTGAAAATTAAAAATTGTATTGAAAATTAAAAATTGTATTTCAAATAAAAAAATTCTATTGAAATTAAGGAAATAATCAAGATATATAAAATAAATAATTATTTTTTAATTAATTGAAAAAATAAATCTTTTATCAACTAAAATGTCTGTTAAATTAATTGATGCGATGTCTTCTAACATTGTATAGTATATTTTTCTTAGAAATAACTCCCGGCAAAAACAACTAAATTAAATTTAAATGAAAAATTTTATAATAATTTTCATTCAATTTTACATAGCAGATGTACAATTAATCTTTATATTTGAAATTTTTATCTAAACACCTACATAGACGTAGTATTTATAATAATTTTCATTGATCACTTTGTAAAATTTCTTTGAAACTGAGATCTATTTTACGTACTTTTTACTTTAAATATATTAAATAAATTAAATCAAATTAATTTTGCAATAATTTTATTTTATAAAACTTCAAATATTAACAATATAATTTATTTTTCTTACTTATATAAAGGTATGCCAGCGTCATCTTTGAACCACAGAATCATGCTTACTGTATCCCTTATGTGGGTGTTTGGTGTTAGGTCACAAGGAAGCTCAACATCGTCCCCTTCAATTGCCCAAACTTGATTGATTAAACCTAATAATAATATAGCAAAAAATTAGTATATTCTTAATATTATTAATAAATAATTTAACTGTTTTAATAGTCAGATAATAATACAGGATTTGTTTTAATTGACTTAAATTTGTTAAATTTATTTTCATATTTTTTTACAATTTTGTTTTCATCTATTACAAATTATAAATGAAAATACAAATATAATAATTAATTATTCATAATTACAAATTGTAAATGAAAATAGAAATTAAAAAAAAATATTCATAAAATAGAAACCTAATCTATATTAAATTTATATTTAGAAAATAAATATATCATTTAAAATATTTTTATATAATATCAGAAATGTGATTTCGGTTTGAAATAGAATATATCTATTTCACGACAAAAAATTGTATACATATGTTATAGAAACATATTTACTAATAAAAATAATTAACACTCTTTTATATACATTTATATAATCTTGTTCAGGATTGAACCACCCAACAAAAAATAAGAATTTATTGTATCTTAAAATACGATTTCGATACATTGTATTTAGATTAAGGCGCAATTGTCCGAATAGCAAAAGAAGCTTCTCGAATTTGTCAAAGCTTACTTCCAGAGAATTCACTAAAGCCTCCAAGAATTTATAACATTAAATGTACGCAATCGTATTGAAGAAGCAACGAACGGAGAAGAAAACAGTCTTGTTGAATTACTCAAGTGAAACTAGTGTCAGTAATATCTGTGAAAGTCGGACTCGTCTGAAGGAATCCCTGCAAGGTATATTATTATTATTATTATTCAATTATTATTGCTGTACAGTTATCAATATTATTTACACTCATAATAAATCCTCGCCTATTTCTCGTGACCGGTCCTGGCCTATGTCTACCTTATCATATTTATTAATAGACCCCGGCCTAATTCTCGTTAGCAGAACGAGACCTTACCGATCATGCTACCCGGGACAAACTTTTCATGATCATTCTTTTCATTCAAACTTTTCATTCGAGGCCCAGGTCTACCGTATCAGAGAAGCCCTCCGACTTTATTCTTATCAGACCGCTAAAGAGGGCGCCGATCCTGACAGTAGACCCCTACCTAATTCTAATTAGTACTGCGAGACATTACCGGTCACGCCACAACAAATGGTTCTGATCAAACCACAAAAGAGGGCGACAACTAACTACTTTTCCTTATTCATAAAAGCAATCGTTAATTAAATTCTACCAGCTGCATTGTAATTTAAACATATAAATAAATATAAATGAAAGGGGATATTTTATTTATATACTTTCATCTTTTTTAATTAATTGTTTTAATTTCTCTTTTTATTTTGTCAACTTCACTTGTCATTTTTGTTTATTTCAATTACTCATTTTCGAACTGAATTTTACTTCTTACAACTACTCTTCTAATCTTTCCATTATCCCTCACTCCCTCCATTTTTCAATTACTTTCAGCTCTCTCTTTCTTTCGCCATCTTTATTTCTTTTATTGTTTTCCCTTTTTCATTCTAAATTTTATTTCTCATACAATTTTGGAAATTAATTAAAAAATAAACCATTTACAAAAGAAGAATTGAGTAAAATTTATAGAGTTCGAACAATAATAAAAGAAAATAAAAAATACTATACCATAATTAATAAAAATATAATACGAATTGTACTTTTTTCTATGTACTGTTTTGTTCGTGAAGATTTAACCGTTTGTAGATAAAAAAACAATACATTTAGTATTTGATAATTCATATTATGAATAACTGTATTGATTGAAATATTTTATAATTTGATTTAGATATAAAATGGTTAATAATAATGTCCAATAATAATATGGTCCAACATAACAATTACGTAAATTAGATGCAGATATTTTTGCAGTTATTTTTTAATAATATTTTGATTAGTATAAATTTAATTAAGTATTTACATGGATAATTTTTATACTGGAAAATTTTTATTATTCATAATCTATTATTGAAAATTTAATAATTAATGAAATCTTCGAAATTCAATTTTTAAATTGGATGATAAATGCTAATGCAAAAATATTAAAAATTATTGATACTTTATATGTTTATGAGATTTCAAATAAAGTGAAAGAATCTTATGATATTAACACAGAAAAGCACTGTGGTTCTAGAATTCAAAATATACAAAAAGTTAGATGCATGAAAAAGACTTTACTTTGAAATCGCTGACTATTTATTTCAAAACCTTCGTGACAAGGGTATAAGTAATAAGAAGCTTAAGTCTATATGTGAAAGACAAAACTATAATTTAATAAAAGTTCGCTGCGAGATACTGGATTTATTGGTAATATAACTCGATAGATTTTATAGTTCAGCAATCTTCTTTTCGTTTATATACAACAAAGTATCTAATAATTTTAATATATATTGTACTATTGTAAAATGTTAATATGATATTGCATATAAAAATACAAAAATCCAGTTTTAATATTTTTACACATATTAAATTTTTTTATCTATCATTATTGCAATTAAGATGTCATTTACATTCTTGTTTGTCATTATGCTTGTAGTTGTATGTATACTTGTAGTTTAGATCAAATATGTAAATTATAACTTGAAAAAGTACACGATAAAAGAAGTCGAGTTCAAATACAAAAAGGATGAATCAAGGCAATTCTGGAAAAGAATGCTATGCAGTGTGTTTCACTTCTTATTTTTCTTCGTGCGTAGACCATAGAATTTTCAAAAATAATATTAGTTCTACATTTTCTTCTCTCCTTTACACTTTTATACAATTTGCAGTTTCTTTTATAATATAGTATAATATTTTATAATGTAGCTATAATTATAATGTATTATATAATATTCTATTATTTAGCTATTATTAAAATGTATTATAAAATATATTGTAAGGTAGCTCTTTTATGAAACTTTAGATTATTTAAACAATTATTTTATACACATTTCTTATAATCTATTAAATTATATAGTATATGAAAATATAAATTATTTATCGAATCCACTTGTCTAAACCCGTAATAAAAAAACCTAACTTTTTTTATTTTTGATAAAAATGTACGAAACTATACTTATTACTTCAATACATGAATAAGTTATGATTTATATAAGCTCTATAACAAAATTTTTTAATATTATTAATATTATTAATAATACAAATAATTGTTTTTCTTATTTTTAACTCTAACATTTTATAGATGTAACATTTTTTTTAATATCATTAATGCATATATTATTTTCAAGCTATATCATTTGCAATTTTCTATATAAAGAACATAGATAATTTTTTCAAATTCCAATAATAAAGCATTTACATTATACAAGATAATTATATTCAAAATTCTAAGAAATTTTTTTTTTGTTTAAGCTTATCAAATTAATTATGATTTTTGTTTTATATTTTAATTCTTCTATATAAATTCTCATTTTATTTTTCTATGTATAGTTGAATATAAGAGTTTTAAAACTTAACACTTTTTGTTTATACTGTATTAAATATAGTGAATAAAAATTGCTATAAATACATTAAAATTTAAAATTTAATAATTAATGTTTATAATGTTTACGAACTAATTAATTTTCAAATTCTATATATATTCTACTAGATAAATTTTAATTATTTTATATTTTATATTTTATATTTCAAAATAAATAAAATATTAATATTATTAAGTAAATATATAATATAATATAAATTATAATTTTGTATTGTTTTGGCATTTCATAATAATTAACAGTAAAATTAATTTTATAGTTGCGATTCATAGTCCGTATATATATGTAATAATAAAATCTATACTACGTATAATTTATGATTTTGAATTATTATTTTTATGAAATTTCTGTTCATGATATTTTAAAGATATTAAGGTATTAAAATTAATAAAATGAACTTAATTATCAGTGTACGAGGCAGAAATTAAATAAATGTACATAGTAACAATAAATACATTAAAACTTATACTTGAGAATCTAGTATGCAATTAATTATTGCTACAAAATATATATTTGTTTTCTTACAAGAATAATAATTAATATTTTATTTATTTATAGATAAATAAAATTAATGACATTTTAAATGACCAATTTACTTTATTAATTTACATTAACATTTTTGGTGCTTTTCTAGTATTCTTGTATTTTCCTCGTATTCTTCTAGATTGATACATATGTACAAGATTGACCAAACTTCCAATTCATGAAGATCATACAAAATTTGCCGCCTATTATAACGGCGGACTATTCATTGTCCGAATTCTTGTCTTCGATTTGCTTGTAATTTGGTTTTCATGACACATGATTTTACTGATGTTTGAAATTATATCCGAGATTTTAGAGGTGTGGGGTTGGGTGTGTTGTTGGGGTGTGTCCCTATCATTGGGCCTCTGTATACATTAATGTTTCTATTATATTCTTAGTGAAAGTCACATGTAATTTCTATGGTTAACTTTAGAATTACCATTGTTGAGGAATAGAGTGAATTGGGGTTACTGGTACACAGGAATCGCGATTCATTCGAGATAGGAAAATGATAAATGGAAGGATAGGTGTAAATTAACGTTGGACAAAATTAACTTCAATCATTTAAAAATGATTTCGTCTACATACATTTCAATGGTGAATGAGATAATTGCATTTGCAGTAATAATAATTTTTGCATAAAGATATAAATTGATTTGCGAACTGATCTACAACCTTATTTTACTATATATATATATATATATATATTATTTTTTTTATTGATAGGCCTTATTATGAGTTTTTATGTGTTTCTATAAATAATTAAATAAATTGTTAATACTAAACAACAAGAATATTTATATAGAATAGCAAATGTACATAAAACTATAATAAAAATTTAAAAGTGGAGATAGTTTTGAGAAAATGAATGAAAGCTTATTAATAAAAGTTAAGCTTATTAAACATAAAAGATTAACTATGATACAGATCATAACTATAAAACCTTTTATGTCCTTTTACAGTCTAATAAGAATTAATTAGAGTCCAAAGTATTTATTTATTATAAGGACAAAGAATCTCATTATAATTTACTTTTTTATTAATGAAATTAATTATGGAAATATAATATAAATAATTATAATATTATTTAAATAAATTATTAACAAAATCGAAAGAATTTGTAAAAATATATATCATTTTAATTTAAAAATATACACAAAATTTTTGTTCAATATAAATGGAATTTTTTGTCAATACTATCCGAAAAATAAATCCGAAAAATATTATTTTATAATATATGAATATTAATCATCTTCACAATTTTGACAAATACTCAAAAAATTGTTTGCTTTTTTGAGAATTTAATGTATCTTATCTTTATTTATTCATTTTTATTTATTAAAGAATAATGACAGTTTTAATAATACAATCATGTTAATAATGTTGTAGATTTAAAACTTTTAAAATCAATAAAGTAATTTATGATTTGTATAAATGCATTGTATTTATAATAAAGACTGTATTAAATTTTAATAAAAACAAGTTCTCTATCTAATGTATTTATTTAATATATGAAAAATATAAACTGTAATTGTTGTGATCTTTGTAATGAGTTACAATAAACTTGAGTAAACAAATATTATATATTATGTAATTAAAAAAGTATCATATAATAAAAATATGTTAAACAATTATTATAAAGAATTTTCAGATTTTTTAAGTTCTATTTTTGTAGAATTTTTGAAATTTAATCAAATTGTTATAAATAAATAAAAAAAATTTTTTATAATTTTTATTCAAATTAAAAGTTGATATAATAATTATATATTTTTTTTAGATTAAAATTGCCCTGCAAAAATATCAAGAGGTTTTATAAATTTATTCCTTGCAATTAATACTTTTAATTGTATGTTTATGCACACGTTCAGAAATTCGCATTCGAGAAAATTAAGAATATAGTTCAACTATATATTATATTTATTAAATTTATCTCTAAAACGATATGACTATAAAAGGTAATTAGAACAACAATAATAATAATTTAATTGAATAATCTGATGTATTTTTATATTTATTGAAAAATCTAGATTTGTAATGTGACGACAGAATTAATATTTAGAAATTTCGATGTCATTAGTGCAATTATAAATATAAATGATTAAATTCGTTGAATTATAAAATAGTATTTATAAATGTTTTCATAATTAATATATAATCAATAAAATAAAGCTTGAAAATTATATTAATGCATATTTTTCATAAGTGGTATATATTTATTAAGGCTGTAATCCGTTAGGAAGAATAGAAGCAGAATTCTACTGATAGCAACTTAGTAGTTGAAACTATTATTGAAATTGAATTATAGTTAACACTATTGCCGTAGTTGATAATGCGTAAATCAGTGCTCGTCCATTGATCGTTTAAGTAATGACTTTGATAAAAACGATCACTGTTCCCAAACAATAGTCGAAACTAGAAGTCTAAAAGTAATGATACGCATAATGACTTTAGATAGTTGTACATGGTGACAAAGCAACGATATAGATGAATTTATCTATCTATCGATATATATATATATATATATATATATAAGGTAAAACAAAGACGACAATCGATACTGTTCGAACATTTGAAAGGATAGATTGAGGTAAAATTGATGATGATAACGGAGAAAAGATGAAGGGCTATTTCGCTGCAAATTTCTCAACGATAGAAATTAAACTTTCTGCTGTATGAGACGTAGAAATATTCTTATGATGCAAGCGAACAAATGTGACTTATGCTTGCTGCGCTTTATTTGGTACGCGTCTGATCTTTTTCAAACAAAATTCTTCTCGCACTTTATCGTCCTTTCAAAAACTAATTTAAGTGTTGATGTCAACACTAGGAAAGTAAAAAATATATACGAAAGGAAATTTACACTTTATTACAACAATCTCTAGGATCAGGTTCAGGATCACGTTAATATTTTAACTACGTAACTTTTCATTCATATTCACGGTTTTAAAACAATAGTATGATCGAGTTTAATAATATAAAATTTAAAATAATAAATATTTAATATAAGAAATAATACAGAAAAGCTATTTTGTTTATTGTGGAAGAAGAGATGATCATCCATACTTAAGAAAGGAAATTATGTTTTACAAATTTAGATTGATATAAGATTTGTTAATGTTTCAGATGATTTATTATGAAAATTCATGTTTATCTTCATTTTATGAATATCAATTTTAAATTTAATAAGCAATTTCTTACATATATATTCTTCTAAAATTTATATTAATATTTAAATTCTTATTAATTTTATAATTAGTTAGTTAGTATAATGTTAGTATTACTAACATTATATTATTATTAACATTGAATATACTAATAGTTATTATGAAATAGTTTTCAATAAATTATATTAGTATACTCCATGTGTTGAATGAATTCTATTTAGGAACGGTTTCTAGAAGTTGGCTTTGAAGTTCAATATATATATATATATATATATATATTTGTACGTTTCTCTCATATATCAATATTGTATGTATCTATTTTTCTGATTCTTTTTGCTTGAGTTTGAATAAAAGTTACATTTTAGACTATAAAAAATTCTAATACAATTGTTAAGGATTCAAAAAATTGTTATAAATTATAATTCTATTAATAGAAATAATTTTGAAAGTGTACCAATCTAGTATACCAAAAAGTGTATATGTAAAATAAGTAATCGGTACAATTAAAAAAAAAACCAATGTATTTTAAATATCAAAGTAATTCTTGATAATATTAAGAAGTTTTTCTTAAATTCCAAATGGATTTTCTATGGTTAATAGATAGGTAAATGGAGCAAAAGAAAAGAACTTCATCAAGCACCATTATTTCTCTTTCTCTCTGATTATTGTAGACATTACGAATTGCAATTAAGAATGAAATTTTTAGAAAAGCGGCCAGGTCACGGGAGAGCAAACCCAGAAAAGAAAAGGAAAGCGTAAGCGGTAGTCGCGGTGGCGGCTACTACTGCTGCATTCCTTTTACTTTGTCATTTGTCAAAAAACATAGTACTTCCTCCACTGGCTCTGCGTGTAGATCCTCTCTTAAGCGTACGCGCTCGTTAAAAAAGAAAGTTTAGTTTTGAGAACCCTCTGGTGATAGTCGAGTCCTCAACCGTACGCGCACGTTTTATCTGAGATTTAAGAGAAGCGAGTATGCGACGGAGAGGGCAAATGGAATGACTCTGTAATGTAAAAAGAAGAAATCAACAAGC
>NW_011948420.1:2463240-2538873 GCF_000503995.2 Ceratosolen solmsi marchali
GAGAGAGAGAGAGAGAGAGAGAGAGAGAGAAGACTGAACATTTCGCTTTTCTGTCCACATTTTCTTTTACTATATCGTATTATTAGATTTCTTTAGGTTTCCTTTCGATACTGTTTGAATTAAGCATTTCATATGTAATCAACAAAAATGGTAAGAAATGCACGTTACATTTAACAGTGAAATTAGTAGTCGAACAATGTACAGACATTGTCTTATTATCGAAACATGGTTTGTATGCATCATGGTATAAAGAAGTCTTCAAAAATATAACTGCATTCATATAATTCTTTATTATTTTATTAAGTTATTTATGGTTTAATGTTCATATCCAAATATATATTTTTTCATAGATATATTAAGTTACGTTGTAAAAAGTAATTTACATTTATGACTATTAAGCAAAAATATGATCATTAAAGATTATAAGCATTTAATATTTGGAAGAATTTTAAAGAGAAGTACGCATGGAATAATCTGAATAAATAAAAAAAATTTTTTTTATTATTCTTGATAATCTTAATTTTCTTAAATATTAATTTTTCAATAAAACTAAAGTGCAATGTTTATGCTTAATTATGAATCGATGTTATAATGATTTTTTAATTTCTTAAATCATACTTAATTGCTTATTTAAATAGAGAAATGTAAAAATGTAAAAAAATTATCAATTTCACTGATAATTTTCAGAACTTATTTAGTATATCGTGTTAATATGTTATAACTTTTTTGCCTTAAGGTCAAAAGCTTAAAAATTTTCTCGCTCCTTTAAGAATTCAGTTACGGGAATCTTCAGTGATGCTTTTGAAGGATATAAATTATCGTATTTTTTTATATTTTTCATTATTCTAAAAACTAAAATAGTCAGACTGTTTAACTTATTTGAGGTTGAATGCCAAAATTTGAACGATATTACAAGAAATTAACAAGCTTTTATGTTTAAATATTTATTTATAACTATTTGTATTGAGTCAATCCAAAGTATCTTACAAATTTTCTATTTAAAAAATTATTTCTTAGTTGATAATATTGCTCATTATTTTTACTTTATATAAAAAATATATTTTATTTTATATATTTCATAATTTTTTAATAAATTGATAAAGAAATAGAAAATGAAACAATAGATAAATTATATATTTATAATAATATGAATCTATGTAATGAAAATACTTATCTTTATGTAGTAGATATTCATTTGTAATTTGTAATAAATATTTACAAAATATGAAATTGGGAAAAATGATAGTGTCAATAATTTTACGAAATGAATTATTGTGTACCATCAAACATTTGTTTCTGTAATTTTTTTTTTATTAAATTTTTATTATATTTATAAATGATTATTTCTTAATCTGTTAATAAAATAGAAAGTTTATTTCTGCAGCAGTTTATATATATATATATATACATTGATAGAAGTTTAGTAAAAAAGGAACTAATACTTATTATATATTATTTATACAAATATATATATATATATATATATATATATATATATATATATATATTTATATGAATATATTATATTCAGTCAAAGCCAAATTTATATTTTAAAAATAATTTCTATTTAGCATTAATTTTCAATTGAAAATTTCTTTGATTTTTTTAACATTAAATCTGAATAATTGAATAAAATTAATTTTGATATTTAGACAACTTAATTTTGTTATAAAATAGTTTTTAAATAGTTTAAAACAGGTAATTATTTATATGCTCAATTATTCGAATGAATTATTTACTTAGTAATATTTTAAATAAAATTAAAAATTAAAAATATGATATTTAAAAAGAAAAAATCTTGATTCAAACGCTTTTATATTTCATTAAATGTTGTAGTAAATTTATATTTAATACACCATAGCATGCTAAAGAGATTACTTTATTATTAATATGATAAAAAAATTTAATTATTGGTGAACATTTCTTTTAATAAATAAATTAGTAAAATACATTTTATCATTTACAGTTATCAATGTGTATTAATACGCAATATTCTATTATAGAATACAACACATTTAAATATAAGCATACAATGATACAAGATAAACTATTAGTGTTCTTATAATAATAAAAAATATATAAATCATTATTTATATTCAATATAAATTTGTATGTTTAACTATTTGCCTATTTTTTAAATATGAATATTTATCCCACTACACACTAAATTAAATTAAATGAAAATAATTTTTTTATCATATTATAATATCGAATTTTATTGCTACACATTTACAGTAATTAAATTGAAAGTGAACATGCAATTAAGTCAAGTCACAGAAGCTCTCTGTACACATATATAGACTTTTATGTTTGAAAACTGGTAGACAGTAGTAATAAATGAAATAAATATCATAGGTTTTAGAAACATTTAAGAGTAAAAAAAAATCTTTAGTGAACGAATTCATTTAAAGGAATAAATTTTAATTAGGCATTCATAAAATATTTTAAAAATTTTGTGTAGAAATCTAAGAAATCATAATTTATTTTTTATCAGAATTGTATAGAATTTTTATTAATATAGATATAATATAAGATCCATAGAAATAAATAACTAGAGATACATTAAAATTGAGTTTTTATGAGAAGTATTTAAAGTTGTCTTCTCGCTCTTTCACTTGTTTGTCTGACACGTGAACATTTATGATTGAGTGCATCAATAAATATTTGAAGAAGGACGTTGTCAAATGCGCCTCGGAATTTATTTTCAGTCCTTAACATAAAGTAGCATCGTTTGCATGCTTTTCCTACTATACGAGCATCGAAGCACAAGTTCTGAAAATGAAATTTAAATTCAAAAACTTTTCCTTCTCTAACTCATTCAATTCAAAAATTCAAGAAATGTGTCAGTTGTGGTTACACGTGTACATATGTATATAGATGTATGCGCGCACCTGTACGCGCGAAGTTAAAAGGTTCCTCTCAGTCAGGAAAACTTTACACAGGGCGTTATTTCCTTTCGCAAATGATTCTGTCGCATGTAAAAATGTCATTCACTTGAAGGTTCTTCCTTGGCCTCCGTGCACACTGTATAGCGCGATTTCTGTTAATGACTTGAAAAGCCTTTGAAAAGCAACTGAGTTGCAGTGAAGCTTAGAGCTGTAACCGTTTTTTAATTTCTTTTCAAGAGTAAAATATTACTAAGTGCTTATGCATTAAAAGAACAGTTTCTTAGTATAGGTAATATTAAGATTTTAACTTTATACATTAAGCACGTCCAATCATAAAATTTATTTATATTGTACTTATTATCAGTTTTTCCAAATAATCGTTCTCATTTTAATTTTCAAATCTGCATATTTACTATATTCTACAATATTAATTCTGACACTTTATATAAAATATCGTTCAAAAGTATCCCTATTAATGAATAAAATTAATATTAATAAAATTTTTAAATAAATATAAACTTTGTTACTTTTTTATTTACGGTGTGTAATTTGTGTTCCATTATTATATTAATTTTAATATTGCAAAATGTTAAAATCTTTTATTTTCCTTTAAGAAGTTTACTGAAATCAGTACCCTCTCCATTGATCATATAAAAACAAAAAATAATGTAGTATTTATTTTTATTATTTATTTATTATTTATTTATTTATTTATTTATTTTCGTAAACGTAATGTATTTAATTTCTGAAATATATTTCGTTTTTTGTCATTATATTGAAAGTACGGTGGGTAAAATTTATGAGATACCAATCTCTATATTAAAGATAGGGCTTCAGTGAACAAACGCAATTCCATGTACATCAAAGAATGTAAAATACTACACTAGGAAGTAGTTCTCTCATATATTATAATTCTATTATGGCCCTCTATTTTGGTATCATATAATAAGATGCATAAATCGCAAACTTTTCTAAAGTGCAAACGGCACAGTGGCGTTGTTTAAAAGTCCAGATAGTATTAAAATGTCTGTATGCATTATTCCTTAATAATTTCAAAATATTTGTACGACAGAACGGAGTTCTATACAGCTAGTATGCAAAAAAAAATAGGCACCTTAGTAATGCATTCGTCATGCTTGTCGGCACCTTTCAAAATTAAGTTACTAGATGATGCACACAAATAAATTTCACCTCACATATTTGAGAATAACTAGAATGCATATTACAATAGCCACATGTATCTGCCCATCGGTAAAGTTATTCGTTATGTTTCGACAGAAGTCTTACTTTCCTTTTGCTCGCAATGTCACAGCTACCCCACATTACCATGGCTGCTTTAACTAGTTATTCACTTTTACTCTCTCTCTCTCTCTCTCTCTCTCTCTCTCTCTCCCATTCCACTCTCTTACGCTTTCATTCTATTACTCTTCGGTCCCATTGAATTTGAAATTTATGACTTTAATAGGATCTTGAGTTTTCTTCAACGAACATAACTCACAATATGCACTGTTCGGTTCGCATCGTGCGTGCACTCAGTTCATCTCTTGTTGAGTAGTATCTGCAAGCATGATGCGGCTTCATAACTTGAAGCCTAAGCCAGAGCAGGAGATTCGTTTTACTTTAGTTTTTCCCTCTTTTCATGTTGTACTCAGAGTTTCAGAGGATGATATCATACCGACATTGTTATTGATTTCTTTTCTTGTCCTTTTCCCACTTCACCTATTGACGAGTCTATAAAAGTCCTTTTTTTAAATATTTCTTCTTTAAACTACGTACATTATAAGAGAAATATAAAGTAATATTTTGAATAAATATTCTTTAACCTTTAAAGACGACAAATAATTTTTGTATTATATTTTTCATGATTAATTATTTTATAATATTTTAGACAGAAAATTGACAGAAAATTACCTTAAAAATATTAGTTCTTTTGCATCAATTAGGTGGTTTTATATATTAATTAGTAATATAATCTTCAATTATATATTGCATTTATGTTATTTTTTCGTTATTTACTTTTATTTTCTAATATTTATTTAAAATTATTATAATAATATTACAACAGTTCTTTTGTATTATTTTTTATTAAAAATATTAATATGGAAATAACGTTATTAATATAGGTTAATTAAAGCTTTATTTAACAAATTTAAAGCATGTTCGGACATATTTATTAAATAATATTTATTTATATATTTTTTATTTTTATTAATATTTTGTTAATATTGATGATTTATACCAATAATAAAAACAGTATGTATAATAAAGTATATACTTTATGTTTAATTTAAACTTCTAAGTAATACATTTTTTACAATTTTATAAATGAAATTTTTGTTGTATAATATATTAAGTAAAAAATATATATTAAAACTCTTGTTTACACTAAAATAGATTATAATTTTATTAAAATATTTAAATAGAAATTAAATTTTCTACACAAGCTTTATAGTAGCTATCTTTATACTATATATAATGAATAACTAGTTAATGAATACTGTAAATAATACTTGTGATGTATATTTATATTTTAGAATTTAAGATTTGACGATTATTACTTAATGTTTATACATTCCGAAAAAAATAAGGAAATTTGATAAATATATCCTATTTGAACATATAGACAAAAGATAATTCATCTTTAATGGGCATTTTAATTCACAGTATTGTATTGATGTTAGATTAATTTATAAATTTAAACGATGAGAAATGGTTGAATGTAAATAATGTTTCAAAACACACGCTTTTAGTTTTGATTTTTCATTTTATTTACCGAACTTTATCAATCTTTACTTTAATTTAGGTTATCATAAATTATTTAAAAAAATCTATTTTATAAAAATAAGAAAAATGAATTTCATAGTTATCAAGGTAATACATGAAGCTATCTTATCATGCTATTATTATACATTATTTCGGTGAAGCATAATAGATAGATAAAAACTATTCATTTAAAAAGATTTTTTAAGTAGCAAATATTAGATTAGGCGTATGCCTGTGTTTTACTGATTCATCCAGCTTATACTTTATTTAAGATTTAGAATTAGATTATAACAAGTAAATATTTATTCAAGTGTAAAATTATTTTTGCATTAATTATGTCTTAAACAAAATTGACTGTAAATTATGATTAGGGTATTTGTAAGTATCATATTTGTAAGAATGAAAAAGAAAGTTTTATTAACTAAATTATGATATTCATTTGATCAAATATAATTCGTAAATAAACATGCATTGTGGTATTCAAAAATGCTATCGAAAAATACTACATTTTAAATTTGAATTGTTAAGCTGTATACTTATTATGATGGTTGAGTTAATTAATTTTCAGATAGTATTTTTATATCTAAGCATACAAAAATGAAGAAATTTTTGTAAAAAAAATATATCTTATTTTAACACGTTTTTTTATTAATAATATAGTTGTATGAATTATTTTTTTTAATTTACTTCGATATTGCCTTTGATTAATAATATACAGTAATTTTGTTAAAAATTTAATCAATCTAATTCAATCGGTAATAATTATTTAATTGTAGTGATGTTATTCTGTCTATCCTTATATAATCTATTGATTTTCAGACATAAGTGATTTTGTAATCATTTTTATGAACTCAATATTATATGGAAAAATTATAAATACAAGGGCAATTGTTTAAATCCATTATTTTCTAAAAAATTATAAAAATTAAAAAATATTATATTATATAAAATTATATCTTAAACTTATAATATATACAAAATAAAAGTATATAAAAATGACTATATGAATATAATTTATTATAATATTAAATTTTAATATTCAAGTATTAACAAGTATTATATTTTTTAATGAAAAATTATTATAAGTTTAAAAAATTTACATTTAAATTTTTTTTAATGAAATTAAGAATTATTCATTGAATAGGTAATTCTTTTAAACAAAAGTTTACTGTTTCCGGTACAATTAATAAAATGGCAGGGTTTTAAATGCTGTGCTTTAAAAAAAAGTTCTAATAATTGAGACTTTTAAATATAATATATATCTTGATGTTTTAGTTCGAAATTGTTTCATAATTATATTTGACTGTACATTTGGACACTAATTAAATAGTTTAATCTTGAACAAAGAATTTTTAAAAATAGTATCATGAAGGTATCAGTTATGAAATTAATAAATATCACCTTATCAATTACTTAATTAAAATATAATTTATATAAGAAAAATAATTTATAATATGTATAATAATATCAATGTAAATAAATTCTTGTTTAAACTGAAACGTATGTTATATATAAAAAGAACTTCTGATATAAGATTCTATATGTATCAAATAATATATAGATAAATTACCATCAAAACTTCGTAAGATCACTTAATTCAATTACATTTGAATTTTTTATTTCATTTATAAATTTATATATAAGTTTTAGATCATTATTCTATCTTTCATTTGTAACCATCTTCGATTAGTTTATTGTCAAAAATGTAAAATGGTTGAATATATCATATAAAAAGGATTAATGTTCTTAAATGCAGGGAATTGCCTAATATTTATACTTGTTAAATTATTATTTAGATGAATTATTTATTGATTTGCACAACCTTGTTTTCAATCGATAAATCGAATAGAATATATGTTCATTTCAGCTTTACTTATCACAGGTTATAGGACATGGCTGAGCTTTTGCATTCATTAGAACGCGTCTGTGAAGTTAATTATTCAGTCATTCGGTTTTTGTAATAGAATTACCGTTGATTGTAATACTCTAAGGGGATTTTGAATAGAATTTGTTTACTGAGATGTGTGAATTTACTTGACAATACAATACTTAAACTTATGCTACAGATAAAAAGACTGACACACACCTAAGCACGTGTACATTGTTGAAAAATTTAGCAATGGCAACATTCACATATCCAAAATAAGGTTGTCTGCATATATTTAATAATTCTCTAATACTGCAAGAGAAAATCTATATAAATTAAAATTATAAAATGATTAAAACTATTTTTTAGAAATTTCATGACTTTCGACTATATTATTAATACGATTAATATACGTTTAAATATCATGGCTAATATTCGATTTCTCCTAAAATGATTTTCAGCAGTATTATTCTATAATATATTTTCTTCGTGAATGACTAAGCATAAAAAGAGCTTCAAAGAGCCAATTCCACTAAATAATTTTTTCTTGCATGTTATTGACTATTTTGCTTGCTTGCTAAAATATTAATTTGTAAAGCTTGGTTGCATAGTTACATTTTTTAATCTTAATATTTGGAAAAAATTCACGAATTCCAATTGAGTTTCCAATTAGTAGTTGACTTCGATTGTAATCGAAGAAAAAACCCCTTGCGCATGTGTCTGGTACAAATACTGGTGTCGGCATAAATAAATTTGAAAAAAAAATGGATTCGTGAATATAGCGTAAGTTTAGTATAGAATATTCTTTTGCATAATTAAAAGAACGCATCTTAAAATATATATGAAATATCATTAAATCTAAATAGAGACAGTGAAAATATTAACTTTTAAGTTTAGTGTCTGTCAAGCCAAAAGTTAATTAAAAGTTATAATGGAGGTATTGAAAGTTTTCAGATAGAAAAAAAATGTAAAAATCAATGAGAAAATATCATATAACATTTTCTTTAAATTTCTAAATATGGGAAATCGATCCAGAAAATTAAAATCGTCATACAAATATTCAGTAATCGAATAAGTTAAAATGACTGATATACCAATTCTCTTTATCGAAGTAAAAATTGTTAATACAAAACATATAAATATTTATCTATTATTTAAGAATTATTAAAGATAGTGTCTGGGATCAGACTGAAAATCTCCGTTGGATGTTGAGTGGAGGTGTTGCTGGCAAGTGGAAGGGACAGTGCAATTATTCAAGCCTACTTGTAGTATTTGTCTTTCCGTATTGACGAGTGTATATCCCTTTCGTTGTATAATGAATAGTTGCTATCTTAGCATACGTTAAATCCGCCGCCTATGTTTGTATTATGCGTTGGTGCCGCCGCCTGTGTATGCGTCGGTCTTATCCGTGAGCTTCAGTAGTAGTATGCGTTGGTCCCGTCACCTGTGGATGCGTCGATCTTAACCATGAGCATATATAATGTGATTTTTAAGTTTTCAATCTTGTTTTATATTTGCACTAGCGCGTTATTAATTTATGATTGGTTTAATGAATTTAAGAATATAGCGTCACTATTTCTTTCTTGGATTATTTACTTGATTATTTATTACGTATGTATACCGCTACAGTGAGTGATATCTGCGGAGAAAAGCTTGAAGATGAATAATGCGCTTGTTATAATGACTATGTAATTATTACTAGACTGAGGCAAGACTGACTTGTGCGTGAAGCGCAGCCCTTAAATCTTATCGCACTATTCCTTAATCGCCGTTGTTTGTTGCCGTGACGATATTGGTTGTGACGTCAACAGGACATAGCCTTGAACGTTCGTTGCTGTTGTTTTGTTTAAATAATTTAATTGCGCATTCATCCCTATCCCACTTTCGCCTTTCAACTTTTTAATCCGTAACAGATAGTATTTAAATTGCAAAAGAAACAATTACAATATCTATCTAATATTATTATTTAAATATGAAATTTATTTGATTATAATACTATATTTAGGCAAACTTAATATACTGTTACAAACGTTGTATAATACCTTGGTGTTCGAAAGTTGTAGTGATGTAATTCTTGGCTCGAACTGCCAATGCTTCAATAGCTTAGTTTGCCGCCCGCTCTAGCAAACGCTCGGGAATGAGTGAGATGTAGGAGCTGTACAAGAGTCGTGAGAGTTGGTTAATTATATATTTATTATACAATTTATTACACAATTTAGATATGGGTATTATAGAATCTTCTTGAATCTTATATGAAGATACGATTTCTTGATCGGCTTCTTATACAGGAGGTATCACTACACAAGATGCCTTGAAATCGTTGAATTGCACAGGTACATAATTACTGCACACTTCTTGTCAAAGAATGTGAGATAATGTTGATGGTTGTCTTATGCCGGTTCTGCCGCCAGCTGACAATAATTGAAGAGATAAAGTGTATTAACGTGCAGCGATGTCGTCTGATTCAGCGGTGAGTTGGACACAATTACGTGCGGCGTGACTCTTATACTCACAAGGATGCAATAGTCTTGATCTGATCCGGCGGTGAGTTGGACAGAATTGCGTGAGGCAAACCTAGTGCGTGCGGCGTGACTCTTATACTCACCAGGATGCACTATTCTTACTCTAAATTACTAACACTTATTTCTGCGTTGAGTTAATTTTAACCTTGGCTTCCATGGACCATTAATTTCTATTACTTGACTTTTCTTAAAATAGCCCTTTCTTGACTTATCTCTGTGGACAGTACTTGACTGTACACAGCCCTTGCCTGCCCACGAGGACAGCGTGTTCCAATTGTCCCCCGCGGACAGCAACTTTTTGCTTCCATGTTCCCATCTTTAAGGCTTCTTGCCATGAGTCCCCACTCAAGGAGCTTCTGATCTTAGTTTTCCAATCAGGGCGCGCCGTTTTTCGGCGGCATGATGAATGTGCATGCCCTTTTCCCACTTCATAAGAAATTAGGCTTGGACAATGAGAATATCGAAGAAGTATCTCTGGCGGCAATGCGTGAAGTGGAAGATTTGCCCCTCTCCGGGACTCATCGTGGGGGTGACTTTTGGTCAAGCGTCTTTGCTTGGCCTATGCAAGCAGCAACATTTGTCGTACTTGACAACAATGCATGCGTATGCCCTCATGGCATTGAAGGCACACGTGCGACGCAGATTGTCAAGCGTCGCGCGTGCCGAGTTTCGGGTTGCAACGGACTTTAAGAAATATTTTTCATTCAATTGTTTTGAAATATTTTAATCCTCAAAATATACTCGTATAAACAGTCTAGTCGGGTTTTGCTGTGAACTCACAAGGGTTGTTTATTTATTGCATTCAAAACAATTGCTACGCCTGCAGGTCAAAAGGCCATAAATGGCTGTTTACGAGTTCACAGATGTACAAACCTTTTCGACTCTCATGCAACCTTGGCGAGCTTTCTTAGTTTTTTTTTTGTATCCGTTCGATAATTCTCTTTTATCAGCTGTTGAAAGATTTTCTAGTAAATATAATTCGAGAGATTTTCTTTTCACTCTCGAACACTTAGCTACAATATTTTTAAAATTTTTACACAATTTAAGGAAATTTATATGATGGAAAAATATTCCTCTAATTATTTTTTCATTAATAACTTAAAGTCAAGCAAATGTAACTCTTGTCATTTGTTTTAAACAATATTATATTTAAGTTCTTCTATTCATAATTTTTACTTTCCAGTCGTCATATAAAATTCTGCCTTTATGTTTTTTATTTACGCTATAATATAGTTACTACTTAACAAATGTAATATTTAATAATATATAATGAAACACCATTGTTTTTAATAACAGCGAAAAATAATTTTAGACGGATACATCTTTGAAGGTCTATATTATCATTTTAAATTAGTATTATCTAACATGTTATAAAAGTTATATTTGTTGTAAGTTTATATTTTATGATTTTCAATTTAATATTGAACCATAATTTTTGTATGTAGAATAATACATTAACTTTTTACTGTTTAAACATACTTTTATTAATTCTTATATGTCATTAAAATCTTTAAACAGTAAATTTTTATTATGAAACAGATTAAATAAAATTAAAATTAATGAACAATAGTCGAATCTATATTTTTTATTAAAATAAATTTAGAATTTTGCTTATATCAATTTTATTTATATAAAAAATATAAGCTTGTATGGAAAGATTACTAAAAAATTATATTAATAATAGATGTGAAAGAGGTATAAAAAGACATTCTTAAATTAAGTGATATTAACATATAATTTAGTATGGTATATAGTATTATATAGAATGATTAAGTCTCCTATTTTTATTGTAATATATATATATATATATATATTACCTTGTACAATAGCAAACTTTTAAATTTGGTTAACATATTAACATATGAAACATCAATAAAATGTTGTATAAAACGACATATAAATGAAATGTAATATCTATATTTCATGACTTTTTTCATTATGTAAGTATTACTATGTAAATGCTAATTTTTAAAAGCCCTTAAAGATCTTGTTCGAGATTGAAGCTAATTTCAAGACCGCTAATTTCAAATCCACTGAACTATTAAATTGGCAGTTCGAGCCATAAAACAAATCCTTAAAAATTCGAATAGATCTTTATAAAGTATAGTAAGAGTATTTATGAAATCATTAAAAAAAACTTAGCGTGTACAGGAAATCTTGTTTTTTTTTTACTTTATTTTAATAAAATCAGAAGTTCTATGAATAGCAATAGTTCTACGAATTATATTGCTTATAATATGTAAAGTTAATATAATTTGTTTACTGTTTTATATTTACACTAAAATCAATGTCTAAGTATATAAACATTACCTATTTTATTCCATTCCAATGAATTTCTCAAGTCTTGATAGAAGGAAATGGAAACAATTACAGTAAAATGTTATTGTAGTAAATCAAGAATTTATAAAACAATATTTCTCACTTCTTAATATATTATTTTTCTGTAAATTAAGTAAGTTATAACAAAAATAATTTTAAAATATTTCTTCAGTCATATACGTATTTCACACACACACTACGCGCGCGCGAACACGCACACATACATATACGTATATTTACACACATTGAATATCATTTCAAATATATATATACGCGCGCGCACATCTACACAGGCAAAAAATATATAAATAAAGACATGCATGTATACCAGCGTTATTAATACAATATTATATCTATATTGCCAATTAATTTTATATGTATGCGTGTACATACATATTCTTGCATGGATTCATATGAATGGCTAGTTTGAAATATTATATGACATACGTAATTATTAATTATTTACTTACTGCTAAATTACCAATAAAGTGTTTAAAATGTATAATTATAATTTGTAATAAAGAAAATACGGACTTTATAATGATTAAAATAAAGTGTGAAAGGGTGAATGTATTTATGAAATGTATTTATTGTATATATGAAACAAATTAATTAATTCAGTTTGTCATAACAGTAACAAATTTAATATATGTTACTAATATACTACTCAATAATTTTTTCACAGTTTTATATAAAAATTATGTACAGTAATTATTTGCATAATGTAAATGAAAAAAAAGTACAATCAAAATTCTGTAAAGTGAGAAAGGATGTAAGATTCTTGATTATATGAAAAGGGTATCATACTTAATGGATATAATAAAAGTATTGTTTGTACTAACAGGGGAAATAAGTATAAGATCTATAATAGCATAAAATAATGTAAAAACCTGATTTCGAACCCTCGCAATGAATTTAGATTACTAGAAATTTACAGGATACTTGAAAATAATTATTTGGAAATAGCAATCGATTTTTAATTTTGTTACTATAATGTTTTTATATTTGCATGCTTTAAGTTTGCTTCATTATTATTATATATTAATTATTATTATTCATTATTTATTATTATATTCATTATATATTAAATTCATTATTATTATAAATTGGTATTATACAAAGAAAGCTTGTTAATTATTTTGTGTACCTTCAAAAATTATGGGTTTATAGAGTATTTAATAAGACGCAGAATACGTTCTATTAAGTTTTATTTTAAAATTAAAAAAAAAGTAGCAAGTAATTAAATATTAATTTTTCTATAATACTAAAATATGTTTAAAAAAATGAATAAATAAATAAATATTGATAGTAAATATATATTTTGTGTATTTCAATTACTACTAGTTAACAAATGAAAGTAGTTTTATATAAAAAAAAATGTTTAACAGCATATATCATGGAATATTCAATAAAAGAATTATGTATTTTTATTTTACTTATCATTTTAAGTATTATTTGTAATATTATTAATTATGATAAATAGAGTAAAGTATTTATAAATTTTTTTTATTACTAAATTATTTGCAGTTTACAAGTTATAATTTTATAAAAGAAGCTGTTTCATTACAAATTTTAAATTTTATTTATTAGATGAAAATATATACTATCTCAAAAATGAACTAGTTAAAGAATCTAATTATTATTTTAAAAAATGTTAATTCTTTTTATATGTATACTAAAATTATATAAGCTTATTATATTTATTTACTTTTATTTTATCAATTGAGGTTTATTTTGATTGATTTGAGAATTGAGAAAATCATCGTTTTCATATATGGAATAGTGCATAGTGAAAATGAATTTATAATTTTGTATGTAATATATTATAATAATTTTTGGCTGAGTTTAATTATTTATCATAATAAATATTAAACTGTTACAATGAATGAGATGAAATATATTTATTATTCTTTGCTTTAAAATCAATGTTAAAGAAGTTTTAAATTGGGGGAACTTATCAACATTATTCAGAGAAAATGGAATTGTGTTATTATTGTTAACATGTCGAAGTTTTAGAAGTAATCTACATTTTAAGCTAGTACATGTCCAAAAAGAAAAGACTGCAAATTTTGTCGAACATGTACATGTCCGACCACAGTTGACAAGTCTCCGACTGCTGGTAGTCTTGCTACTACTATTTCGTCTCTTTACTATACATACCTTGTATGTGTTTTTTCAAATATCAGACTTATTCTATCACGGTATTCTATTATTTATGAGTAACAAGCTATTTGTCATATGTATATCATAAATATTTTATTTTAAAGTAGAAGAAAATTTTAATCTATTATATTTAATCAATCAAAAATAAATAAATAAATAATTTTTATTAACACACATCGAGTCGCGAATTACATTTTAGATGAGAAAATAACAAGATGGTATGTAATAATTTATATTTTCCATGTTGGAAGAGAGAGAGAGATGATTATATACTATGCTATCATTCACAATGCGATTTCACTAAAATATAAATGTTTCACACTTGCAAAATCATGTAGTATAATTCAGCTTGGATCATTTTCTTCATTATACATATGCTTGAAATTTTACTTATAAGTTAGTCTTCAATTCACTCCTACTTATAATCGGTTATAATTTTGTCTTCAACTCATTGCTACTTCTATTTACACTTCTATTTATGTTCTGTGCGAATAAAATTTTTCACTGAGTTACTTAAGCCTCCGTCTTCATAAACTGTTGACAAATTTATTGTTAATAATGCAGATAATTTGTCTATCGGCTGAGATCTCAGTGATTCTATAATTATTCTCAAAATTAATATTAGACAATGTGTAGTCAACAATACGGATAAATTATCATCAACATATTGAATGTTCTATAAAAAGCAATTAAAAGTTATTATATTGTGAATCAAACAAAAAGCTTTCATTATTTTTTTAATGTAATAGCTAAAATTTTGATTGATTGTTTTTTGATGATTGAAACAAAATTGAAACCAAAAATGATACGTTGTTAATAGATTTATCGTATTATTAATAAAAAATTGTTTTTAAAAACATCAATCATTTATATTTTATATGTGATACAAAAAAAAATTAAAAATAAATATAAAATATATACAACGACAATAAATACTAATAAAATATTTTATAATATAATTATTATATATATAATATATTATTATCATAATTTTAGTAAAACATAAGTTTAATATAGTTTTAGGTGGAATTTTCCAATTAAGCTAAATACACTATGACATTAAAACTTACATAATCTATATGTACATTTATTGAAAATAAGTATTTATAGCATATGAATTCTGAATATCATGTAAATAAATATACAATGAATTTAGTAGATTATAAATCGATAGTACGAACAGATATACTGATTTGGTGTAGGTTAATATCCATTGACCTATGAATACGTTTATTGAGAAATTACTGAATTTCAAAGAACGAAAAGATAAATAAAATATTGAATTCATATCTCGAATTACAATATTATAAATTATTATAATATAAATTAAATTAAAATGAATTTTTCAAAGAGAGCAGTAATAATTTTTGAATACGCAAAAGATAAGCCGAGAGAAATCTTTATTTTGATTTTGTAATTGACATTAGTTCCTATATATAAGGAAGCTATTTAAACATAGCTCAAACCACTTTATTCTCGCTCATTTATTGGCATGAATTTCCATCAAATTTGAACAGATAATCAGACATTTTGACTCACAATAGATTAAGATGATTTGTATTCAGCCGATTGATCAAGGTCGGCGAATGATGTTCGCTATATAGTAGCTTTGTTTGATACAGAAATGGAAATTAGTAGATTAACAATTCCTGGAAAAGGAGGTTTGTTACTGACTTATTGCTAAAGAATATGGACTATCCCTGCAAATCTCTAATTCTACGGTGAATGTGAAATATATGTAACTTATAGATCATACTATTCAAAGTAATTATACTAATAAACGGAATTTTATAATGATTATATATAACAAAGCTGGCAAAGCAATGTTATAGATAAGGATTACTTATCTAGAATGAGTAATCGTTTGAGTATGTACATAACTCTCATATGTAAACGATCAAACACACCTCTATACTTCATTATATTTTGTTGGAATTCCTTTCTTATCGTCAATGAGAGATATATAGATAGGACAGATAATAGACACATAGATAAATGGATAGACAGATGGATAGGTAGGTAATAGGTACAAAAATAGAGAAATAATTATATGCGCATAGGTTTATAAAAGAAGTTTCACTTCAAGCACGTAATTATAATACATATAAACAATTATTGTTTATCAAATAATGTTAATTAGGGAATATTTAGATTTCGATCATGTTATGGTTTCATATTAATTTATAGGTTTATTACGAAGTAGCTATGGTGCTGTAGATTGGTTCAATCGTGAATTCTGCAAATTTATATGAAAGCGTAATTACATTACGTATCTCTTTAGAAAGCTGTTAGCACCTTGTATGATAACTAAAATTAATCAACTAAAGAGCAATTTATTTATTTAAATTATTACTAATGAAGGTAATAAGATAATGCATATACGTGAATTATCTATATGCAATTTTCATTTTTCTCGTAAATTTTAAAATTCGTTTGAGAAATAAAATTATTTTAAAATATAATATTTTTATTAAAAATCTCATTTCAACATCTTAAAATAATCTAATAATATAATAAATATAATAAAGGTGTTAAATAAAATAAAATTTATTATTATTTGCTAAATCAAAATTTACAATATTTAACATATAAATTTTACCAATGATTTTAGAGTTCGCATTTATTTATTTAACCTAAAATATTAAAACATTAAATCACCATTTAACAGTAAATACTAATTTTGAAACTAATGTTTCCGATATTATTTTAGATAAAATAAAATGGAAAATAATTGTATAAACTCGCAAAAGAAAAGTATATTTAAATTTATTATAAAGCTTATAGTGTTATTTTCATTCCAAAAATATTTTTCATTAATAATAATTCCATAATATATTATTTTAGTTTTACAGCTATAATGTTATTTATTATAGTTATGTAATATTTTTAGGAGTATAATTATAGATAATAATAATTAATTTTTATGTATAAATTACTTAAATAAGCATTTAATTTAGCAAAGCGTATACAATAAATGGCATATATTAATCTTTCTTTAAAAAATTGATTTTCAACTTATACCTTTCCTTTAAAATAACTATTATACCGGATATATATAACATTTTTACTAATACCATTTATAATTATTATACATTTTATTTATAAAAAATGTTGTTTTATTTTCAATTAAAAAATATTCTATTTATATATAAAGAAATTTAAGTTATATATAACATTAATATTTGTTATATAATTAAAATTATATAAATTTTTATTTATAATAGAGAATTTTATTAAATACTATGTATAATAATTAATAATTATATTATTAATTAATAATTATAATAAATAATTGTATGTTCATACAGAATTTTAATGTCATTTTTTATACAAATTGAAGTTTTTAGCAAACATTATATAATCATTACATAGTCGAAGTTTATAAATAAATAACTGTATTAAGGTTATATAATTTTAGAAAAAAATCAGTAACATATATATACTCGAGAAATTATAAAATATTGAATGCAATATGTAATTAACAAAATTTTTGCTAAACATTTACAAAATATCGCTGTATAATAATTTAAAAATTTTTTTAATTATCTGGTAATTGTTATTTGAAATAAAGAATTCGGTCAAGATTTTATGTTATTTATAGGTGAATTAAACAAAAATTTTTCACTTAATACTACTTTATATCTGCGAAAATAAAGCTAATCTAGTTGTACTTCAATGAACTAATTGAACTAATTGAACAGGAAAAACATCTTTACATGCGTAAAAATATCTTTAAATGCAAAATAACAGAGATAGAATAAATAATTTTGAAAGTATTAAAAAATAAATAATAAGGAGTGTAAGAGGTAGAAGAGGGAGAGAGAAGAAGAAAAAGAAGAGAGAGAGAGAGAGTGAACAAAGAAACAAAAAAAGTATATTCACCAAAGTAATAATAATAGAATATAAAAGTATTGAGAGCTATTATAAGGTTCTAGTACAGATCTACCAATATTAATAGCGCCGCACGCCAAAGAGTGGGAAGATGAAAGTCATTCACATTAAGAAGCACTTGGACACGGTTAGGTTACTTTGAATAATGCATACAGTTGTACCAAAAAATCGTCCATAAAATTATTGTAGAAAATGGTCGATCCACCCAGACCATAGAGTTCTACCATAGTATGCCTCTCCTATTTTATGGCTTTATCTGAATAACATTAAAATTCGCTTCATCTTACCTTTAAATATCTCTAAAGAAAAACCTTCTGTAGCTCAGAAAACCGATCTTCTTATTCTTCCTCCACTTCCTTTCATTTTAGTTTCTCGCTCTTGCCATGTATACTTATATAGCATCTCTTACTTGACAGTATCCTGTCGAGGATGGAGATAACTAACAAACGATATAGCTTGATACTTGCTCAACGTGATAAAGCAGTTTTGAGGTACGAAAAAATAAGAAATTGCGATCAGAGAGTTAGGAAAATTAATAATGAGATTATGGGCTTTATAAGATCATGGCGTTTAATACTGTTCACGTTTATTTATTTCATTTTGCAGTTCTTTTTCATTTAAATTGCTCATTTTTTCTTAATAACTATATCAATTTATGTTTTTATATATTTTCTGAAAAGATATTATACACTCCCACAGAAAAATAACTAAGGATAGTTTCCTAAAAAATAACCGAGATTAAAGTTTTTGTGCTTGAATAATATTTTTTGTATAAAAAAGATTAAAATCCCTCGAGCTTCTACAAAATTCGTTTAGTCATTTTCATATACTCTTTGAAAGGTTCTAATGAGAAATATTTGTAACTAGAACTTTTTTAATATCATCATACGAATATTTATTTAAGATACATAAAACGATTAAATTTTTCAATACGAATTATATATATATTAATTTTTGTAATGAAAATTAGTTTTCTTTAAATTTATATCAAAATGTGTTGAAAAATATCAAAATATATTAACCGTGGTTTTTCAGGCATATGATAATGATATAATTATCAAATATTTAAGATGCATAATAAATTTGGCAATATAGAGAATTAATCGATATAATTTTTTTATACTGAATATTTTTAATTATACTATACAATTTTATGATTGCAACATTTTTATTAATTTGATTAAACGTTAAGAAGCTGAGAATTTTCTTATTATTTAAGATTTAATGACATCTGTTATGCATACAAGAAAGTCTGGTCATCATCTATAATCAGGGAAAATATAAACAATCATACATACATTCTTTACAAAACCTCGAAGTCGGTCTTAATTTATATAGATAAATAGATTATTGTTTTAACTTTTGCTACTTCTTTCTAAGTATGAAATCCTTTATAATAAGCTTATGTGAAACATAATTTAAAATTCCGTCTTATATTATTACTATATTAATTTGAAAAAATTTTAACTAAGCGAGTAAGCATGTTTATATATAAATGTATTAATTTTATAATAATATTTATTATTATAAGATGTACTTAAACTTATACATGAAAGATTATAAATTATATTAATTGTATAAATTAGTAATTTATTGCAACCTAAAAAAATGGTTTCTTAAGTAATTTAATCCTTCGTATTTATAATAAATATAATATATTTATAATAGACATAAGTAATAATATTTAAAATTTAATGTCAACATCTTAAAGTTTTCTACATATATTTTTTTATATTCATTATCAATAATTAAAAAATTATAGTATTTTTATTCATTTTCAACATAAAAATTAGCGAATAAAATGTTTTATTTTAATAGAAAATACAATATTCCAGAAATAGGTTTGCAATTATAGTCACAGAAAATTTAACAATTTTACAATAACATAAAAACAATATTAAAACTAATTACCATATTGTTTATATTTTTATTTTTATTACGACGTAAAGTTATATGTTTATAAAATAATGTTTTCATTTATTTAAAAATATAAATTTATATGAAAAAATTGAAATCTTTTATGAAAAAATCTAATATAAAAAAAAGAAATCTATTTTGTCTAAACACAAAAAAATTTAACAAAATCTACCAATAAATATGAATATTCCAGAAAATAATAGTTTTTATGTTTATAGATTTCGATCATTATATATAATTTTATCTATATCTACAAATTTGTTACAGTTTTATTTGAATTTTTAATACACAAAGTATTGTTTTCAAATATATCTTAGTTATAAAATTTAATATACCCTATTCTTAACTTTTTCGGTTGTACGCCAGTAAATATGTGCATATACATATATATACATAAACATATGTATATATATTCATAAATTATTATTATTAAATAATATGAAAAGTTACTAAAGCTTATAATAACACATTTATATAAATATAAAAGTGCGATTACTATCGGTTAATTAATGTTATAAAAATATAATACATTGCCAAATATAATACAACATAAAAATATTACAAGCAGCATAATATGCAACAATATCTGCTATTCAATTTGAGGGTGCTATAGTCTTTAAACTATACACTCAATAGAACATATTATTTAAGTATTAAGTATTTAAATTCAAATTTTTTTATTTATATTAATTTTTTAATGTAAAAATTTAAAATTGCGGTGTATATATTGTAAATAGATACAACATTGTATACATAAAACTTTTTTGTTATTTTAAATTATATCGGAATAAAAATAATTTTAATTCCAATATATTGTAACTCTTTTATGAAAGTTATATTTATCTAAAAAAATATTTTGGCAATTAGATATCTATATTTAATTAATTTTAATTTTTATAGTCATAAATATAATACTGTTTTCATTAATATTTAAGGAAACATTTATATTTATAACTAGCTTTGAAAGTTAAATTTATCCAAATAATTAATAAGAATTCAATAAAAGAAAAATTAATAAACAAGCAAAAAGCTTTTAGTTTCAAAACATGAATATCAATAGTAGTTAGTCTACTAGTGACGTAAAAATACGCGTTAAACCAGAAAAAAACAAATCAAAGCTATTTGATCAATTTATGTAGGCACCTAAGCTTTCAACTGCTAGATTTAACGTTTCCGCGTGTTTTCAAATTTTTGTTCTCCTCTCTTTCGTTCTAGTAATATAAATTCAGAGTCTGCGGAAATTCTTTGTCTTGTATCTCGATGGATTCGTCTGTACATATTCGTACATTATTGTTTCTAGTGAGTGATAGTGCGCGGATCGACAAATCGTAGAGACAAATTAGAAAAAACGCTGATGCTTAATCAAACTAATGACTATTTTTCTTGTCTCTGCCTACGTAGACGACTATATGTATGAACACAACAATGCACACTACTCCCAACCCTGCCTTATCTGTACTTCTTTTTTATGTTTCCGATTAAAATTTCCTTCTTCTCGATTTTTGTACATTTCGCGACGCTATTTTGCTTTCAACACAGTTGATGAAATTGGGAGTAGCACTTTCCTTGATTACTAAACTCATAATTAATATATACATTCGATTTGGCGAAAAAAAGTATAGAGATAACTGAAATGTTTATATTCTGTTTCTATAACAAAATAAAAGGATACATTTTTCTACGAAACTTATTTAAACTGTCAATATTTATCCCATTTTTAATATAACTTTGTGTTGGAGTGAACGAAAGGTAGAACGATTAATTAAAACTTTTTAAATTTATTATAATTCATTTAGTAAATACAATATATTTATCTTTTTATAGTACATATTTACAATAATAAATACTTTATACTTCTATGTATGTTATTAAATATTCTACTAAATATTCTATTAAAGATTCTTTCATGGATATTTAAAATTTTTCATATAATAAATATTAAATATATAAATAAGGATATGAAATAATTAAAAAATAATATTTGCTAAGAACAAGTAATTAATGTGACATTTAATTTCAAATCATTTAAAATTTTAAATTAAATTATTCAACTCAATGTTGCATTTCATAGCATAGAATTTGCAGATAATATTGTAATTGAAGAATTAATAAGATCTTGGTACAGGGAACAGTTTCAATATTTATGAAGTCATTTTAATAAAATTTTACATTAAATAATAGAATTTATAAAAATTTTAATTACACCAATATTATATGTGTTATATAGAATTTTAATATTTATAACATGCTGAATATTCAGGACTTATTTATTCAAATTTTAATTTTCTTAAGATACTTTATTACCATTTACAAACTTAGTTGCAACACATTTTTGCACGATTTAAAAATAATTCCTAAAAATCATTATTGTAATTTTTACATTGATAATTTATGCAATTATTAAGTCTGAAAATTAATTTTATTTATCATAATAAATTATATATTATAAATAAAATTAAATAGTTTAATTTGAATTAATAAAATGCTTTATAATTAGTTATATATTTAGAATATTTAATATTAATAACATTAATTTTCATTAACATTTAAGTTTAATTAAAAATAAAATTTGTTTTAACAACTTAAAATTTTTTTATAAATCCTGTTTGAAATTTTAATTAATTTAAACAATTTATATAATTATTATATTTTTATATAAAAAAAATATATAAAATATACAAAATTTATATAAAATATATAAATATAAAAATATATATACATTATATATATTTACATTATATATATTACATTATATATATTATATAAAATAATAAAAAACAATATATGTAAAACATAATACATATAAAATCCATGAAAACAAATGTTTTTTTTACAAAAAACTGGGACTATCTTAAAAATTACATAGTTTAATAAACACAATTTTTATATATAAGTTTGCATATTAAATTACTTTAAGTAACAAGAATGTTAATAATTAATAATGAAGGTGGAGTTAAATACTGTAAAGTTGAAGTAATCAACTTTTATTGAGGAAATTAGAAGCATTTACGATATTATGATTAATATAATAATTCCTCAGATTGATTTCTTAGATTGAAAGATAAATATTATTAGAAACATACATTTTTATTTTTTTACGAAATATATTACGTTTTTTTTTTCATAAGTAATTCATAAATTATAATAGAATATTTAAAATGATGATTTGTACGTATATGGTAATGCATGCTATTATACATACATGTATATATATATATATATATATATATATATATGTATATTCGCCTTTTTATAAAATAATGTTATATAAAAAAAAATTTACAAAAAGAATTTAATAAAAATGTATAAATATATGAATATATTCATGATTGTAAGCCTACTAATAGTGTAATTTTTATTTGTAAGAGTAAAAAGAGTGGTATAATATGCAATTGTGTGCCAACATATCGAATTATTAATATACGTTTGTTCTATATTATTGCTGAATCCGTTTTTTTCATTGCATTTAGTATACTTAATGTAATAGATTATTGATTAAGTTATTTATTATCTTGTTTCTTTCTTTTTAGTTGGGCAATAGATATCTACTAATCAATGAAGTTCAAATGTAACCGTGCAGAAATAAATCTCTGTGTTTATAATACTTTTTCAGTCGCTTCTAATTATTGTGTTCTTCATAATAACCCTAATTTTGTGCCACTTAGAACATCATTTATTTATCATGAAAATAATTATGTATTTAAATTTTTTATAATTCCTTTCCAGTTATCACAAAAAGGCTCTTACCTTTGCTTTGAGCATCGACCTCGGTGATGTCACCGTCTCCAGTCGCACAATTCATCAGCAATAACAACAAACTCGTTAAAAACATTCGCCACAACGACGAGCAATGCATTTTAACCCTGGATGACTTAATTATTTAATGGTTTAAATGGGGAAGCAATGGAAGAGGAATATCGTGTCTTTTAGCGCCCACGACTCGTTCACTAAACCCCCCCGGCCGACATCGATGTTTATACAAAGGCGCCGGCCGGTGATCCTTATTTTTGACGACGTGTTTTCTACTAAGTTGATAAGCGATCAACTCTCGATTGCTTTTATCACCTCTGGCTATTAAATATTTAATTTCCTTATATTATTCACCCGATACAAATTAAAAAAATCCTCAATATATTATTTTATTTTTTATTTAATATTATTCCTTAAGATTCCTTAATCGATAGTATTCTATTACTATTGATATTTTTTATAGCATCGTTTAAGTGTAACTAGAAGTAATATTTTCGCCCATCAAAGCATTAAACATCAATGGAAAATAAAAGATTATGTCACCGTAATACACTTATTTTTCAACACTTGTACAACTATGTCTATGTTAGTAACCACATGAACTAAACAATTGGAAGGGCGTTTCAATTTATCGACTAGCTCAAGACAACTTCTATCGCTAGTACATACGTTCCAATGTCCTCGACTGGTACATCAGCGTTCCGATGTCAGGCTTGGCTATTTTGTTGTTTTCTTCACTTTTAGTTCTTCTTTATTGTAGCAACGCCGCTTATTCAATTCCAGTATTTCGATCTTTTTCTCGCACCCTTAATCGAGCACGTTCTCGTTATTCTGTGGGTCGCCTCACAGCGCATCTTTCTTTGATTACCTTACAAACCAGCTGCTATTTGTTTTATTTTTCTACTTTTTTAGACATCAAGTTGCAATTCTCGACCTCCCGTACAGAACGCTTCTTTCTTCTTTTCTTCTCTTGGTACTCTTATTTCTAACAAGTCTAACCTTCTTATTTTTACCTATTTTAGACTTTTATCAATTGTCTATCGAGTAGCAGAATATGAAAACGTTTCCTGTAGGCGATAGCTATGCCGTGGAAAGAAAAATCGAACCTTAGTTCGTAATTTTGCCAATGAGTGATCACATATATAGTGATCTAAGTGCACTTAGAGTCAACCACCGTATATAATGAGGAGCCGACGAATACTGAGAACTTTAGTGAACGGATTTTGAGCAAATCACGCACGGACGCGCACACTGGAATGGAAGTTTCGCGCTGCGGGACCGTGGCAGCGATGATTCATACGACTTTTAGCGGAAATAAAAAGGTCGGTTTTTGCGCGCGGTGAAGAAGAAAGGAGAGAAACCGCCACCGCCGCCACCGCTGCAGCCGCGGAAGCATCAGAACTTTAGGTATAAATAGGATTGAACGGGTCTCAGTTGCGGCTAGCTGTAGCGTCCCGAGAAGCCGACGGGAAACTAAGCGAAACCTCCGAAACCAAAGACACACGACACGAAGACGACAGCGACAACGAGCCTCTACACTTCCCCACTATAATGAGTACATGAGTTAAGCGGACGTGCCTCATATAGACAAGCGTGACTCGGTGCTGCGATACATAGATGTATGCCAAAGGGAATAGAGATTGAAAATATATTCTCTGTATTCCAATAGTGCTAAGCGCCAAGACCCTTCTCCCACTCCTTACCAACTACTTCTTGCCATCACTTTTTTCTCCCTCTGACTATTGCTCTCCCCT
The DNA here is from genome assembly GCF_000503995.2 of Ceratosolen solmsi marchali. NCBI lineage: Eukaryota > Metazoa > Arthropoda > Insecta > Hymenoptera > Agaonidae > Ceratosolen > Ceratosolen solmsi. The sequence goes on from NW_011948420.1 coordinate 2,489,075, forward strand.
TTTGTCATTCTATTTTTCGGCATACCGATTCCAGTTCACGTATGTGTATTTAATGGTGGTGGCGATGAAACGAGTGGGGCAACGTTTTTCCATTTATGGTGACTCAATTATGTTATTTCCATTAATTAAAAACTTTCTTGTATTTCTCATAATAATATTATATTTAATGTTTTTTTAAATTATACTTAAATAATTCTATACATAATATAATTATCTATTTAATATTTATTTAAATAACTATGTTTTATTCAATTTTTAATATACATTTTAAAAGTATATATATTTAAAAATAACCAATTAAATAAAATTTGAATTCTTTATTTATTTTATTTGAAATTAAGACATTTATTTTATACAGAGTAAAAGTAAAATTTAAAAAATTATAAATATTAATGTCACGCTATTCTTCACGTTGACAAATGTAAGGTAATGCCTATTGCATTGGTTCATAAATGTCGATCATTATAAAGACATTACGATTAATATTAAGATGAATGCTTGGGCTCTCCAATTTTATCGAAAAGTATAAGATCGTCTTTAGTATTAATTAAGAAATAAAATAGAAGTACAGAAAATATAAGCTCTGGTTTAATAATTTTTAATTAAAACATAGAATGTCAGATTCTGTTTAATCCTGAGTTCATTTGGTCTCCGTCATCCCGTATATGAATAGAGGTATATCGCACTGAACAACAAACTGCTGCAACTGACGGCGCGTCGCCTCTATATTCATGAGAGGTGAAAGAAAAAGCAGCGTGCCATAGGGTGCATGGAAAAAAGAAAAATATTTTGGCATATTATCGCATCGCTTCGGCGCTTATATACATGTAATAAGGATATATGTAGGTGTATGTGCGTGTGTCAGTGTGCGTATGTAAAAGTGTAGGGTTATAGCTTATTCTGTCATGTAAATGTAGGTTGTTTCAAGTTGACAGCGGGGTCGAATGAACGATATCACTCATGGGTGTGTACAACACTTGTCCCCTTCCTTTATTCGGTATATCACACTTATATGAATATATGCAAATAAGCGGACGCGCCTTCGTAGCAAGGCATGAGAAGATTGGAACAACTCATCGACGTCGTGGTCTATGTCTTGAGTGATAAGAAAAGTTGTAGCGGGTAAACGTGGCGTAGAAATGGGATGAGAAAAAAAAATTCGACGTTTTTCGATTTGCCCAGACATCACATCAAACGAATGACTCTTAAAAGACTTTTTTCGTCTTCTATGCGCACAGAAGCAAATGCATCGTTTTACCTATCTCTTTTTCAATTGTGCGGTTTCCACCCTTTCCTTCTACTATGTTATTTTGTTGTTATCTACCAGTCATTTATTTTGAATTTAAGATAATTTTTATTTTTATTTTCATTTTTTTTTTGTTAATAAATAAAAGCTGATACAAAATTTAAAGGTAAAGAAGTTATATAAGAAGTATATGATCTTATATAACGAAATTTATTTGCTTTATTAAAATAGATTTTGAATAATGATATTAATATCTATATTATATCATTATTCATTCTTTATCATTACTAAAAAAAATGAGGTCACTGAATTTTTAATTGGAGTAAATTAAAATTTAAGTAAACATTTAAAGTAGTTTTGTTATCTATTAACAAAATTCACTCTATAAATGTTATTGTAAAATAATTTACTATACATTCAATTAATTATTTTATCTTAATAATTAAAATAATTATATAAATTTGATAATAGTTGTAGTTAATTTTGATCATCGTAGAGAAAACTACATATTCAATTCTCGCTTGATAAATAATAACGTATTAAAAAATATTAATTTAGACATTTACTTACTTTCTAAGTTTAAAATATAAGACTTAAAATGAAATAATATTTATTGTAAACTACAAAAATTACTTATGAAATTAGAATTTGAATATATATAAGAAATTTTTTATGAAGGAAATTAATTCAAAACAAAATGTAAAATTAAGATGAGAACATTAACACAAAATTTTTCAAATTGGTTCTGTCTTGAAAATTCATAATTAATGAAATATATATGTAATTTAGCTTCAACGATATATTGCAGGATTGTCGCTCTAAATATAGTTTAAATTAACAAATTTCATTCTTTTCTAACTATAAAGCTAAAATTGTCAAAATATTTAAAATTTAATTATAAATATAAAAACCTAATGCATTAATTAATCCGATTTAATTATATAAATATCATTACATAGGAATTTTTAAAGGAATAATTAAATAGTTATTAAATAATTAAATAATTAAAGAAATAATTATATAGGAATAATTAAAAATAAAATTTTTTAGTAAAAAAAAATGTATGTTAAAATATTTATAAAAATTATTATTGTTTATTAATAATAATAGAATAGAATATTTAAGGAGACTTAAAATAATTAATATGATTTAAAAATAAATTAGCTAAGTCCTCCATATACTTCTTTTATGTATTTTAATTAATCAAAGGAATTAATTCATAAATTAATCTAAAATGTTAAGTAATTATAACTATTCCTGTTTATTTTACTGCTATTTTACTATTTTTCTGGATTAGTACATTTAAAAATATGTATATACTAGTCAATTATTCAATTATTATTATTATTGTAATTAGCGATTTTAATATTAAAATTTTCGAAAGATTAGAATTATATCAATGTGATTTCATACATTTATTAGAAACTGGCAAAACATCTGCGATACCCTAATCCAGAAATTATGTTGATTAAACCCGCAAAATAGAAATGCAAGTAGAAATATTCATAACCTAAAGCAATTATTAACTTAGTAATTAATATTTTCTACATCATGTTTCTGTTAGAGTTGTTGCATATTCAAATTTTGGTGAACATGCGTTGTACACTTGATTATAACACTTTTGTGTTAGGAAATCGAAATTCATATAAAATAAAATTGATATATTATTTAAGAAATTCATTAACTGCACTATATATCAAATATAAAGATATAAACCTAGATTTAAACTTTTTTTACAAGTAGAAATTAATGTAATTTTGCTTCAAAATAATGTATATTATCGTTTCGATGATATTAAAATTGATTAAATTTTTTCGATATTGTCGTAGATGAGTAGCTGACTTAATGTGTTGAAATAATTTAAATTACCAGTAAATTCTATCTCTGACTCTATCTCTCTCTCACTCATTTTTTCTCACGCTCAAATGAGTATAAGTTAACTATATTTCTAATCGCTGGGGTAGCACTTGGATTCTTTGTGCCATTAATTAGAGTGGTTAATCACCATAAGTTTCCCGTCACTTTATTACAGTGCGTGTTATATAGATGTTTAAATTAAAAAGGAAGTAAGACCATACATGGTGGTCTCTACATCCCCACGGGTCTGTCAATCCAGAAAAAAGTACAACACTAAGCGTGAATCATAGAATCCACGCGAGGGTAACATAAAAATAATAGCGTGTGTGACGGCATATCAGCGCTCGCCCTTCTTATGACTCATAGATTACTGGCTAACGGTCGACCTACCAGGTCGCCGCTGTGACTCGTCACAGTTCTCTAAGATTGGCTTTGATAATCAGTTTTATACCGGTAAAAAGTGAAGAGAAAGTTATTATACCATATCGTAAAAATAAATTCACTAAGTTTATAGGTTACTCATAGATTAAAAATGACATTTATTTATTGCAATTTATTTTATAACAAATCGATATTAGTAGTTAAAAATTACTATGTCAAAAAATATTATAATTGAGTTTGTCATTTTTATTAGAATATAGTATTTAAAAATAATTTTTATAAAGTTATAATTTACTACACCACTGCCAACTAGTATCAACTATTATAAAACTTATACAAAATTTACATATTAAATATTATATAATAAACATTTTAATTATTGAATACTCAATATTATTTATATTCAAAAAATAAATTTATATCATAATGAAACTTTACTTTGATGTATGCATTCTATTATTAATATTATTAATATTATTATTTGGAAGATTATTAGTTGTATCCAGTTCTGCTTTTAATAAATGTGCATAAAAATATTTATATGTGTAGTTACGTTATATTAGCCGATTGTTATTATACTTGTAACATATGTAGGTTGTGGCTATAAATGTTTGGTATTATTTAATAGATTATCTATTTTATAAATTGTATTCACGGAATATACGCTCTAATTAAAAAATATATAATATTATAAAAATACATTTTAAATTCTTTATTTAGTATTGAAAAATAAGATAATTGAAATAAGGTCTATAACAACTGATGAACTAATATTTAAAAATAATACTGGTTATTATATCTGGACCTTCACGAATGAAGTATATATATTTATACATGAGCTTATATATACATACTTATATATATATATATATATATTATATTTACATAAATTATTTTGAATATGTATTATTTCTGATTTAATACAATTTTTAATAATTTTAGTAAAATTTTATATTTAACATTTTTCTGTATCTCTCTGATTGTAGTAATACTTTTATGTCTTATTACATAAAAGAATCATTATTTTTGTTTATGCATTATCTTCTACACAATTGTGTGGAATTAGTAGGTCCGCTACTATTTATACAATTATTCGGTCATAAAATACATTAGACGAATCGTTGCAGTTTTTTAATTACATAATAAAATGGTTTAAAAATAACGAATTTTATATAATATTTTAAAGTTAGATAACGTTTCTATACTAATCTGCTGTTTTTTTTATTTCATTCATAATTACCTATAAATACTCTGGTATTTATTTATAGAAGCGAATAAGTATATTATTACATATGTGATTACATGTACATAAAATAAAAGATAATCCTTATGAAAGAGTAATTATAACATTAATTATATTATTATAATTACAATCGGCGGTGGAGGATTATATAGAGTAAAATAATTTGGTTATACATTGATGACTTGTAACGACTACAATTACAATTTCATTGATAAGAGAAGTTCCCGTTTAATTCCAGCCGTTTTAGCCCACATCTTTATTCTCTGTTAATAGTGACCCTTGCACATATTTATAAGAATCGACTAGCAATGTTCTGCCTCTATATCTGATATTGAAATCCATTAAACAATGTGCAAATATTGTTTTCATTTTTAAAATTGTACATATGCCTATGTGTGTATGTGTTTACATGTACCTATACTTCATGTGTTTACACAACCAAATATAGATCTCAGTACTGTATTTGCTCCTCAAACATTAAGCATCTGGATGCTCATTCGTTGCAACACAGCGGCAACCATGCAGCAAACACTCGAGTACATTCAGTTTGCATGCGCCCGCTTACTATGCACAAATGGCTTCTGAAATGGTGTCGGAAATGACTGTATATATTATGAGGGCGGGCAGAAATCTCACGCGCCGCTATATATATCCTAGAAATAGATATCTAGAATTCTGTCTCCCCCCTCTCTCTACTAACGCCACGCACCACCAATAAACCCCTTTACCCCCGCCGGCTAACACGTTCCGTATACCTCCCACCAACCTTTCATTCTCTCTCTCGTTCTCACTCGTTCTCTCTCTCTCTCTTTCCGTCTCCCTCTTTCTCTTTTTTCCATTTTTGCTTATACTTTTTCATTTCTCTCCTTCACACTTTCTTTCTCCTCTCTCCTTTTGCATTTCGTATGTGACCATAATTCAGTGCCACTCTAAGAGATAATAAAATCTATAAAGTGAGGACGTAAACTAAATAATAATAGATACAGACATAGAGAGAAGAGAGAGAGAGAGAGAGAGAGAGAGAGAAAGTGAGAGAGAGACAGATCGACAGAGAAAAAGGGGTACAACGATTGCATGTAATAGACAGATATAAAGAACAAGAAAGAACTAGGCGGTAAAATTTAAGAGTTTATATGCAAGTTAGTTTCATTATGCACGAGTATTACAAGAAAGAAAGAAATAGCCTCTTACTCTGTGTAAGTCAAACTTCACATTTTCCTGCCGTGTGCTGACGCTTCAAATTACCTACATAGAACTGTAAACAATATTTACACTTTATAGGACAGATAGGAGAATATTTATAAGTTAGAATACTTAAATCAAAAAAAGTTGAAAATATTAAATATAAACAATTTATATAAAAACAATTTATACATATTAATGTATACATATATTAAGTTAAATATTAATTTCTATACTATATATCTGTTTATTACCATATTCATACCATAGCATAAAAATTGCATAATTATGAAATGATTGCAAAATTATTATATATTTTTTTGAATAAAAAAATGTATATTTAAAGACTATCCATATACGATAATGATATGATTAGAATATAAATAAATAGCATAAAAATTGCATAATTATGAAATGATTGCAAAATTATTAAATTATTATATATTATAATTTGATAGAATTTGAACATTTCTTTACAGTTATAGCCAAGGTTTATTTTGTTTTGAAGATTTATCTAATAAAAAAAATATAAATTTTCTATAGAATTTGCATCATATTATAAAAATATAAAAATTCTTACAAATATAAAAAAATATTTTTTATTTTAAGTTCAGTTTCCAGATTATGTCAAAAATGCTAATAAATACATTTAAAAATGATAATTATGTCTATATGAATAAATAAATCTTTTGTAGAAGTTTTTATTTTGAACTATATTAGACAGTGTACAAATTTGAAATGAATTTTTATGTTCTTTTATATAATAAGGTGTTTTCATTATTTTACATTTTAAAAACTTTTTTTTGTATATTTAACGTTTAATTTATGTGACATACAATGTTGTGGAATCAACAGTGTATGAAATTACAATATGAAATTACATAGTTTGATAGTTTTCTAAAGTAAAAAATTTCCATATCATCTCAAGGGACCGAAATTTATCTAAAAATATATATGATATTATTAAACTTAATACCTTTTTATTTTTAATTGAAAACTTATTATTGCAGCAATTATTAACAAATCAATGTTCATCAACTAAATTATTCATAAATGAAGGAAACTTCATTTAGCTGGTTAGAAAATCCGTAACAGCAAGTTAGATACCTAAAGGCTTGCAAAATTAACAACTTGCGATATTATGAAAAGTATTAAATTCCTCGTTCTTTTTCTCTCACGCAAAAGCACATCTGAGATGTATTTTATTTAAAAAATCCGTATGAACAACAGTTGTGTTTCTATCGCAGTTATAATTTTGTAAGCGAATAAATAATACAGAAATTATAAAAGCTTGTGTGTTGATCAAATGCATAAAAAATAATTTTATAATCAATTTATAGTCATTAGTTATAAATAGTCAAATGAACAAAAAATATAAGCACTAATAGTTCCTCTTACACTCTCTCTCTCTCTCTCTCTCTCTCTTTGTCTCTCTTAAACCATCATTATCTATATTTTTCAGTTCTCACTTATCTTTTGTTATGTCGAATAATATTTGTTTACAAGTTCAAATTATTCATTTGCCTTATATCTTGTTTCTTTCGTTTTTCTTGCATACTTCATCTTCTAATTTTCTCCAATTATTTTTATTATTTTAGAAAGCATGTAGTAGAAAAATTAAAATTAATGTATGAGAAGAAATAAACGAAAAACTATTTTTATATTTTATTTATAAAAAAAGTTTGTACACTATGGAGCAAACTGCATTCACCCTCACCAAATATTTATAATTTTTTTAATTTCATTAGGAATTATAATATTTGCGGATTTAATTTAAATTTTTACTTGTCAACGTATTATGTTTTTATTTTTTGGAATGGATGGTTTTTAATTTTAATATATTCATTATAGAACTAGGAGTTATATCAATATGTTATATAAATATAAATTTATAAATATAAATTATTATATAAATATGAGTTTAAATTATAAATAATTGGTAATTATTTTTAGAATATTCAATAATATTTCATACTTGTTTATATCGTGAATTGAAAAAAATCATAAAGTTTTTAATTGAATCATAAAACATTCTCAATCAAATGATTTGTATTGATAATTAGGTATTACAAAAAATCTAAATACTGAAAACAATTTTTTTGCATTTTGTATAAATAAAAATATATGTATATTTATTATGTATATTTTTAAGTCGTATATAGAAAAAAGATTAACTAATTTACATAGAAGGAAGTGAGGTAGCCTGATATATAATAAAATAAATGGAGAAATAACTGGGATAAAAGAAAATGGCTAGGATTGAAAAAGAAAGAGACAAAAAAAATATGCAAAGAAGCAGATGTACATAATGCATTTGAGAAAAGTGCCTCAGTCTGTTTTGGTATATATACCGAGAACTCAACGAGAGCTCGTAGGCATTGTAAAAAGATCTGTTTTTCCTTCTTCCTCGAACTATCTCTTTTTTTTCACTTTCTAGCTGATCCCTAAGTTTGAAGAACCGCAATTCATTTTCCAGTAGTAGAATATGCGCCCGAGTTTTTTTAGACGCGATTTCAATTGAATTTTTAGATTTATTATAAATCATAAGGATCGATATTTAAAAAATGTTCTAGAGACATACATACAACTTAAAGCCGGGAGTATAAATAAATTCAAGTTTGACATTTGAATTCTTTTACTTTGAATATTACATTCTACATTTTCGGTATTTACGAAATCAAGTGTGTGTAGGCACGCACACGTAATACACATGCACAGACATGTGTAATGCAATATTATGTTATGTAATGCATACTAAAATAAAAATATATCGAAGAGTATATTTTCCAATATTCATTTCAAGTTAAATGGCTAAACATTGAAGCGCATACTGGATGAAACTTAGATAAAAAATAATTAGTGCATGGGTTTTAAAATTTAAGATTTACTTAATTACGATGTGCTATTATTTAAATAATGCATCTCTATTGTAAGCGTAATTACAATACTGTAAAAATTTAATTGAGAATTTAACTTTCAAGTTTAATATTAAAATGCTAATTTTACTATATTAAATTAAATAATATTTAGATATTTAAACAAATACTTTCCTAAATTAATCAATAATATAAACTAATTACTTATTCAAATATTTAAATAGTTAATTAATTTCATTTGTGAAAATATTAAAATATTTAATATTTTATTATATTATATTTTTTTATATTATATATTATATTTATTTATATATATATATATAATATTTATTATATTATATTTTTATTATTTTTGTGCATAAAATTTACTATTTTTATATGTTTTATTAAAAATAATAATTTATATAAATTAATTAGATTATTATATATATATATATGTATATACATTACAATTGAAAATGTTTTGAAGAAATCTATGTAAACAACAAGAAAAAATATGTATATGTGGTATATAAAATTGATTAATCTAAATTTTTATAATATTTATTATTTCCGAATAAAAAACACTAAAATTGAATATAAAATTTTTATAAAAATATATATAATAAAATGTATTTGAAACAGCTTTTTTTACAATTGATACAAGTTATTTATAACTTTAATATTATATTAGTGAATACGAAATTCATGTTTAATAATTTTTTAAATAATACATATTTAGTATTCTATACCGTAATTTAACAAATCTAAAAAAACTATAGTATATGACTTTTTCATTAAAAAATTATGAAATTGATGATGTAGGAAGTTACTCTTGCATATAGATGTCTGGAACTTAAAACCACCCGAATACGGTACAGATACGGTACAGATTTGCTTGGACATTTAATATTCAATTATTTAAATATAGATACACTTTTTTTTTTAATATATGGATCGAAATATCATATATATGATTATTTGTTAATTCATATATTTTTATACACTAATTAATATTATATTTAGTGTTATTAAATTTATACATCATAATGTTTTAGATAAAAGCTCTTAGAAACAATATAATCCATGTAACAATACTAAGATATAAAATAACAATAGTAATAGGAACAAAACTAATTAATACATGTAATTGGAAGGTATTACGATATTTTAGTATTTATTACCATACCTTAGATTGTATTATCTATACTTTGAATGTAATTATATTAAATTTTTTATTTTATTAAACTATGAAGTTTTCTAATTACATCTTACTATTTCAAAAACTGTAAACATTTTAATTAATGAATCTTTCAAATCTTATCATTCAATTAATTTCAAAAAAGTTTGAGTGAATACACTCAACCATGTACTAAAATTAGTAATCAGTTTAAACTGTCGAAATTAGTATATATTCTTTAATATCATTACCCTGTTTAATATTACGTTTTTTAATAATATTAAATATTAAAGTAGATTAAAAAACTAAAAAATCAATTTTAAATTATTTCTGCATTGAATATTGAATTAACTATATTAAATAATTATAAATTTAGTTCTATGTTAAAATGAAAAATGTTATACTTACGAAATTGTTTAATATTATTATATTATGACAATTCAACTTAGTATTAAATTAGAGTTATATGAAATTGAAAACAATTACACTTCCCTCATAAAAAAATAGACAAGTAAATTTTATACCCTAATTAAAATTTGTTTTAATGCTAATGAAAAATACTACCTTAAAATTCATACTGAAAATATTTTTCTCTATTTAAGGACCCTGTTTACAAAGCCTACAGTAAAATACGTAAATTAATTTGAAAAAACTACATTTCAATGGATAAATAATTATATTCGATTATTAGTCAATTATTCCGAATAATTATTTTTATTATTGATGACTTTATTCAGTAATACTTGTTTAAATTTATTCAAATATTTTAAATATGCTATTTCATTTCTTTATTAAATTACTAAATTTTTTATCCAGAAATAATTAGAATATTACGTTAAAATGGCTTTAGGACTTACACCAAGTCAATGTTATATATAAAATATTACTATTTATAAATAATAAATTCTAATAAATTTCATCTGATTTGAACATAAGTTGATTCATAAATATTTTGCATAAATATACATTTGAAATCGTAACATTCCAATACTGTATTGAAAATCTTCATTATACTAAATACTAATAAAAATATTAATATATTTATCTTTATTTAAAGAAAATTCTAAATATTTTAAATAGAAAATATGACATTTGTTTGTATAAATTAATAATAAATATGAATATTTGTAACCGTATATTCTTGAACCTCGAATATGTTTTAAGTATATTATTTTCAATTTATTTTGCCTATGTTCTATTCGAAAACAATATATTAGTAATGTTGATATTTTTATATGTGATAATCTAAATAATTTAAATGTAATTAGTTAACTGAATATATAATAGAATAATATACTCTAATATTTTTTTTATTGAATTTTCATATAAAAAGTATCTTACGGATTAAAGATTACAAAAATATGTTATAAATTCATCAGTTCATCATCAATCAGAATTATAATTTAATATAATATTATAATCAAAAATGAAATTATATATTAGTATAAAATTATACAAATTTAGCGTGCTTCATAAACATTATTATAACAGCTATACCTATTTCAATGTAGATATAAGTATACTATATTGATCTTATATTAAAATATACCATAATTAATAGAAATATTATTTATTCATGTAAGTATTATATTTTGTTAAAATTATCTAATTTATTTTCCAATTTTAGTTATCAGAGACTTCAAAAATCGGTAGAATATTCTACTTTATAAAGATGAATAAACTTTAAATTAAAATAAGATTACTATACAATATTTTGAACATAGATTAATACATTTTTCGCATTTAAATCCTTCTCTAGTAATAATTTTATTGAATAAAATTCAAATGATAGAAAACATTTTATTTTTCAAATTAATTTGTACATACATTATGTATTCTTCGATAAATATCAATCTATTATAACTATTTAGTAAATTAAGTTTTGCATCGATTTAAAAATACAACATATTTTTTTATTTTCGATGCACTTTTCTGTGCATTTTAAATTTAGGAAATTCCATTTTATATTTAATTAATATAAAATAACTACTATAAAATAGTACAAACATTAAAAATTAGATTATTAATATTATAAATTATTGTATTATTTTAATATTTATATTTTATTATTTTAATTTTATATTTTATTATTTTATTATTTTTTCTATTTACTTAAATATTTTTCAGAAATTACGTACCTTGATATTACTCCTTAACGCAAATCTTATTTTACCATATATCCATAATTATTTACTGGCATAAGCTAACCTCCAACTACTAAACATTGAATGCATATACTAGTTTTAAAATACAGTCATTACAAAATTCTTTTAAGTTTAGTTTGTACTTTGGCATGAAAGCTGTCTCTTCATTAGCGTTAAATACTCTGTGTGAATAAAGTAATAAGTTCTTAAACTAAAAAGAAATATAAACTCAATTAGGACAATAAAGTCTTAAATAAGCAAAACTATTAGTTTTTAAAATAGTATTATTGTTTATTTTTATTCAAGAATAATTACTAATGCATATTAGAAATGAAGTATTCTTTTACCGAATAAAAGATTATTAAAAAAGAAATTTTCTAACAGTTATTAAATATTTTTAAATGTTTTTATAGGTGAACGAAATAAGACATTTCATGCATTTGAATGCTTTTAAAATAACAAATACAAAGTTGTCAAAAAAGGAAGCTAAATATGTTGATATTTGTTCTGTTATAATAACTTATAGATTATAATAAATTATAATAAAAATATTACGTATAAAGTAAGTACATGAAGTATGATATATATTTCAAAATAATTAATAAATTATAAATTATAATTAATAATTTATAGACTGCGAATTATTCTATAAAATGTTTTTAACAATTAAATATTAAAAATTAAATTTAAAATTCAATATTTGTAATAAAAATTTCTACTTTTAAATGAGATTCTTGTTTTAATTATGTTTGACAATATGATGTTTTATTTGCAAATATATTTCTTTTCATAAAGATTCATCATCATTAAATAATCTATTTAAATCTACATCATAAACATTTAGATGTACTTTATCTTTATAATTCGATGATAAATCAGGTAAATCCCATTTAAGTATAACTGAATTTCGAGTACCACAAATCATACATGATAAAATACTTAGACGCTTTCTAACATAAATAAAATAGCTCCCTCACATATTTATACTTACTCGTCGTGAACGTAAATGTTCAGATAAGAAAGAAATAGAATCGAACCCGTTGTATTAGATTCATTTTATAACGGAAACGAAGTCGTTAGACGTTTTACTAGAAAATCCCATTGCATTTCGGATGCAGCGCTGATGTCTTTTTCTTTGCATTTTAATAAATAAATCGACGAAATTGTTCTGAACGAGACGCGCCTTTCAAAATATTTTTCCTTTTCTCTAGTTCTTGCTAGCTGTGAATCTGTTATTCTTCTTCTAGCATGAGCTTTTTCCTCTCTTCAAAATCATAGATCATAGATTCCACTTACTGCAGCAAACAGAAAAAGGAGAGAGTAGAGAAAAGTAGAGAAACAGAGAAAGTAGAGAAAAGCCATTCAGAGACAGTAAAGTATGCATTTTTACATATGCCAAAAACATATGCTCATACAATTATATATATATATATATATATATAATATAAAAAAACTGCATTATGAGCTAAACTATTGAGGGGAATCTACAAATAAACCAAATGTTTATAAAAAACGATTCATAATAAGAAACAGGAAAGTATATGAGAATATAAATGACGTGGAATTTTGTTTTGTAATAAATAACATGTAAATTTACAAATTCATCTCTGTAGGTATTTATATATGTTTATTAATTTATAAGAAGATCGTTTTTGTTAAAATTAATTTATTTAATACTTACATTAGTTTAAATTTGACTTTCAGTTGTCTGTGTTATTTTTATTAATTAATTTAATTAATTTAAGAATACAAAGAAATTATGGAAATTTCAATAATCAATTCAAATCTTATAATTATTTCATATTTTTATAGATAAATCGAGGAAAATACAAAGAGCAATTGAGTAAATTGTTGTAAGAAAAGATTGATATTTCATTATATGTGATAATACTGATTTTCATACTTTCGTTTAATTATACTTTATTTTCTGTAATTCAATTTTGCAATGTATGACCTTGCAACTTGATAACACTTGTTCACTTTCTTCCCCCCTCTCTGTATATCTATTTGTCTCCCTCCCTCTTCCTCACTCTTCCACACTTCTACCTGTTCAAGATTGATTTCTCTGGAGAAGATATTGAATTTTTGAATTCTGTTATCTGCTGTTTATGACAAAGACAATTTCGAGTCGTGACAATATGTATCATTCAAGGGCAGCTCTTTGGCATATTTTGGGTTAGCCGTTTTTGCATTAAATTTATCCTGAAGAAAAATAGGTTTTGACCAGATAAATATTGCCATTATCCTATATAATAATGTTTACATATTATATTACTGAAAAAATTATACTCTCAAGGGCTTATCAGAATTATTAAAATATTTACACGGTTATATTCATTTTAATGAAATGTATAAAAGTATAAATACAAAATATGGAATTTATTTTTATATAAAAATAAATATAAAATTTTTACGAATATCTTCTTGAATTTTCTTATAATAATTGAGCATGTTTTCCGTTTTGTTTATCAAAATTCTATTTAAAACAATTAATTACATTTCAATTCAAGTATCTTGTAATGTATTTATACGTTATGTTATTTTATTTTTTTAATAATTTTTTAAATGCAAAAATTCACAGTATATAATAATAAAATTACAAACAATTTAAATAAAATATTTTTTTATTGAAAATATAAAATTCTATTTTTTATGAATTTGTTTTTGAGCAACTCTTTAAAATTATTAAAATAAAATAAGTTAGTGTTTATCATATATTATTAAACGATAATATTATTTTCTTCTTTAATATTTTTCTGGCAGTCAGATAACTTCTACAACAATATAGATTCAAAATATTGATTAATGTGAAACTTTAAATTTGATTTTTACGGATAATAAATTAAGATATCAAATCTTATCAGAAATTTCGGTTCCTAAATAAATTTATTATAATTATTGCTAAAATAAAATTTGAATTAATATTAACATTTTAATTCAAAAATTAAGATTAATTAAATATAAATTTGGAATTAAAATAGTGCATTAAAATTGACTTACTCAGATTTTACTCAGATTATATATATATATTCCGTATAAACAAATTCTAAATTTAATAAAAAAATCAAATTTATGTAGTCATTTTTTATAATAATTATATCGTTAGAAATTTCGATTACTCGAAATTAAAGCTCTAATTTATATGTAACAAACTACTAAGCTGGTAATTGGCTGCTTTATGCTCAAAATTTATCAGAAATCAAAATTTCAATGAAACTTCAACAATTTTAAGGAGAAGTGGTATAGCAGATATATATATATACTAAAATAAAAATGTATATATATATATAAAATTGAATAAGTATTTATAAAATATTAATATGTTTCATTTACTTTCATTTTAATATATAGTTTATAACTTTTCTTATAATTGAACAGCTAAATTTATAAAAATATAGTTTACCATTTTATTTCATTCTTAATGAATTTATATTAAAAAGTAAATTTCAACTTGTTGGAGATTAGTATTTAAGTGAATTTATATATACTAATAAATATATGTTATGATGTTTGTAATGTAATAATTGTAATAATACAGTAATAACCAGTGAAATAATAAATGTAATAAGTAATAATCTATTAAATAAAATTCTCATACTATAATATTAACAGAAATTTAATGATTTGATTTATGGAAAAATTTTAATTATCCGAACCATAAATATGATTATTATTGATTTTTTCTTATTTTTCTTCAAACGAATCATTTTGAGTTTGTTTCAATTCAAGTTCTAAACAAAAATATTAAATATGTACATTAAAATAAATCATCATCATCAGTTTAGCAACATTAATTTTACTTAATATGAATTTCTGATAATCGTAAACATCGGTAATATAATTAAATAATAATTTATTATGTTGCATAATAAATAATATTGGAAAAATTGAATAGTCTTAGTATAGTAAAATTATTGTTGTTCCATATTTTATTTTCATTTTAATTAGCATTCTTACAGCTCCCATATTTAAAATTAATAATTAACTATTATACGTATAAACTTCTATGGTGTTCAAAATATAAATTACAGCTTTCAAAAGATTAATTTTTAATTAATTAAAGAATTACTTATAATGTATAATTCTTTGTACTACTTCATACGTATTATAAAATGTAAATTAATGTAAGAAATTATTTATTTAAATCAATTAGAAATAATTTCGATAAAATATTTTTCATATTCACTATTCTATGCGGGTGTAAATTTTTTTTATTAATTTATTTATATATTTTTATATAAATTTGTAGATTTTTATAATTTATTTAATATTTAAGTAAGTTAATAATTAAGCTGAAAAATAACATTTTATTTATTCCTATAAAATGTAAATTCTCAAGATTAAATCGTATGAAAATATTCGGAAATTTCATTCGTGTTAATTCACGTGACAACAAATTGGAGAGTAAATTGTTAAAAACATTTATATGATATCAGAGTTTTTAATACGTTACAAAAATGCCTCTTCCATATCTTTAATATGAAAGACTATATATTGTCTGAGAAAAACACACATTTTCTAACCTCTCATATCTATATTGAAAAAGAAACATATCGATGGAATTTTTATGAGATAACTTGTGTCGAAGAAGAGTAAAATTAAAGTAAAAGTGAAAAGCTGAAAATCAAATATAATGGCATATGGGTAAGTTTAGCGTTGTATGTAAAACGTAGATTTATCTTCTATATTCACCTGACAAGGAAGAAAACAAGATGGATATGAAGAAAAAGAACGAAAAGAAGAGCAATCATATTTATTTCAGAAAGTGAATTTGATTAAAAAAGGAAGGTAAAAAATGAAGTGAATATAGTTAATACGCTAAGCATTGAAAAAAAAGTGAAGGAATACGAGAGAGAGAGAGAGAGAGAGAGAGACGATTTAATCTTGAGAATTTACATTTTATAGGAATAAATAAAATGTTATTTTTCAGCTTAATTATTAACTTACTTAACCGAAGAGGAAAGGAATAAGAAAAATATAGAAGAGAAGAGGAACTATCTTTTCTCGAGCCTCTGTGCAATGAATAGGGCAGAGATGTATAAAAAGAGAAAAACATTAAAATGGCAAATGTTGGCTCAACGACGAAAATAGCAAGGTGCACCTGTCTCAAGCAAAATGGATTATTGCGAAGTTGAAGATATAGCACCCATTTCCATGTGGCCATTTTCTTGTTCTTTCTATTTTTCCTGTATACAACGCTTTCAATGCGCAATTCATATACATAAAAAATTTTTTTTTTGTTCTGCTTTTTTATCTATTTTACTTTTTTTATTTACCGTTTAGTACTGTGATGAGCCTGGATTGGCTTGCCTTGACCTATGGCTTATCTACAAATGCTTATAAATATATTGATATACACTGACGACTTTACTTCCTTTACTTCCAATGCAATCGGCGGTATTTAACGACATATATAGTACCGGGAAATGCCTCTGCTTTAATTGCCTGCTCTCTAAATGACAATTATGGAAATCTTGGATTGCAATCTTATCATTATTCGGTTTCCTTCAACATATAGATATTTATAACTACAATATATTTACAATAGTTCATATAACTCTTAAGTAAAAATATATAAGGAGCTTAAAAATAATATATCTAGTTAATCAAAAGTAATTAAATTTTAATTACTGTACTGTTTTTATTGCAAATCTCATGAAAATTATAAATAACTAAAATAATCTTTTCTAATTCATATATTACTATCTAATTGATATATAAGAAATAAAAATTTATTTCCAGTAGGACTTATTGTATGAAATATATGTTCATCTTGAAATATTTTTCAGAAAATTGCAATATATATTATTTAGTATACAATAAAAAAGGAACAGTTATCTCTTAGCATTATTTCAAATATAGAAAACTTATTTTTAACAATGAAAATTATAATTTAATATAACTTCTTATATATTTAATTTATAATACTAATTTTATCAACTATTAGCTGATAATATAAGAACTTTGTAGGATATCATAAATTAAAATAATAATAATTATTCATATTATTCTGATAAATTTGAATATCGCTGAAATGTTTTATTTAAGTAGTACATTTAAATTCACGAAATAATATATGATGTATATAATTCAAATATCAAATACATTTTAATCAGAGCAGTTAACGGATTTTATTCCGTTTATTGTTTTAGTAAAAATATTATGTATTCATTTTGCTAAAAGTTTTATAAATATTTGATTTCTATATTATCCGATAATAATTTATATTAACTTCTAATATAATTTTAAACTATTTATACAAAAAGAGTTTGCACATGCCCCTTTCGCCCCAAACTCTACACATGTCCACAAACAAACAAACACACACACACGCACACACACACGCACACACACACGCGCGCGCGCGCACGCACACACACACACACACACACTTATATATATGCGAAATACACCGCGTATTAATGGTAAAAGAAAAAGTATAAAAAGCATTAAGTAAGAAAGTGGAAAGACTATGAATTCAAGATTAACAATTTTATGGATTTTTTTCTAAATTTTAATGGAAGGCTGTTCAATTTTTTTAATTTTCATATAAGCAAAATATTAAAAGCTATTCTACAAACTATAAACATTGTAAATTTTTTAATGTTTTTAGTGTAGTTTTTAATGTAAGCACTTTAAATAATCTACATTAATGTTAAGTACATAGTATAAATTAAAAAATTTGCAAATTATTTTCGTATTCTGAATTAATTGTTAAAATAATTTATTAATCTTTTGTACAATTAAAAATAAGCATTATTGTTAATATGGCTTCAAAAATTTACTTCTGTTTTGCGATAGTAAATGATCTCACACACGCTTCTCTCTTTTTTCAATATTTCTGTAGGGGAATGCACGTTATACGAATTGTAAGATTGCGTCATCTATATCTTCCAAGCATCGCTTTATAAGCCAGATAAACTGCTTCTCAAAAAAAATGTACCTGAAATTATAATGGCAGATAGAGATGATTTATATATAAAAAATATCTATTTATAAATTTTATATACATGTAACCTTTAGATCGAATTCGTGCCATCTTATTAATTTTAATTCCAATTTATGATAACAGCATTTATACTTATAATTGAAGTTATAACAGTAGACTAAAATAAAATATTTTTTGTATAATTAAATTTGACAATTTTTTGTCTTTATGGATTGAAAAGATTTTATTTAATATTTTAAGTGTTTAAAAGAATAATTTACAAGTATTAACGGAGTAAGATAACATATTGGTCTTCAGAGCATTTACTAATAGATATTAATTTATATGAATGTTTGATTAAACATTATTTATTCAATTTAAATTATATATTCTAATTATTTGTATGAACATGAGGTATCATAATATTTTTGGACATTTTTAAATTCAGACGAAATTGTTAATTTTTTAATTGATTATTAAGTGAAAGAATAATTAAATTAGAGTTATATATTTTTTAAACAGATTTTGTATTATTCTTATAAAAGAAAATTTATATGAGGATTATTTATATGTACATGTACACAAGAAAAAAGATTTCTCTTCAAAAAGACGAACCATTTCTCGAAGACTGAAAGTAAAAAATTCAAACATGATATATATACGACACTCAATTTCCTCTTTTTTAAGTTGACGCAATAGCTTTTATTTCATTACATTAGTCTCACATTTAATTTTATAGTTCGTAATAAAAAAAGAATATGTATTTAAAGATATGAGAATATGCTAATATTTAAGCACCGACATATGCGCCCAATGCGTATAAATGTCGTAACATTCATTACTGACTGTCTTCGACCATTTGGGAGCTAGATTTCTTCTCTGTGTTTCTTTATTTCTCTTTCTTTTCGGACGACTCGCCCTTCTCCTGATTCCTTTACTTTTGGTTTGTATGCTTGGTCGAAGTGGTGACCTACGTCATGATAAAAATTACGGTAAATGGTTCTGACGGCGATATTCGAAGCTTGCGTTCTATAGATAGAGCATTACGTTTGCCTTAGAGAAGTTTTATAACTTTGTTGCTACATACACAAAAGGCAACGTATGTAATTCGAAAAAAAAATGCGTAAAATAGATTCTTGTTTTTGCTACCAGCATTGCGTGGGCGTTAAAGAGAGAAGAAGCCTTTTTTGTTATAGAGATAGATACTTGAGAAATTTTTATTAATGGAGATAAAATGAGTATGATAATACATTTTTTAAACTCCACAAGCTGGCTAATTATATGAGAAATATTTGAATCAGTTATATTTAGACATTCAAATGAACATTAGTGTGAATTAAATATATTCCGTGTCAGATGAGATTGAGATATATTTTATGATATCAAAATGTAAACAACCCTATTCTATGATACACGTTTTCACTATAAAATTAATAGATTATATTTTATTAAATTATTCAACTGTTAATGAAGTATCATAATGAAGAATCTATAAATACAGAGAATTAAATTTAGATAGTAATCGTACGTTAATACAAGATCATCTGTGCATTTATGTAGTTTAAAGAAAATTGCTCTAATAATTAAAATTAGATATAAAATTGAATTATTTTTTAAATAACTATGTGCAAAATACGCATTGCATATAATAACATAGAGAGGTTTGATTGGTAATGAAAAGAAAATTTTGTATTATAATAAATGAATTTTACATTTATCATACTATAATATGAAATAAAAGGTAGAATTAAATAAATTAGTATATTTATGTAATTTTTTATTTTATTTTATAAAATATCAGTAACATTTATATAAAGATTATATATACATATATTTACTCTTATTGATTATGTCATAATAATATAACATGGTGAATTAATAAGAATAATCTAAATACACTTGATAAAGAAATTAAATCCTATGAGAATATATATTTTTTTAATATTAATTTTTTTGAATTATTTATTTTATATTTACTTATCAAAATCAATATGTTTTTCAATTGATTGTTTTTAATGTATAAATAGGTGAAAGTATTTATTAAGAGAACTTATTAAATTCGATTGTATTTTTAATTTTAAAATTAATTTTAATTACAAAGTTTTAGTAGGAGTTAGCTGCCTCTAACTTATAATGAAGTTGAATTAATTAAAGTTTGTATAAAATAAATAATTTTATTTATTACAGTGTAATGAAAGTTTATTTTATGTGTAATTATCTGTCAACTTAACACAAATTCATAATCTAAGAAGTTTGAAATATACTAAAAATCTAATAATAGGATATATGGACGTGTGCATAAGTGCGTGTGTTGTCTGAGCGATAAGTATATATGTTAATTATTTTTTACTATAGATATAACGAAATGAATTTTTATAAAGCTATGCTAAAGTGTAATATAAATATTTAATATAGAATGTGTTCGAAAAATAATTCCACAATCTGACTCGTCAGCCAAACGTGCAAAAATCAACTTGAACAAAAAACCCACAAGATGTTGTGTGGGGTTGCCGGGCAAGTAAAGGGTTAATGCATCGATTAAATAATTAACACAGGTCTTTATTATTGCTGTTTAATTCATTTATTTTACTTTATTTCCAATGGGAATTATTAACCTTGGTTAAATTACAAATGATCTTTATATTTCTTGATAATCTTGTGGTGTTGATATATCTATTTGTTGGATAACTAGAGGATAATCAATTTCTAATTCTCTGAATATAACTGGTAAGATTATGATTTACTGTAACAAGAAGTAGGTTATAATCTATTGAATATTATCACTTAGAGGTTATGGTCATTGTAGTGCTCTGATGGAACATTACAATATTATTGTGTTTTATCTGAACAACTGTGCGCCACCTGTGGCGGGAACAACTTATCGTTGGAGGGATTGAAAAGCCACTGTGGCGTCTGTAGCTGGTCTTGTCCTAGAGTATGCCTGTGAGACTTCGGTAGTTGGACCTTAATCCGTCCGTTTTCTACTTAGTGTCTGGGAAGCTTCGGTAGTTGGACCTTAATCCGTCCGCTTTCTACTTAAGCCGAGAAATCAAGAATCAGTACTAGCTGTAAGGACTTACTTGCAGTGTATCGTGATTTTTCCAGTCTCTCTTCGTTGGCTTGTTGTGAAGTTCTCTTGTAATATTGCAACTCTTAAGTTCTTCCTTTATCTCCAAGTGAGATTATAAATGGTCTGGTCCTATACAATCTAGTCTTAATGAGATCAATTCGACTATATACTAATTCACAATCGTAGAAAGAACTTCTTATTAAAACTCAGCTAAACGACTTGTCTCTCCGGTCCTCCTCCGTGAGAGTAAGTCATGACTTATCCTTTAATTGTGCGCGAAGTGTTTGAAAAGAATAAGTGAAGGTACATTACGTAGTCCCTTCTTAAATGGTTCACTGATCCCGCTCCACTTGGGATCCCTTCTTCCTTTATTAATTAACCAATCAGTGGTTGATCTTGGGTCGCACAATAGATCATGCACGCCTTCATTTCCACTTTCTTCCGGGCTCAGTTCCGAATTTGCTAATTGGGAAAGTGTCGGAAGGTGGCGAGCCTTTTCCATTGGTCACCTCTCTTTGGTTGCCTCATCCCTCTCTGGGACTTGGCTAGAAGAAGGGTCCGCTTGGGCGTGGTCAATTTTCCAATACGATCGACCAGATGTGGCATAGCCAAGAACAATGCAAGCATTGTCTTAAAGGCCGAGTGCGCACGTATGGTCATTGCATGTGTAGTACGTACGGGTTTTCGGTTGCAGTAAATATTTGTACTCAATGCTTTACGCATATCTGATATTCGTTCTGAATCTACTTTGGGGTTCTCCCGGCAATAAACCTATTAGGTTCTACTGCACTGGGAGTATGAGCACGTTTAGCTAGAGTTTTCCAGATGTTATATGACACTTGTGTAAAATAATTATGAGCAGGAAACTTTTGAAGTCTTAAATACAATTTTCATATTACTTGCCAGATGTTTTATTGCCTTAAAAAAAGGAGTCTCTCATTCTCAAACAGAATGCGAAAACAATGTAGTAGTTTATATTTAGAACTGAAGACATGATAAAATGAAAGTTCAATATGTTACAAGGAATAAGTTTTAACATTGTAAAGTTGCAGATAAAGTATTTAATTTATAAAATTATTTTATGGACAATTTTGCCAAGCATGTACAGTAAAATTTTGGTGTAGTTAGTAAATAAAAAATCAATTTAGATATTTTGTATTATTATACAAATAATTAGATAAGAATTATATATTATAAATATTATATATTATTTTGCTTAATTTATTTATTATTTTATATAAAATATAATTATTAATTTATACTAGTTCTCTTAAAACTATATGTTCTACTATTATAAGTTAAAATACATTTAAATAAAAAAAATTCATTTTTTTTTGGTTTATTTCACTTAGTAATCGATTTCACTTAGTAATAATGTTTGCTTTCTACCCAGCTATGTATATTTGTTACAACTTTAATACAACAAAATTAATTTATCAGTTTTGTATCAAAATCAGTACAATTGAAGTTTACCCTAAAATAGTATATTTTTTATCATTAATTTTTTTTTAATATAACTTTGAGTAAGTTGTAATTAATGTTCAAATCAATGAATACTATAGTTTAAATAAATATTTATTATAAATACTCTATTTACATATCAAAAATGCTTTAACGCGCATCCAGTGTGCTATAACATCTTTTGAGCAAAAAGGTGTAATAAGAAACCATAAAAATCGAAACTGAACATAATTTTCGAAATGAAAGAGGCGTGCCTGTGATTTAGGATGAAATCCTAGTGCATGATATCAGTCAGAGCCCCCCCCCTCCGCAAAGAAGAAAGAAGGAAGAAACCGCCCACAGCGGTAACATGTAGAATTCCATCCCTCCGCAAAGAAGGAAGAAGGAAGAAACCGCCCACAGCGGTAACATGTAGAATTCCATTTTGCATCACGTAAGTAGAGAATGGATGACGTTTCACGTTCTTACGACACCCGCCGTCGTAGTCAACGCCACGTTCATTATGCCAACGGGGGTATTTATTATACATTTCTCGGGCTTAGCTATTCCACGCGGGACTCACTATGAGTTGACGATAACTGCCAAGTGATGGAAAGATGCAGAGGTTATTATATGCGGGAAACCTGTCTTTATACAAATGCCGAGACCCGATAAAACTGTTGGTAGATAGTCTTGTTATATTCCTTCGCTTATTTTTTGTATATTTTTCTCTGTTACTCTTTTTGGTTGCTTGTGAAATTTGCAATGTAGTAAGAGGATTTAAAGATTTGCTCACTCAGGAAGAGATGCAAGGTAAGAGACTACGTGAAGCTTGAAACGAAAGAGATTCGTTATTCGTTTCTTAGCAATGAGTGTTCGCGGCAATTACGCAAATACTATGCCCGCTGGACTTGTTGGCACGCACTATCGCGTTAGACTTAAAACTATCTTTTAGTTGTTGCCGTGCCACTATCTTCTTGCTCATATTACTTTCTATTCGATTCTTTATTTCATTCACAATCCATTTCTCTAATTCTCTTTTTTTCTCTAGCTATGTTCCGGTTTTGAAGCAGAAAAAATTCATGCAATTTATTAGGAAACTTAAAAAGCAACTCTATTATCATTAATATTTTAGGTCTAAAGCGTTGCTGAAAATAGATGTTTAATATATGTTGTAACTATTATTTATGTATTGAGAAAAATAATTTATACCCACCTATAATATTTATATTGGTACTATATTAATAAGATATTTTTATATTTTAATTAATACCCATTATTTGTCTATGATATGGACGTGTAATACTCACATAAAAAATATATACAGTAGTAATTATTGCAAAATTCTTATATTTTCTGATAACAGCCAACTATAAAATATATAAACTTATTTGTAAATGGATATGTTTTTAAATATATATATATAATAGGACAAATATATAGTTTTTAATAGTATAAATGTACTTGTCACATAATTTGTCAGTATAAAAAATATTTTTATGATATGATTCATTGTTTAATAGAATATTTTTATATTATTTAATTATATAGCTTATTTGTAAAATGCATTTATATATATATATCATTTAATTGTTATTTAAGTTTTATCTGAAAAACTAAAACTATAGTATTTTAAATGAAATTACATCATATTACTTTAATGTATATTCAAATAATAATTTATTTTAAATTGTATTTTTAAATGTGCACTTCCTAAGAATAAATATATTACATAAACTTATTTTAGTTTTTCTATTCTTGAAATAATTAGTTAATAGTTGTGAGAATATCTGAGAAATTTCGAGGACCAATGACAATAATTAATTAATTATTAAAAGAAAATTTGATTAAAAAGGAAATTTAATTTAAAATGATTGATAAATTATATTATACTATTTGTTATAAGTAATATTATATAATTGCGCACATAAGTAACAGAATTTTATGTAATAAAGTAACTCTAGTTTAAGGATAAAATTAGTATAAATTCATTTTTCATTTGTATTTCATTGTATATATAGAAAATACAAAAATTTAAACTTAAATTTAAATGGAAACAAAATGATATCAATAATTTAATCAATTTTGTAGGAAAATAATTATTCGTATCATTTGGTTTCATAAATTTATCAAGTTTTAAATTAACAACTTTTAAATTATAAAGTATGAAAAACTAAAAACTATTTGAAAATGAGTTGAATAATGTTCGTATATATGTTACTTATTTATATACAATTTATTTAATATATAAACAATGTCATTAAATAGAATCCTTTTGATAGAATAACTAAATGATGAAAAAGGAAAGTGCGTTCGATATTTAAGACCATATTTAATTTTCAAAATGTACTCTACTGGGAAAACTAACTTTTCTAATTCCGAGTGACGTGAACATCGTAAATCAGATAAGATATGCAGTTTAAGTCTTACCTGATTACAAAAATAATTATCTTTCAAAAATAGAAACATAAAAATTGAAAATGGTAGACAATATAAGACAGAGAGAGAGAGAGAGAGAAATCCGATAAAGAGAGAGATAGAGAGAAAGAATGAGAGAAACAGAGAAGCCAACAGAAAGCAAATATTCGTGCAAAGGGCTATACTTCAGACGGATCAGTTTTTTAAACCACTTTTCACTTTTATTCTGCTTTCTTATCTAACAGATTAAACACTGATTATGAGTGAGTTATGAAAGGCAAAATGATAGAGGTTTCCTACTTTTTTATTTGTTTTTGTTTTTATTTTATCTTAAAAACTATATTATAATTCAAGAGGGATGGCAGCCTAGTCCTAGTCATTTTTTACTTTCATAAAAAATAATTAATTGTTTATTACGAATAATATTTTATTTTTAAAAGTATGAATATTTATCTTCTGCAGATGAGTTATTGTAAATAACTTTTCTAAGATGACGAAAAATATAAAAAATCATTAATTTTAATAACAATGAAAATTTAATACACATCATATTATTTATTATATATATTAATTATTATGAGTTTGAAAAAACTTTATGTAGATAAGTTAGTTGAATTTTATTTCTAAAAGTAATGAAGTAATTAGTATAATTTAGTTAATTTTAATTATAAATTTTGAACTTTTTTGTAGTTTCACTTATTTTAATATTTCAATTTTAATTTATATTTCTAATTCTGACAAATGATATTTATAAAACATAAATTCAGTTATGAAATGTTGATCTCGCTGTTTATTATATCTATAGTTTGAGAAGTTATTATAAATATTCTGAAAAAGACGAAAGATTATAATTGTACTTTTATTTAAAAAATTTATTTAAAAGTATATATAAAAGTATGAATACGCATATATTCAAATATTATGTTGGCTATACAAAAATTTAAAGCTATTTTTTATTCAAGTAATAATTTTTAAATAACCTACATTTTAAATATTTTGAAATTTAATTTCACTGGTCATAAATTTATCAACCAAATAATACTGAACTTTATTCAAGCCTATTTTTATTAATAGCATAAGATAATCAATGGTTGTATTTAATTTGATTAAATACATAGAATGTTGTGGAAACAATATTTTACGGATTTTTTTATTGAAAACAATATTTTTATTTTCAACTAAAATAATTTTTTTAGAAGTATATTTCTTATTTAAGAAAACGTTAGCATTTCATGCAAATATATTACTAAGATAACTACAAAAATTATTGACAAATTTATTTTAAAAAATATTATGTTTCCACCACAAAAATAAAATACATCTCACACTTTTATTCATCATACATAGTTTCTTACAAAACAACAATTTCAGTATTTCAGTTTCAACAATTTGTTGCATTTTAGAAAGAAGATAGAACTTCTTATGTTAAAAATCACGAATTCAAAATATATTATTGTACATTTTACTAATAGATGTATCATTTGAATTAATTTCAAACTAATGTCATTTTAACAAATGAATATGTTGATTTATATACCATATTAAACATATACATCTACACGCGTACTAATTGAACGCAAAGCATACAACCAAAGATATTTATTCGATCCTACAGAACAAAACAAGGACTGAGATCGTGGTGAATCTCCATTGTTATAAATAGAAAACTTTACGAATATTACTTGAATGGAGCAAGATTTTCTATAAGAATTTTCCATAGTAAAATGCGAAGAATTACTTGGATGAATAATAGAATTTCAATTATTTTGATTTCAAAATGAGTGATCGAGAAAGGCAATTATTAATAAACGCATATCTTTCACACTTGAACCTACATTAATTCGATTAAAGTTAGGTACATTGCAGTTATTACCCATATTTTTAATCCATTTTACCTTCTATCATTGACATGTAATACGTTAACGGTTTGATATAATTGGATATTTATGAATTCTTATCAATGACTTAAATACAAGAGGAGGATTAGTAAAGAAAAGTGTATGATCACTAAGGCAATTTTATTTATTTATAGTGCTGCGCTCCATGTTAACGCAAAGATTAATTTCTGCGTAGTTGCAATATTGCCTAGAATAAGACAATCTTTGGTAAGTTGTAAAAGTTATGTAGTAATTTGGAAGTAATTAAGACTCAATAAAATAGCAGGTACAGGTGGTACAATGAAGGTACAGGAGTATCAAGTTATTTTGCATTTGTTTAGTTAAGTGCAGAATTTTTATTAACTATTTCCTTATATGAACCTTCATACGAAAAATTTTCAGTAATTAATATAATGCAAATTGTTTATAGATCATAATATATTAATATTTTAAATGTTCTACTGCAATTTAAGTATCTCACTTTTCATATTTCACATAATTTAAGTAGCTAGGCATGACCTTCACAAATCAACAAGAATATTGGTTTTTAAAATTGCTGAATATCGTTTCTAAAAATATTTATAGTTTATAAATATATAAATAACTGTCACTTCACGATTTAATACAGAATATATTGTAGAATATAATTATCTAAGAATTTTTTAAAAATTTGAATAAATAGTAATTGTTATAATTTAAAACATTGAACAATAATATATTACTTTAGCAAATATTTATATAACCATATTTATAATATTAAAATTAAATTCAAATAATTACTATTAATACATAAATTATTTATTAAAAGATTTTTTTAATTTTCTAAAAATTATATTGTACTACATAAATTGTATAATAATCTTTTCATTTACGAATTTTTCTTATTTTTATATAGTCTAAGGTTAGAGACAAAGATTAAAAGATAATCGTAAATTACGATGGCTTCTTAAACGTCATAATTTTATAGGCGAATAATTTGTGTAAGAAAGTATATATAAAACAGGGCGTTAATAAATAAACTTAGAAACCTATAAGAAAATTTATTGTGTGAAAAATGTATTTGTATATGTATAATTTTATAGATTTTTGATAAAAATATTTATAAATTAAATTATTCACCTTAGATAAATATATGTCTATAGTAATAACAATAAATTTCTTTCATTCATCTGAATAAATATTTAAATAAGAAATTCCTACATTATAAATTTCTATTAATAATTTCATAATTTAAATTATGACTTTAAAATATTGTAATTTGGTACTAATACTATTTTTTATATTCATTTGTATGTACTGCTTTATCTTAAGTAACTAGAAATTTCTTACCTATTTGATATTGGCTTATACTTTTGTAATAGAAAGAATTACTATTATGTAATTTAATTTTTATGAATATTTTTATACCCCTTGTAATTTAATTAAATGGAAACTAAGGAAATTAACATTTTTTAATATGTAATTAAGAAAATATGTTTGACAGTAATAAATATGTGTATAAGAAATTTTTACATTGTTATTAAAATAGTATATGCAAAGGAATAAATTTGTGTACATTCTTCATATATGACCTATTTATTCTTTTTTTTTAATCCATAACAATTGAAAAAATTCTACTTTGTAATGATTATAGTAATTTATTTATGAAAATTTAATACATTAAAATTTAAGATCTCTAATACATTTAATTAAATTCTCCAAAAGAAACACAAATTATTTTTTTAAATTTTTCATTTCTTTGAAATTCAATTATCAATTCAAGTATCAAAATCATAACGAATTACTCACTTCACAAAAGCTAGGAGTGAGTGCTCTTTACCAATCACTTTGCAATTTTGAATCGTGGCTTCTTAATTGGTGCATAGCGCCAATACTACGAAATATTCACGAAAGCTCAATACATGTACATATATCATATAGATCCTATTCATTCGTACGAAATTTACTTTTTGCCAATCTTTCAGAAAGCTTTTTCATTTGTCTCAAAATTCCAAATGTGATAGTATCGGTAGGGACGAAATATCGTATCGGCTAGCAAAATTGAATAAGTTAGAATGCTTTTACTGTTATCATAATTTAAAAATATATGAAATCTAAGAGTATCGATAACAATTTTATAATTTTAGTATTTATTTCGTCGATGAAAGTAATAAAAGAGCTTTTAGTAATATTATTATTTTTAAATATGACAATGATGATTATCATAATATTCGAATTTTACAAATTGTGTGTTTATTTATAAAATAAACAAAATATTCCTTTCCCTGGCATTTACTTCTATAAATGGACCGTAAACTTAATATATATATATATATAGTATAATATAGTATAATATACTATAATATATCCATAATATATGCGTATATATATATATAAACCAAATTAACCATCAACTTTTGAGCAAATTTATCACTAAGCAACTTATGTTTGAAAGTTTAAACTGATATTGATTATGTATTATTTAATAACTAACTTATCATTATTAAAATTATTTATTATTGCGATTAAAATGTTGACAATAATTTTACTTAAATAATACAAGTTTCACTCTTGTAATGTATATAAGCAATAATATAATTCGTGGCAACCATTATTTCTCGTGCAAAGATGATGAGATGATAAAATTTACAAAAAATATTTCGCATTACTAACATATATGCATATAATCATTTTTATACTTTTTCTTCAATTTCATTATTGTTAATGAAAGGTAAAGTGAGAAATATAGATCGAATAACTACTTACACGAATTTAAATTGTTAAATAGAAATTTAGTATTACTTTAATAACAATAATATAATTTATTAATATAATCTACAATCAAATTATATTAAAATTTACAAGGTTTAACAAGTGTTTATTAATTGAATAGAAATTTTAAATACTACAAAATATTAGATATTGAATGTGTCCACAAATATATAATACTTATGCTAGTGAAAAGTTGCTTAAATGTCTAAATACTTCAATTAGTAAATATGACTAATGAAGCTGAACATATTTTTTTAATGTACTAAACTCCAGTAGATCGATCGTAAAACAATGTTTACGACATAATCGATACGTTATATTATGGACTTAATTCAGCATGATATCATGATTCAGTTGAAGCAGAGATTGTGTTATTTTCCATCTATAAACCAGTAGATATCGTACTTAGTAGATATTTTATATAAAAAAGCAAGGTTTTTACTACTTACTTTCCTGTAAAGATGCCGATGAATAAGATAGTTTGCCACGAGCTGTCTGACCTGTCGTTCGTTATCTCTGATCTGACTTCTTGCTGTGCTGAAATATTTTATTTTAAATACTTAATTTACTAAATTTATTAGTATGCATTTACTATAATTTTTATCAAACTTAATATAAATTATTTAAAGGTGATTTATTAGAGTAATAAATCAAAAATACAATTACAAAAAACATTCATCATGGAATGTATTATACATATATAATATTTATGAAAAAAGTGCATTAAAAAAGGAATTTGAAAAAATTGCAGTAAAACACATTGAAATTATGACACTTATGCATTTTTAACCTACTACAAGAATTATTTCTAGAGTAATTAAATCTGACATAGATTCATGACAATTACTCATATAACTAAATTGAGGAATAAAAATAATCATTATGTTTCTCATAAATACTTTCAGGTAAATTTTCTTAAGAAATACTAAAATTAAAATTAGGAAGACAATAAATAAAAATATTTTTAATCAATTTCTTTCAATATAAACCTTTAATTTATAAATAAATTAATTTATAAATAAGAAAATTAATAAAATCTGTATAAGATTTAACTTATTACCAATTTATAATGTCAAATTTTGTAATAAAATATACATCTATTTTGTGATCACGTACAGAAAATAATATATATTGTCAAATATTATACGTAATATTCTTTATTTAATCGAAAATCTATAACAATGTTTAGATCTAATATATTTAAATCCGAACAGAAATAGTTTTTTTATTTTAATAATATTCAAACTTTTTTTAAACAATATAATATAACTTAAAATTAAAATTTTTTTACATATTAATATAATTTTTTTTGATGTTTAAATTTTTACAATTATCGAGTATTCAATTCAAGTTATAAAAACTATTTATTATTCAATGAATATATAAAGAAGCTCATTTTTATTTTAACGATTATATTTAAATTAAACAGTAACTAATAATTTGTAATCAATTTTTATTACAATATTAATTTATTATTGGTAAGGGTTGTTTTATTTAAATATTTACTATGATAATACCTCATTGCTTTAATCAGTTAGTCTACATTTAGATTTGTATATAATAAAATGAAATTTGATATAGAAATGTTAAGTTCCAAATTTTTTAGTTTTTTTGTGATATATTTAAATTTCGTAACAACACTTTGAAGAAAAATGCCATAAGAACAAGAAAAAAGTATATGACTTATTTTGGAAGTTTAGTCAACATGCCATGTAATAACTATATTCAATCAATAACTTTCTTAATAATTTTCTTCTTTACTAGATAAGGTATCAAAGGTTTGAAATTTTTATTTTCACATATGAAGAACCATGTTGTATAGGAATAACCTTATTTACATTTATATTTAAGTATTAAAAGAAAAATATAATATTATATGAATAGGGCAAAGGAAGCCATTTTGATAATATAAAAATTTATACGCTGTTTTACTAAAGCTGCATCTCGTAAACGACAAGGCTTACACGAGCGCATTTATCCGTAACGATAAACTACTTCATACGCAGTGAGATGTATGCGTGTAAAGGATGTAGATGTGCGCTAGTAAGCGTCTGATGGAAGGGAATCGGCGTCGGGGTGGTAAAGAGATGTCGCGGCGCCTCGTCGTCGAGGCTCATATCGCTCGACAGTTTTCCTCCCGAACCACATCACTAATTATTTTCCGTAACGAGCATAAAATATTTCCCGAGTGCGCCGACGTATCTATGGTCTCCATATCACAGATATATTACGTTAGCAACTTTTTTCATTCTCAGTTAACCTGCCATCCTCATTATGGTGAAATCTGATTACAATGTCGATCTTTTTTCTCAGAATTATCAAATAATTAAAAAGACATACTTTGCTCAATATTGGTGTTGGCGATTCTATTAAAATTGTCATTCTTTCCTGATTAACAAAATTTTCTCTGTTTTGTTTTAGATATGCTGTTTTAAATATCAAATCAAATTCAATGATAATTGTAGTTTCGTTAGCTAATATTTATATAAGAATTTGCAAATATCCTTCCATTAATTTAAATAAAATAATAAATTATACATGATTTTGCGACAAAAGATGCAATCAAAATCCTATAAAATTTCAATATTTATTATCGGTTCATTTATTGAATGTAAAATTGAAATCACTTTAATCGTTTCTATGATCAACGATTCGTTCCAGAATATATAAATATACATTCACATATAGATAAGTAGTCATTTATATTTGTATAATAAATTTTATCGATATTGTATTATATATTTTTCTAAATTATGAA
The DNA here is from genome assembly GCF_000503995.2 of Ceratosolen solmsi marchali. Classification (NCBI taxonomy): domain Eukaryota; kingdom Metazoa; phylum Arthropoda; class Insecta; order Hymenoptera; family Agaonidae; genus Ceratosolen; species Ceratosolen solmsi. The sequence goes on from NW_011948420.1 coordinate 2,522,405, forward strand.
AATTATATTAGTTTTTACATACTATAAAAAATTTAAATTAAAATTATCATAGTACAACAAAGTAAAATAAAATTTAATAATATAATTAAAAATACATTATATAAATTATAAATGTTAATAATTTGCTAATGAATGGATTCAGTCTGATCCTATGGAAGAAATATATACAATAAATTCTGTGTATTCTATCTCAATTAATTTATTTAGTTTCAATTTCAAAATAATGGGATCCTATTATATGTTCGATAATAAATTAGATTAATCATGTTTATATAATTCTTGATACTATAATTATTATTGATATATTAGAAATTAATTATTGTTAAGTACTTAAATATATGATATTTGATTTAATTATTACGATACAATTTATTCAATCAACAATTGGTCTACTTTGTTTATTAATTTCAAATACTTATCGTTATTAAATGTTTTATGTTGAAAATATAGAAAATATAATTGTATGATTTATAAAAATTTTAAATTATCTTCAGAATAATATGAAATATTTCGTATTTTAAATAATGGACTATAAAGCGTATTTGTGAAATTCATATAATGTGTTTTTAAAATTAAAAGAAAGTTTGTAGTATCCGGGACAAATTTCATCAATATCAAACGGTCGAGCTATTTATTTATATTCTACTTTGTTGTTTGATTTTTAATATAGTAGCTTAGAAGCTTTCCACTGGTACACTATATATTTTAAATATTGTTTTGGTATGAAAAAAATTAAATAAAATTTGTTCTAATTCTATATTTCACACAATATATTTGTTTTCTTTATTGATCATTCTCGAGTATTATTCTTAGACAGTTAGCACTAAAGCCCCCCCTCCCCAACAAAACGACAATAGGGCATTTTACTTGCGTTTTTAAGAAGTTTCGTATAGAAAATTGGAATCTTTCATCTGAACTTATCCTCGTTCAATTTACCGTTACTGTTTAACAAGACCAATTTCAACTGGTAGCAAAGACTCGTTCCACTCAACATTCAGCCATTAACATCTGATCTCCATATTCCTCTTTTACTTCTTCTTATTTTTGTCATCTTGTTTGTTGGCATTTACCTTCCTGACAAGTCGATAGCTGCTACAGCACCAACCTCTGGGTTTTCTGCCAGGATATGAGTCTCTTTTTTACCTTTCTTTTCTAACTTTTTCAGCTTTAGTTTATTCTCTGCATAACTCTCTTGAGTTACTACCTTCATTGCAGATAACTCTATGACCATTTATAGGACATTCATTTTCACTATTCTTGGAACAAGATGAAAATTTAGTCAGATTTTGACTGTATATCACTTTATTGGAATAGTGCTACTGTAAGTGCATCTACTATTGCATATTTTTATTCATTAAAAGCTTAAGAATTTGTTTATTTGAAACATTATATCATACAACTTGATAAAAAGGCATTAAGTTCTCATTCTCTATTTGACTTCTTTGGTAAATATAAAAATAATTTAAAATGATACTTCAAATAAAATAACGTATACAATAAACAACGAACAAATTACTAAACGGTTATTTTAATTTAAAATAAAAATTTCTTAAATAAACAACTGAAAATATTGGAAATAGTTTAATAAATAGTAAATAATAAAAGAAATGGTAAATTAAACAATGAGTTATTATGAATAGATGCTTATATATATATATATATATATATATATATATATATATATATATATATATATATATATATATGTGTGTGTAGTATATAATATTACGTGTGTTTAGTATAGTAGTTATGACAAATGATGTTGCATAAAAGTGTATTATTTATTTGGCGAATAAATTTTAAAAATCCATTTAGCTTAATTTTATTATTATCATTAACATGGACATTCTACTTTAGTCACTCTGAAAAATCTCAGTATAATTAATTAATAAATAAAAGCATTACTGAAAGTGCTTTTGACAATTACAGAAACCATAATGGATGCTTTATCAATTATTTAACTAAATAGCGAAATTACTGTAATGTATTTTAATAGTCTACTTTCTTGTTATAAATATTAATTTTTTCATGATTATAATAAACATTCTTTTATGGAAGATGATATTAGAATATTTTAAATATTGATAAAATTGGTTGAATGCTTACATAATGAATATATAAGTAAGTTAATTACATTATTTCTATAATGGTGTAATTTTGCAGTAATTATTAAAAATAGGATACGTAACACTTACATATCTTATATATTTATTAAATTTTTTATTGATTTTATATATCTATGTTTATAAAATATGCATATGTATATAATTATATATTACATAAAAATATATGTACAGTTGTATAGATGTAAAGATTTAAAAAAAAAAAATATATTAGTTATATTGATCATATAAAAAATATATCTACTAGAATTTAAAGAGATAAAATTATTTGTGAAGATATTCATTATCAGGTTAGTGGTTTTGATCAATGAGATAATTATATAATTCATTATATACCGATAGATTACGTTTAAGGATAGTTTTATGTACCGTAATAATCTGGCACATCCAGAGAGATGTTAAACCATGGCAATCTTTATTTTATATAGGAAAATGAAGCAGATTAAAAATAGAACATAATAGTAAAAATATTCGATTTGTGGCATATATAATTTTTTAATTAAAACATTATTAACTACTATTTAATAAAAGTGTATTAAACATATTGATTTTATGTATGAATAATATAAATACATTTTGGCATTTATTATTTATTCATTTACTTGAGTACGAGTTGTACAAAAAAAAATAATAACTACTGGGAGGCTACAAGAATTTAAAAATTATTTCATAAATGTTAATGTTATATTTTTCTCTCGTTCATCTTTTCAATTTGTTATAAATATATTTTCTTTACGGTTATATTTTATTATACATCTGATGAACGTTTGTGTGCAGTTACAATCATCATATATATATATATATATCGCTATTTTATATTGATTAATAAATTTATTTAACTTGAGGAAATTACTATAAATTATTATTATTCACGTAATATATTAAAAGGATTATGACGAATTGAAGCCACCAATCTAAATATGGCTTTCTCATTCAATTAAATAGCGCACGTAACTTCAAGCAATACATAAATTTGAAAAGTAGTTATGAATATAATTTACATAGCTGGAAACTCTAAACTTATTTGCAGTGATGTTTTATAAGAAGTTGCATGTTGATGAATTATTAAAGAACACTTGTTATCATTAAAAATTATTTAATAATTGTGAAATAGACAAATTGTAACAATGAAATTTAATCGTATAAATTTCATTTCTTTATTAAAAGATTAATAGTTTTTATTGAAATAAATGACATAATACTTATTATCAATATTTTGCTTTTGTACTAGAACTATTTTTCACATTATTTTACGATATCCATACATAATCTAATCATTCCGGTTGTATTAGCAACCATTTGTATCAATTGTAAAGTGCATTTGTAACAAAGGTATTTGCTTGAAATAAATCAATTATGAGTTATATAGTATTCATATAAAATCAATCCATTTCTATTTTACCATCCTCTCTCTTTGTCTCTCATTCTATCTTTATCATTCCTACCCTCTCTATGGAATAACAATTCTATCTTTAACTTTCTTTTTCTCTTTTCTTTTCTTTGTATACATTTATAATCAATAAATTCTAACGGATATTTCTCGTCAACGAGATCTAATTTAAGTTACAAAAAATTAAATGCGGATTTGTTAGTACACCAAACCTGTATTTTATTTTAATTAGATAATCATTATGTACTAATTTGGTGATTGTAGCTTGAAAAAAACACATTACTCCATACTATAATTTAAAATAAGAGAACAGATACACAGTCGTGCCTTATAGGAGCCTAAAAGAGTACTTTTTGGTCAACCTGCAATTACATATATACGTATGAAGTACCGCGCATAGCATACCAAGTCGTTTCAGCTCACCCTCGGGGAGATGTGTATTTTTAAAAAGAAATGCTCAAAATTGAGAGAAAATTGTAGTATTTCCATTAAAAATTTCAATTAAAAAAAAGACAAAACATATATTAAAATCAAAATAATTATTAATAAAATATTAATCAAGATATTTCATGCGAAAATTTTCCAAAGTATACATTTTAAAGTAGTTTTCTGATGAAAGCAAATATATGAAAATATACAAATATAGTATTAATATATTAAATAAATGAGAATAAAATATTAAGAAAGTATTTTTAAATATTTAAAAATTTTAAATAATAAATGAATTAAACTTGCAGCATTTTCAAACTAACTTAACCTGATTACTGTAAGAAATAAGCGAATAGAACAAAAAAAAAACCAATACTATTTTTAATAATATCACAATGTTTTAAAAATTCCTTCATTTGCTACATTTTATGAAAAAAATTACACTTTCTTTATTATACTAATAATCATAATAATAAATCGAATAATTAAAAGTTTTTTATAGTAATATTAAGTATTTCATTTACTTATACTTGTGTATTTTGAAAGTTCCTTTAAATATTTTATTGCATAAATGTACATGTTTTAAACATCACAAAGTACTCTTAAACTTTAATAACAATTTATATCGTATGTTTTTTTAAAAAATAGATATTATAATCTCATTATTTTTATTAATTTATCAGCTTAATATTTTGAAATTAATTTAATATGAATAATTGCTTCTGAACATATTTTTAACATAATACAAGACCATTAATTTTCGTGTGGGAATTGGCATTTATTTACATTCTTACTAATATATTTATTTATATTTTTATTTTTCAATAAAATATCGAATATTGCTATTCTTGGTGACAAATTTGAAAGTTTTGTTTAATAACAATTATAAAAAATATCGGTTTTCATAAAAATTTTTTTATTACTTTCTATATTATACGTACTCTATATTTTACGAGAATTTTATATATTTATTTTATATTTTACGTGTATCATATTGTATTTAAATATAAATTTTCTTGCATATAATATATGTGATTATTTTCAGTAATGCATTGTTTCTATATATTTATCAGTTTAACGAAGCATCATAGTCACAGAAACAGAAATATATCTAGAGAACTTTGTAAATATATAAAGTTGTGTTTAAGCATACATAAGAGTTTGCATAAATCATGGATGATTGCTTTGATTCGGCTCTTATACCAGTTCGCAAAAATGTAAACACAGAAATTAAAATATAACTTTCTACAATAAGTTATACATTATCTTTTTATTTTACGCGTTTTAAAATTCACTATTATAATTTTTAACGAAATTAATATATAGATATTTGCGCAAGTATGAATTAACTTTAAAACAATGAATTATGTTTCACTAATTAATTAATAGGAGAAACCTTATAATACATTCAGCAAATATGTTGTTCTAAAACAATTTTATTTCATAATATTTGATTATACCTATGTAAAGTATACAAAATGTTCCGAGTGAACACTTCTTGAAATGTGAGAAAATTCTTATACAATATTCACAATTTACTTGTTTTATATATAAACGCATTTTTTATTATACAATACATTATACATAATATTTAATGATAATTAAATATTTAGTATGAATATTTTAATAGGTTTCGTATGAATTTTTTAATATGTTCAAGAAAGTATAATTAATAATTAATATAAATAAGAAAATAATAATTATAAATATACATTACTATATTTTTTTTAATATTTCAATAATATTTTCAGAATATGTTATTAAAATATAATATATAAAATTTTCAAACAATTTTTTAAAGATTAGGAATATATATATATATGTATATATTACATCATAAAAATTAAAATCCGACTGTTGATAAATTAAGAAATTATTATATAAGTCACAGTTGGTAAATTATTAATTGCCGGTATTATAGAATTATAAACTATAATTATATTAATGTCCATGAATTTTAACATATTATTTTCAAATATTATGTTATTATTATGATTATGATTATAATTTAATATATGTAAAAATTCTGTTTAATCCATCATATCTGTGATATCAAATATATTTATTTACTGTTGTCGATAAAGTAGAGCTCTTGAATAACATGTAATTTGAACATTTTAAACACAAAGTATATGTATATATAACTGGTGTAATTTTTAGTTTAAATTGTTTAGGCTTAAACTGTTTATAATATAAATTATTGAAAAGAGCTATTTACATATTTAAATGCCAAAATATAGCGATACATTTTTTAAGTATTTTCTTATACATATTTAATTTTTAAATTACCATGAACATATATAAATAAAAATAAGAATTATAAAACGATTTTAAAAGAAAGAATATTAAAAAATTACAATAATACGTAGCTATTATATGACTAAATTTATAAAAATAATTGTTTATAAGACTTAAACTTAAGAAGTAACACCTTTATGTGATCATGAAGTTACAACTATGTTAATTGTAAATAAAAATGTATTGGTTTTTATTATTAAAATATTTACATAATTCGTATTTATTAGAATTAATCTCACTAATGCGATAGGGTATAGGAATTCAAATTTTGTTTTTAAGTCATCAACTGATGCTGATTCACATAAATACATTTAAATCAGCAGATAGAATATTTAAAAGTAAACAATAGATAAATTACAAATTAGAGAAAAAACACGTAATTGTTAATAAAAAACAAAATATTTGTTAATTATATCATGGATTTAAAAGTTTACTAACAGAATTAATTAATTATATATGCTGCTAACTAATTTATAAATTACAAGAAGTAATATTAAATTTTTTTAAATTAGGTATATGATCACAACAAAAATATTTTATATTTTGTATATTCACACCATTTAATATTTAAAATCAAATCCAGAATTTTAATATACAACCTATCAATATAATCCATATATTGATCATCAATTGCTTGTGCTAAATAATTTATCTTATGTTATAAGTAAAATAAAATAATTAGTTGATAATAAGAAAATACCATAAGAATGTATAACAGATTACAATAATACTAAATATAAAAAAACAAAAGAAATAATAATAAATTTATTAAAAATATGAATACTAAGAATAATATTTAATTATATTGTTGGAGATTTTTTAATTAAAATTATTTGTTCAAGTATTAAATTTATTTTTACTGTAACCACAATAATCAATATATTGATTTTTATTTATTTATATATGTATTTTTTTTAATTATATGATCTCTCTAAATACTGTATAGGTTAGTAGACGATTCCTTTAGTTTTATAATTTTAATATATTTTATTAATTTTTTTAATGCAACTTTTACATTATCTATATATAAACAATTTACTGCTCTATTTAATTATTGATTTAAGAGACAAGCAATTGCGATAAAGAAGTAAGAAGAGTAGTATTGTGATATTCATGATAAAAGCATATCTGTCTATACATGAAAAGTGTATATCGAACATCATCTATCTTTAGAAAATCGATTTTTTTATAAACCGAGTAGAAACAACTTTTGATAATCAATTTACTATTATTTTAATTTGTCGTAGCATAAGTTATCGATGAAATTAAGAAAGTTTTTTAAAATATAGTATAAATTATAAATGAAAAAGGAAATCTCAAAAATTAGTATATTATATTACAAATTATGTATAAAAAAACTCCTAAACTATTTATATTTTATACCTTAATTGACGTAATAGATTATAATAAATAGTAAATAATAAAAAGATAATAAAAATTAAACAATTTTATCACTTGAATCAATGGACGTAATATTTTGTGCATGTTATTATACAAATTCATACCAAAATTTAAAAAAATTTTGCAATTATTAAATAAATTTATTAAATTAAATTAGAGTAAACATCATTAACAATGACTAATAAATATTTTTCGACAAAAAGTTTATATATATACATATTTATTTATTTAATTTTATGTTTTATATCATAATATGTAAATGAAAATTATTTATGCTAAACACCAATTATAAAAGATTATTAAACTGCATATATAAATATAAGACAAGATTTAAAATAAATATTAACGACTTTCATAAATAATATAAATAATGGTACATACTTTTACTTATATATTATTTTTAAAAAATTCATTAATCTGTCAGTATTATAATACGCTGTAAATGTTACGCACTTAATTTTTTAGCTATATTTTGGATTGTCTTAACGCCGAATAAAAAATAATATAAAATGTATAATATATTTTACATTGGATACAATAATAATCAAATAGATTAATTATTAATATAATAATAATAGTTAAAATATGTAGAATGTGATTACTTCTTCTACATTGCTTCTATAATAGCATTGAAAAATAATTCATTAATTACATAGTGTATTAAATTTATTATATTTAAATAAATGGTATAATTTATGTTTTTATTTGCTAATATAAAATTTTTTTAATATAGTTCATTATGTTATTTATTAGATCAGTATACTTTACTTATTGTTTAAATAGACATACTTTATTATATATTAAATATCGTATATAATATATTTAATATTTCATATCATTTAATAATTTTTAATATTTAATATTCAATATTAAGAATATAGTAAAAATATGAAATATTATATTTTTTAAATTTTTATAATTATTATTTAATATCATATAATTAAAATAAAATACACTTTTGATTTTTATGAGATTTAATTTTTCTTAATTTTTGTAATTTGAAATTTCTTGTATTTAAAAATATACTTAACATTATTTAATAGCTTTAGATACATGATTATGCCGTAAAAAATATAACATCAATCATTTTACCAATGTACTCTTAAGGCAAAATGTTTGTTTTTCTATGTCTTTGAAAAATAATTAGTTCTAGGTTTGAAAACAATATTTATTCTTTATTCTGTTGAAACCTACTTCCTCTATAACGCGAATTAAATAATAAAAAATAAATATTAAAGTATGCCATTGACATGCATAATATCATTTACCTTCGTTATTTATATTACTTCCTTACAACACATACTTGCCAGTGTTCATTGATTAATTTACATAAAATATAATGTGCAACTAATATATAAGCATTTTATATATTATATTTAAAGAATTTCAGAATTATTCAATATAATAAAAAACAATTTTATATTTTGTATTTCATTAAGTATGTTCTATTTATTTTTTCTTCACGAAATATGATACATATGAAACCTATATAAAACAATGCCTAAACATCATGGCTTTGTGGTATATATTAAATATTAAATAATTTAACAATATATTATTATTAAGTATGATATAGAATTATTAAAATATCCTATTGAATGAAATGTAATACATAATTATGAAATTGTTTAGAATTTTATATTGTGTATTATATATAAGTAATTATCTAAGCGCCAAAATTGAAATCAATATCTTTTAATAGTTTATTTAATTTTTACTTAATCCTAATATATCAACATAGGCATTTGCAGGTCACTAAATCTTTTCTTTTGATACAAAATGGAAATTAGAATTAATTATGGTTATTTACACATATAACCACATTATATTCGTACATATACATATTTTTTTTAAACATCAAATAATGTTATTAGAACATTATATAAAAATAATTTACAGAATTTATATAAGAGTAATAAGAATAAAAAAACTTTTATGTATTTTAAAAATGTTTTTGTATAATTTAATATATACGATAGAAACACACAATAAATATTCCATGAATGACTTTTTCAATCATTATTATAACAGTAACACCGAAAATTGAATGTAAAGTCACTCTAAAACAATTTGATTTAAATTAAAACATTTCGATTGAATTAATTATCATGAATAAAAGCAATTGTATGAAAGAAGATCTCATTCGTATGTTATTTAACATACAATATTTATCATAATAAAATCTAAGAAAATATATTACGATATTATCTATTAATATAAAACATTTTGTTTTAAATAAAATAAATTCTAATAAAATTATAGTAAATTGCAATGAATGTGAATAAATTACTAAAATTGATTGAAAATGATTTATATCGATATAAAATATATAATGATATAGTCTATAATTTTTAAATTAATTATTAATAAATTTTCATAATAGAATAATATTTAATTAAACGATTTTTTCTTCAAACATTTATTATTTCCATATTCATTATTTAATCAAATATAATTATATTATTCATTACTACTATTCATTATTTAAGGATTCTGTTCTATGAAATAAAACTAGTTCTGAAAAAATATTTATCTGTTTAATCTTTATGAGCTCTCTTATATAATTGGGAAATGATATGCAATATTGTACATTGAACTAATAACAAGAACATGATTGTAAATAATAGATTTGAATTAACTGTAGAATTATTTGAATAATAGTAAACACCAGGAAAACAAAAATATTACAGTCAATCATTCTAGGTAATTCAAATTTTTATCTTATTACGTTTAATACAGTGTATTTACATATTTCGTTCAAAATGAAATTACTTATTTATAAATTTTCGAACAAATTTGTAATAAATGTATTGGTAATATTATTAAAATTCTCTTTGAAAAAATTACATGAATTTAATTGGTTTTATGTTAGAGTTTTAAATCCATTTTTAGTTTTTTGTTCATTTAATTATTTTATATTTTAAATATTTTTTTATATACATTATCAAGTAAAATTTTAATTTCAAACAATTTACTAACATTAAATTCATAACATTAATATTTCATGGGATATTATTAGATGTAATTATAATTATTAGATATTATTGAAGGAAATTTTAAGTTCAATTTGAATTCGTCGGATTAAAATGTCGGATTATGACAAAAGACACAGCCAAACGAGATAAAGAATATCTAAAGACAAGCGAAAAAAAGTGATTGCTAAATCGATTGGGATTTTGTGTCAATATAATTATACAAGTACTAGAAAATTTAATTTAAAATTGATTCTAGAAACTCTTTGATTAAAATAATAATATATTATTAATTCTAAATAAATAAAAGCAAATCAAATTACGTTATTTCAATTTCAAAAAGGAGTACTCTATTATTATATATATATAGTATACTATATAATAGAGTATACTATATATATACTCTATATACGAGGCACCATCTATGAAGAGATTAAGGTAGTTGGTTTTAAAATTTAAAAAAAATAAAATAAATTATATTAATTCTATATGGATTCCAATTATATATATATATATATATATATATATATATATATATATCTTCATTTTACTTAGTAATTCATTAATAAATCTGACCTTTAAAATACCGAATACGATTACCGATTAATTATAAATATAAAAATTTAATGTATCCTAATTCAGAATAAAATAGGAATAAATAAATTAAAGGGAAGCACAACATAAAAATCTATAGTTATTTGTGATTTAATTATATTTATGAATATGAAATTAAATATTAATATAAAACATAATAAGGTATCTGGTAACTAAAGTTTCAGTCATATCGTGAATTAAGGTTTTGTTATAAAAATGAAATAGGAAACGAATTAGCGTGAGATGGAATATATTGGGTTCCTTTATATTTGTAAGTAATTAGAAGCATGTATGAATAATAATTAATTACGTGAAAATAAAAATAATACAATATAAAGTTTTTAATATTTTTATTTATAAATTAATGTAAATTCTTGAGTGTATTGTTATATTAGTATAGTATGTGCAAAATAAAAAAAATAATTTTTTTCAATGACTTCATGCTCTATTATAATATCTGCAAATTATACAAAAATTAATAAATAAATCTGTTCAAATTATAAAATTCATAGAAGTCAATAAACTTTTAAAAATGCATTCAAAATATGCATAAAGCCCGAATATAACTACAAATTAAATATATTGAGTGACAAATATTAAATAAGATTTGTTTCAACTAATCATATTATAAAAATAGTAATATGCGATGCTGTATAAAATATGATCAAATATATTTTTCTAACCAATAAATTGAAAAATTATTCAAATGATTGCGATAATTTAAATAATTACTTTATATAAATATATCAAATTTAAAATATATATTAATTTATTATGTAAATTATATTATTGAAAACTATAAATGTAAATTAAAGTTAAATAATTGCAAACTATTATAAAAAATAAAAAACCATTATATAAATATAACAATTCTGAATGTAACTGAAAAATTCAACCTAATGGGTCAGTGACTCAATCTTAAATGACAAAGCAAATGAAATTATAATTAGTAAGAATCGTACAACAAAAAATAAAGTATCTGTTTGTTGATTTTTAAATGTGCATCGCGTAAATTAAAATACTTAAAGATTCTGTGCGTGTAGTTACTTTACTCGTGTTATTATTCTGTAAACGTTTAAGATTCGTTTGTTAGTCGTAGTTCCGCCGTTAATATGATTATAGTAGTTTCATTTCCTTAAATATTTAATATTAAGCAATTTTTTGGCTTATTAACAAGAATAATAATATGCTATGCTGCATTTTGACATTTACTTACAGATTGTTGTGGCATTGGCCATATTTAGTGATGCATACAACAAAAAACTAAACAGGTATAAATATAATTTATAAAATGATTTTAATATTATTATATATAAGATCATTGTACTCTTCTTATTTTATTATAATTTAGTAATAATTCTCTAATCCATACCTTTGTAATTTTGGTAGATACTATTATATAAAAATAAAGGTAATTGCATATAATTTTTTTAAATTGAAAAAAATTAAAAATTTTCAAATTTTTAATTTAATAAAAACTATTTTCTTTATTATGTAATATTTAAAAGATGATTCAATGAAAGTCATATTTACCACTTAATGTAATTAAAATTATTTATTACGTTAAATACAATGATTTTCCTTTTAAATTTATATCAGCCTTTCTAGAATAGTTATAGAATGAATATCATTCCAATCTAAGTAATGAATTTTTTTCTTTTTACGAAGAGTAGTCTTTACTTTTTTATTGATTTTTAATTAAGAATTCAAAATATCAATTTATTTTTTGAGAGCCAGTAAAATTTTAAATATCATGCAGATTGATGAAACCATCCCTGAAAAAATCATTTCCTTATAATTAACATACATTAGTTTTTATATGCTTCCAAGAAGATAAATTTGAATAGTCGATAAAATTAACAAATAAACATTTAATAAGCTTACTTGAATGGGTGAATTAACTTGAATGGCTAAATTTTTTTAATGGTATTACTTTTAATACAAAAAATTTTTTTCGATTTCTTTTTCCTCCGTTTTTTATTCATTACAAATACACAAAAGTAATTTTAAATGGTAATTTATAAAAAGAAATTAAATCTCAAATTAAATTATATTCACGATATCAAATAATGAATTTCAAATTTAAAATAAGCTGTATTTTAATAAATAATTTGATATTTATTTAAATATGAATGTGTTTTGAAACTTTTACTTTATTTCATCTTTTTATTTAATTTTACAAGTTATTATATATCGAATTAATTATAATGTGAAAAAAATTGATAGAAATATAAATTAGTTTACATAAATTATTAATTATAATAAAGTTAATTTAACACATTTTTTAATAGATTTACAATTGTAGAATTAATCGTTTGATGCCATCATTCTTAATTAGACAATAGAATTAGTTGTGATTGCATTTCGACATCTATAAACAAATATACAAAGACTGAACTGTAATATAGATTTGTGAATGTCGATTAATTAATATAAAATAATAATTATTTAAAACTCGACTTTTAGTATAATTTTAAATAAACATTTTAATTTTTATGCCAATTTGTATTATCATTACTATATAGAAACTTCCAAATTTTAGTACCATAATATCGATATATTTCATATAGGAATGTCATTATTATTATTAGAGTCGGAATTTTTGTTTCTAATTATATTATTTGTGCTTAACCAATCACATATCCCATTACAAACCATACAAAAATGCTTTAAGAAACAACTTAAATACCAAATACTTTAATATGATAACGAAGATACTTTATTAAAGGAAGATATTAACTCAACTACAATATGAAATAAAACAAAAATAAGTTCTGCCGATTTATGCAGGTGGCTATGTCACAAAAGAGGCCATGCATGACTTTTCATCATCATAATGCAGCTCGGCAAAATCAGGCGTCTGTTGAATTTCGATCATTAATTAATTTTCATTCAAGTTTGATGTCTAACAATTTTCCCTACTTCTGAAGATCATTGGTCGGCTTCCTTACCCTTTTCATCACATTTACTGTCATACGGATAATGTTCATAATATACTTGTATACTATCCTATTGTTCCATGACTCGCAGTAGAAGAAATGCTCAAACAGCCCCCTCCATGGTTTCTCAGCCACAAGTGAGCAGTGTCCTGCTTCGCTTTTATATACGTATATACAAGCTGTCGCGCAAGAACGACTGGTAGTTGCCCGAGAACCGGCAAACGTACCACGCGATCTCTTCTCGCTTATAACAGGAATAGTGCTGTCAAACTGTTACTTTCACCAATCCAAATGAGAAGAATAACGCTGTTATTTTTGGCCATGGCTGCGGTCGTTGTGTCTGCTGGAGCCACACGCGTCAACGAATGTAATACCGGTAAGTAAAACTACTATGACATTATGACATCGATTTTTAAGTTAACGTGCCGTTGCCAAATACTTACGAGAATAGTTTGATTTAAGTATTCAGAATATACAGTTATATTATATGCCTGTATTGTGCATCTGCAATAATTTGATAAAAACCGATGATCGATGATATTGTAGATTTTCAATGAAACATGAACTTGATCTCAATTCAAGCAGGACAAAACCCCGGAACTTGTATCCACTTACCAATAGATACATAACTTTCTTATTAGACTATCTGTAGTATCGTAAGACGTTATTTAACAAAATATTGACTGCTCATTTGAAGAAACGTATAATTAATTAATACGCAACTGCAAGCAAGTTTTCGTAAAAAAATGAAGCTGTTTCGTTAAGTTTAATATTTTTGAATATTTAAATTCAAATTCACTAAAAAAATATAAGAAAATTTATTCTGAGATAGATTGAATTCACAATAATTATCATAGATCATAAATTCAATTAAGAGAAGAAACATACTTGAGGTCACTAATGATGTAGATAATTTTAATTTTATTCAATGTTCTTAAATAAAGTAAAAATATTTAAAAGTACTCATTACAAAAAATTATGATATAAAATTTTGTTAGATACTAAATATGTTACGGAATAGATAAATTTACATAGGGAAATATGATTTAATTTAAATGCTAATAGAATATTTAAACAATTTTTTAAATGAAAAAGTAATGCTATAGTTAATTATGAAATAAATATTATTTATAAATAAAAATATATTTCAATTCAAAGTAAATATTATTTATCAAATAAAGGAAGTACCACGTGGTATTCTTCACTTGATTTGTAACTAAAATTCTAGATATATCAGTAATTCAATTTCTATATTTTATTTTATTATAATTTAACTAAAGATATAGAGTAAAATATTTATTATTCACGAAATTAAATATTTTTATTATATAATTGTTTGTCTGAATATTTTTTTTGATACAACCAATTATGTGTACTACATATTCAGATATCTCTCAATTTTTTACATCATCATTTGGTACATAAACAATTTTATCTTTATTCGTAATATATAATATTTTAAATTAATAAATAATATTTTTATGAGTATCTTTTATTTAGATTGTAAATTATTTTTATTTGATGAATAAATAAAAAATTAAAATGATAGTTTATTTTATTTGCTTATGAATTAATTAGGATATTTATCAAATAAAAACACTTCTCGAGTTATTGTGAATGGATACAAAAAATGGTACACACACATACACACATACATACCATAATATATATTATATTATATACGTATACATTATTTTTTGTTTATCGTTAATATAAATTACGCTTTTAAAGGTAAGCTTTAAACTTAACTTTCTTAATAAAAATAATATTTATAACAGTAAAATGAAAAATTATAAATAGGCTTGAAATACATTAATTGTGATATAAACTGTGTTAAAAATGTTCTTTAATTTATAATTAGGAAATTCTTGATTGGCAATAATGATATAAGACCTTCATAAAATCTAATGAAACTGACTTTAGCGTAGTAGAAAAATTTTTTCTTAGTAATAATTTTCTGCAGGCTTCGATATAATATTATGTGCACAAAGAATTAGCAATCCTTTCTTATTTTTAGTTTTTTATTCCTCATTGACGAAGCAAGAAAAAGCAGAGATTTATTTCTATAAATAGAGATGATGTGCATTACAAATAATTCAAAAATACATTTCGTCATGCAAGAAATTAATAAAATGCAGTTAAGTTGTATATGGAAATAATTAACTTTCTCTTAATGTTTCCACTATAGGTAAAATCCTTGAGGATACAACACAAGTTCGCATCACCAATTGTGATGCACCGCCGTGTAAACTGAAAAAACGCACGAAGGTGATGATCGAGCAGAGATTTACACCAAAGCAGGATATTCAGGATCTCAAGACTT